>NW_026889805.1:19237500-19670000 GCF_033153115.1 Saccostrea echinata | reverse complement strand
AATAAAAATTCAATTAGCGCTTTGTCTTTTATGGTCCAAATAGTCAAGTCAATATTTTTCACAGACCCTTTTCTCAATAATTCTGAAATACAACTACATGTACATAAAAGAGAACATGGTCATTTCTTTGAAAAAGATGCTCTTCGCTCAGTAATGTTAAATGTGTCGAATTCGGTTGAAACTGGCCATGTGATTAAGGAGAAAAGATGATAAAATAAAGGTCAGCAATTACTAGTAATAGACAATGGGCAAATCTCAACTGCTCGGCAAAACTCTGACTCATGGCAGCTATAAATATGGTTCATCAAGACAGATATATGTCAAGTTTTAAAGGATGCAAGGTGACGATTTAAAATGATACAATTACTAATAGTATTCTGAAAGTCATTAAGTGCTGATTGTACATGTAATTTAGATTAAAGTAGTCCTAGGTGTTGTCATTCTCTGGCGACTGTTAAAAGTAAATAAAGCTGGGAAATATTTGAATGCTTTTATACTAGGGATGTCAACGAATATTCGAACATTCGAATATTCCTTCGATGAGATGATATTCGAATATGAATTTAAGATTCGAATATTCGGTGTTTTTCAGATTTCATAAAAAGGTGTACTGTGATTAATAAATTTTGATTAGAACAGTGCTGGAATTAGCCATGTTTAATTCACTAACGATCAATTTCGATCGCCTGATTTCTTTCATTACTTTCTTATCTTATAGATCTACTGAATTATTTTGTTCTGAGTAAGGTGTTAAAGAATTATACAATAATGTTTTATGTATAATACAAAACGTACTTTAGTAGTTTTCATTAGTTAAATACGATCGGATCTAGAATCGAGGACAACAAAATGAAAACTTTCTTCGAATGTCTAAAAGACGTGAGGAATAAACTTATCAAAACAAATTTAATTGATCATTCAAATGAATGTCCGATAGAATTAGTCTGTTATTAATATTGTAAAGGACTCAATTTCAGAATAAATGATTATCTCGGAATTTTATATTCATTATCGGGGAATTAGTTAATTACCTAGGAAAATTGGGTTTGTGTTTGTTCTATTCTATTTTAAAAACTTTGTGTCAAAAATTATAATCATATCTCTTATTAGGTTGATAATTATAATTAATTACACGTATTGAAATCTGAACAGTATACGACTATCTTGCCTTTGGTAAGACGACTAGTTCCTTAGTTGGAGCTACTATAAATACACACGTTTCATTTGTTAAAATTATATTTTTATAAATTTAAATCAATTATTTATTTCAAACATTGACAAATATCAAATGGAATTCCTTATTGTACACCTACAAAAGTCTTCATACAATTTTACTTCCAATATAAGGAATACCTACGCTAAACCTTTTCTGAAAGTATAGGATGATGCATATTTAAAATAAACCAGATTTATTTTATCGAATACCGGTATTCGAATATATTCGAATACTTCCATTGAATATTCGAATATTAATTATTGACAAAATTGACATCCCTATTTTATACAGATCAAGAATGATATTTAAGGGAGAAGCAAATGAGTCTATTCACATTCAAAAATTCTAATAATAAACACTGGTGTCTACAAGTCATTAAAATTCGAATACATGTAATATTAACTTTACCCAGCCATCATTTCTTACCCAGATGAGATTCCTCTACTCGATAAGCGATATTTGAACATAATTTCTGAATAATGTCAAAAATGTATCACTATGGCTTTTTTTTTGAAATGCGGCTAAGAGTTCCTTTCAACTTGAGCATATTTGCCCTCAGCTTACAAAATAACACCCGGGGGGGGGGGGGGGGGGGTAAATGAAATGAAAGAAGGCAACAAAAACGTTATCACTCGGTTTAGCAAATACATGTACTGATATTACGCATCTAGTTTAAAAATCTTATTTACAGTGTATACAAGAAGCAAATTTTGAGAAATGAAAAATAAAGGGGTCAGTGATCTCCTGTACAGAGAATCGTAACAGTTTTTATCATCATGAAAACGGAGATAAAAGAAAGAAATCTGTAATCCATTATTTCTATTTTTATCGTCTAATTATTTTCCTAATACAGTGTACTATGAGGCGCCGTTTTGGTATTTGCTGCCATTAAGTGATGGAATAGGTGATATCACGTATTCGAATAGGCGATATCACGTATTCGAGTAGGTGATATCACTATAAATGGCAATAAATCCAAAACGGCGCCTCATAGTCTACTTACTATATGGATTCATAGGACTTATTGTGGCCGAACTGTAACACCAAGAGCTATGACGTAAAAGGGAAAACGAAGATGTGAAACAACACACGTCGGAATCAGTTTGACTAAATACCTCAGGAGAAATCATGACAAAATTTTTAATTTATTATTTTTTTATTCGATTTGACAAATCATACAAGGTGTTTACAATGATTTGCATTCTTATGAAATTCCCCTTTTGTATGCTTTGATGTAATATTCATTTTTAAACATAATGGAAATTCCTTGGGAATAGGATGATTAAGAAATTTTTAAAATTGAATTCAAAACCTATATACTCCATAAAAATCATTGTTTTATTTATACCTATGTTTATTCTTTTTATATCAAATGTTTCAAAATCTAGCTATTTATGATGAGAAACTCTGTTGTGCACTCCTAACAGCATCTGTTACAATAGCATTGATCACATTGTCCTCTTCCATATCCCGAACCCTTGTTTCCGGCTGAAAGATAATCCCAGAAAATCTTTTAAAACATTTACAACTATACAAAAAACATATTTAATATAAATTGATCGGTTAATTAAAGTTAAAAAAAAATATTTTCATACCTTTTTGATTAAAGGCTTCCTGGGTTCCAACAACACCAGAACCATCCATACGATTTCTATTACAATAATTATCAGCAAAGCCTATCAGAATAATAATTATATGTATATTACAAGCGTAACAATAATTAGGTTTATGAGTATTTAGTAAAAATGCCATCAAAGGACTAAGCGTGGATAGGAATTCACCAATCAAGGTTGTCAAATAGTTCAATATGGTGAATATATGCAATGTTCCGTTTCCACATATGTAATGGTATACATGTATATTAAATTTAATTAAGGGCTTTCCAGATTTCACTAGGTTTTTTTTCTTTAAACATTTCAAATGTGGAGGTCTGTTTACCTTCACTATGTCACTTGTATCCTTGCATTTGTCGATTCGTTCTTCCAAACCAAACAAGTACGCCATAGAGTCCCAGAAAGAAGGATCATCCTCTTGACTAAGAAGCAGTAGTTAAATTACAATAAATAAAATCTGATGACTAAAATATTAGAATTCCGAATTGCAATTCAGCAAATAAAATTTTGTATTTTTACAGCAATTTATATAGTGTATGAAAATATTTTCAAAGAAACGAACAAACACGTCGCTTACCATTCTAAAAAATCTAACAGTGGATACAGTAAAACCCCTGTTGCAATACTTTTACACACGCCGAAAACTTCTGTGAAATCAAGCCTCATATTTCTTGATTGAAGAAAAACAAAAAGATCACACAGCTGCAGAGTGCATCAGTATTGTGACGTCATAAAACAACAACGTCAACCTAAAAAGTTTTTGTCGTGTTTTCGTATTTCCAAGTAAAACTCTCATATCATTTAACAAGGTTAACAATAATAAGTAAAATTGTTTGATCTTTATATAATTTTCAAAATCAAGGGTTTTTTTTCTTATGTGGATGCTCCGTAATACGTTGGTATTGGGCTCAAACTTGGTGTTGATAAGTGTCCTAAACGTGTGCCATGATCTTGACTCAAGGTTATATCTAAAAGGTCAAGATCACTATGCAAATGACGTTAAGGAAATGGGTTTAGGTTCTACTCTTGAACCTTCATACAAAAGTGTATTACCGATTATCAAAAGATACATCTTGGTTTTGACTTCGTCACATCTTAAATTTCAAGGTCTATGGACAATAACAAAATAGTGTCATATCATTGGAACTCAAACTTGTTCAAGTGGTTGTCGATGCCCTACAGATGAGTCATGACCCAGACTAAATGTTTACTATACCGTCATATAATGATGGAAAAGTGAATTCAGGGAGGGATGCATTTCGTTCTAAAACATCAAGTGGTTATCAAATTGAATTGTGAAATCGTTCATGAAGATGTTTTCGATAAATTTATCAGAACTGCTTACTTGTGCCTTTACAAAATGTATTGGTAACATTTCAATGCTTCCAATGGGACTCCAATGATTTCACATGAAAGTTTAAGGATAAGATCCTATTGTATCTTTTAAAATGATACTGTGTTAATTACAAATATCAGAACAAATAGTCCTTGGAGTCTTTAATATGTAAAACTACTCTAATTGAACACAGACTTAATTAAATATACATTGTATATAGAATTGCATTCATTGCAAGTCATGTAAAGTACAAATATATTGCTCTTCATGATCAAAATCTTTGTTCTTTTAAGAATGCATTATTTAACCAATATAAAAAATATATTTCCAGTGCTTTGTCAAAATAAAACATATATTACTTTTACATTTAAATTCAATGTATACTATACTTCAATTTGAAAACCTCTGAGGCCATGGTAAAAAATATCTCTGTTTTACTTCCCTTATCTTTTCTAAAAGGTGCCTTCCAGTCTAACTAAAAAGCAAACATATTTCAAAAACACAATCAACAATAAGCAAAATATTAGTGAATAAATGAGAAAAAAGTTGTGCCTATGTTGTTATTCTTTAATTTCAGAAATTTGACATATATTTCAATCAAATTACTCTGTCCACAAAAATAAGATGAAGGTGAAATACCTTCAATATGACAAATAGATATGGTAGTCTAAAAAAAATTTGAAAATCGGAAAAAATAACTGAAAATTTGACAAGTTTCTGTTTATTTCTTTCAAAGGTAGTCTTAAAAGAAATTTGAAAAATACGAAGAAAAATAACTGAAAATTTGACAAACTTCTGTTTATTTCTTTCAAAGGAATTTTTTAGGAAAAACTTACCTGCTTGGGAACAGAAAACAAAGAAATAATTTACTGTGGCCTAATTTAGTTTTACAAGCTCAACTTGAAGTATACAGAACACCTTAAATTTAGCACTATACACTCTGTATTCATAATGTACCAAGTTCCTATTTATTTTGCAATTTTGCAATTTATCAATAATTCACATTCCTCCCCACCCCCATTAATTTCTACTTTTCATTGTTTTAATACAATTATTGTTTAACAATTTTTTCTCACAATTATCCACAGTAATGACATACTAATGCACAAAGTTACATTTATATAACAGAACATTCATTGATATTATAAATGATTTTTCTCCTAAAGTTAAAATTACAACAGATTTATATATAATAAAACATTTCTCTCATTGTCACTTAAAAATCAGAAATCTGCTATTTCATTAACAGATGTATTCTTATCAAATTAAATTCAAAACTACTGATTAATCATTTGTCAAATTTTCTCATGATTTTACTATTTTCTCCTCGACAATTTGGGCAATACCACTTTCCTTTTGGCTTGTTCACAAGGGCAACACAATTAAAATGAAACCATTCAATAACACAAGCATCATTGTCACACCCAATCATTTCTCCATAGGAGACTTGTTCACATAGGCAGTAGGTAGGTTCATCAGGATCAATGGGGGGTTCTATAGGACTGGCTGGGGCCTGCTCCTTCTTTGTGGCTTTTCTTTTCTTTTTCTTCTTTGGACCTTTGTCTTGAATATCCTACAAAACATTATTTTCTTATACACCATCACAGTCTAAGGAAAAAATACATCTTGGAACAAACAAACAAATAAATAAATTAATAAATAAAAACAGACGAATACAGAAGAGTGTTCCAATTAGCTCATAGCAATTAATTTCATGGTGCAGTGTGCACATATGTTTCACTCTGCTTCAATTAGGAGTGAAACGGTTCACCGCGGTATCGATTCACCGCGGTATTTTTTCTCGGTTTGATACACGGTACAAAATCTCTAATTTTCGGTTCGGTTCATATTTCGGTCGGGATCGTTATTCAGTCGGGTTTGGCATAAGGTAATTAAAAACATGTTACTAAGTATAAATAAGTATACAAAATGTAAATTTTTGATGAAAGATAGTTTGTAAAATAATTTTTGACAGTCAAATAATTCTAGTCAATTTGCAAATAAAAATTCGTAAATTAAGTGACTAGATTTAGTAAACATAGGCATAAAACAAGGTTGAATTTGTTTCCTTCTATCAAAATGTATCGTATCGAAAATAACCGTACCGAGACAAAATTATACAATACGTATTGAACCGTGAAGGAGGTGTATCGTTTCACCCCTAGCTTCAATTTGATAAAATGAAAAAGAAAATAACACTGCAAAACACCAAATTTTCTGTCATGACTTTCTTTTAAGAATAATGAATTCACAGGGAGCCAGACAATAGAATTATGCTCCTTGGGGTGTATTTTATGTTAAGTTTCTTTCTTAACCTTTTCCTTAAACATTGGCTTAAGGGCCATGATTTTAGAACAATCTGTATAGTTCTTTTCTGAGACAATAATCCTGCTCTAAGGTGTTTTCCTTACCTTCTTCTCTTCCTCTTTACTTATAGAGTCATTGGCTGTTTTCTGCCTTCTCTGACGTTTCATTGGCATCTTCTCTATCTTGTCCTCTTGTTTTACTGCTTTTGTTTGAGTGACAATTGTAAGTGGCTGTTCCTCTTTCTCTACTTCTCGTGAAGATGTGGGATCTTGAAAAAAAAAGTTACCTTAGATACATTTTGTCTACCAAATCTAACATTCATTTTCCCCTTCTAAACTTATTTACTACATTTACTAATATTTATTTATTATCAAGATTGAAATTATTTTGATATATTCTCCAAACCTAGGTTTTCTCTATCCTGTTCTAGCTGTCGCTGCCTATTTTCAATATGCTCTGCTATGACGGTCATTAAGCCAAGCTTTTCATCACCAATTTCTTGACACCGTATCAGAGCCCTTTGTATGGACATAAGAGCCTTTTTCTTGGTTAGTCCCTCCACTTCCTTGGTATAAATTTCTTGGTGATACTCTATGTCTTGCATTATATCTGTTCATGTATGAAACACAAACTATTACACAGAACTTATTCCATATTTTATTTAGTTATTTTTTTGTTGTTGTTATTATCATCTTGCCTCATAAGGTTTTAATATCACACAAATATATTATGTACTACCGATAAATCATACAATTTTCATCTTGTTTACATTCAATATAGAGGAAATTCGAACCATCAACGAACCAAACATTTTAATCTGTAAAACCAAAATGAACGCAAAAAGGTATATCTTATTTACAACTATATCATAAAGAAAAATTATGTGAATGAAAGAAATTACCTCTACACTGGATATCCAACTCGCGCATTTGTGTAACAACTCGCTGCAGATCGTCAGGCAAATTTTCCATAGTATCGAGATAGTTCTCCAAATACGTTGCCGAACAAAGGGCTTCTACTGCTGCTTGGTTTAGCATACTCATGGCGGAATAAAGTCAAAAACTAGAAGAATTCTACTGGATTGCTAAGACATAATGATCAACATGATCAAATTCGCAAGAGTTTCCCTCCACTGTTTATTTTTTCGCATATGACCTAGTTGCCTCGTTTTCACAACATTGCAAAATCAAATCGAGGTTGGTTTGGGGAATCCTCAGCAAATATGTGGGTGGATCATATGTGGGCGATTTTCTAAAAAAAAAAAAGGAGGACTATGACTTATGGTATTCATACGACAGTCAACTGCTCACTGCCACTGCATAGTATTATTTACTGTCTTACTACACGCTCAAAAGAAATATTACTACAGTGAATAGGTGAAAGAGGCGGACCACAGAATGTAGAATTTATTAATTATGCATCATTTAAGAATATGAAATTACCTATTTTAATCTTCAATACTGTCTGGGACGTATTTACTAGGATATACGTCCATGATTCTATCTTAGTCGATATATTCTATAAAAAAAAAATACGTGTCAGACTTTATTTGTATAGATCTACTGCATACTTGCTCCACATATGCATGCTTTTTGCCAATAAATAAATTTATAAATAAATAAATCATTACCGACACTAATAATTTTTAACTCAGTAAACTGGTAAATATTAATCAAAAACAGTGAAAAATGTAACACTGAATAAAATACATGTAAACTAATTCAATAAACATAAAACAATCAGTTCAAATATATATCCCAACTCTATGAGCTTTCTGTATTATCATTATTTAATATAATACTAGTATGGGACAGGGACGTATACATTGGTATATACTATATTCTATTGTGTATATATGTCCCTGATGGGAGTAAACTTTATTACAAAAACAAGTGCCTGGTGTATGAATGCAGTGACTCGTAAGGGGGGGGGGGATTTGAAGAATAACTGTTATTCCATGATCATACTTTAAAGAATTTAAAATTACTCTTTATTTTAAATTAAGGTACTGATATTACTTACAGGGTGGTTTTCCATTTTCGCCCTCCGTTTACCAGTGTTTACATAAGACTGTCGTCCGATCGAATAAATTGTAGGTGTCTTACTTAATAATCCACACCAGGGATCCCAGTTCCATTTACATGTGGTGCTTAAATTAACAAAATTTTAATTAATAAACCTAAATATACAAAACAACCCCTGGATCCCAAATCCTTGTCTTGCACCGACAGATCTAGATTCCCATTTAACAGGTTTAGGATAGCAGCTGGGTAGGGCTGATATTTAAAAAAAAAAAATAGAAACAATTTTAACAGTTAAAAGTAAATTTAGTAGATAAGTGGAATCAAGAAATTCTTAATTAAATCTTGCCACTGTAGGGGATACATATTTAACAAAATTTCTCTATGAGACGCTGTTTCCGGGGTTAATTCTTTATAGACAATCAACTCAAAAGGAGTAAGGTATTCAAATTTCATTGAATCATCTATCATGTTGTAAATTTTGAATTTACTAGGGAGAGGTATATTATCATGTAAATTTTGCATTTACAGTCCCTGAAACGTTCTACTTTCCCACTTGAACGGTGAGCGAACGCTGAACGAACGGTGAACGAACGCTGAACGAACGCAGAGCGAACGGTGAGTGAACGATGTGTGAACGCTGAACGCAACTTGGTGAACGATGTGTGAACGGTGAACGGTGAGCGAACGCAGAGCGCGAACGGAGCGCAAACGCGAACTCAAAGTGAACGGTGAACGAACGGTGAACGCAAGATGAACGATATATTCGGAATGCCTCTGATCTTTTCCTTGCATTGAAACTATTTTATTGTATTATAATGTTAGGTGCAAAATAATAGTAATAATAATAATAATAATAAATAAATAAATAATAAATAGGTAAACCAATAAATGAATGAATAAATAAGTCAATAAAATAAATTCTCCAAAATTGTCCTAAGAAAGACGATGCATGCACATTAAGTTTTTAATCACACGATTTTTATCGCATTAAAACATTGTAATTGTTGCCGAACGCTGAAGTATAAAAGATGTTTTTTTAGTTGGAAAATAAAAATGTTTATTCTTATTTGATAACAAATCAGAGAAAACTTCTGACTTACAGAATGAATTAAAGCAGTTGTAACATTCATTCATATATCTCTGTGTCAATGCGATTTCGTGTAAAGTAATGAAAAAAAAATAATAATTACAAAGGTCAGTGGACGTTTTGCATTTATACGCTCGTATTTTAAATGTTTAATACAATAATATATTGTGTCACTTCTCTATTTTTCATGATGATTTATTGAGCAGACTTCTACATGTATCTGTAGATGGCCGTGATTATACTCGGACAAGATAATACAAAGATGCATATTCATATTATTTGTTATAAATTCAATTTTCAGAACTTGATATTTAAGTAATATGCTGTTATAGTGTTTATTAAACAGACAAATGAGAGAGAGAGAAAGAGAGAGAGAGAGAGAGAGATTCCGTTTTAGCCCCCCCCCCCCCCTCCTTTCAGGCTTTACTAAATGTTTGTACCTATATCAAACAAAATCTCTGAATTTTTTTTCTAAATATATCAGACAGTGAAAGTAACTTTTTTTTAATCAACAAATCATATCCATTTGTTTGACAGTCATACTCGTTTTTATTTTCCTGCTTCAAGTTCACACGAAGTCCACGTGCTTGTGCTGTCAATCAAAATCATTCGACACTGTGCAGGTGTGAAAGTTTCGTCACATCGAAGGCGAAGTGCGAGTATTTCCAACAAGTTATAACATTTATTTTTATCATTTCTAGATTTGATTCCAACATTTAGATAATAAATGAATAAAATACATTGGGCATTAACACTTGAATTTGAAACATACTCTCTGCCAATTTCAAATACCACCGCCGACATGTGTACATTTTGAACTACTATTGTTTTGTGACTTTTTTTAGATGCATGTTTGTTTTGAGACTGAAATTTTTGTTCTAAAAAAGACCTTAACTTTTTTTTTTTAAAATGTTAATTAAAATATTCTGGAAATACAGTACTGTCTAAGTAACCGATTTAGGGGGAAAGGGGGGGGGTATTAATCATATCGAATGGCCAACATATAAAGTTACGATGAAGAAAGAATTTTTTTCTCTATAACTATAAACTTAACATATTATAGTAGAGAAAATTCTGTAGTGCATTACATTTTAAATAAATATTTCCTTTAACCACACTATCAATTTCATTCGCTCCAAAGATAATAAATTAACAGGATATCCGCAGTACTATGTATAACTCTCAGAACTAGTTCTATCATATTTTCTATAGTAATTGAAAAAAAAAGGTGTAAGAAATAAATATTTTCGTAATTTTGCTGCCTAATTATTTTACTTGGATAATTATATCACAAACATTTAATTTAACAAAACAACAAATTGTTGCAGAGCTTGAAGTATTTGCACATTGCCCTTAGTTAAATTTAATATTTCAGCATCGGTCTACATAGGTACAGAATGTGCTTATAACAACATTTATTTTCCAGAGTAATTTAATAAATAACCGAACAGCTAAGTTAGAATAATAAATATATATATCGTAGACATTTTCCCCCATTAAATAATGATTCTTCAAACACGATATGTTAGTTATTAAATTTAAAAAAAAAACTGTAACTCCTTACCTACAAAAAGATAAGTCCTTTCACTTCGGAGTTCCGAATGACAATCAAAACTGAACGAAAGGTGAACGCTGAACGCAAGGTGAACGCAAAGTGAACGGAACGAAGAGCGAACGCTGAACGCTTTGTGAACGGTGAACGCGAGCGCACGGTGAACGGTGAACGCAAAACTGTGAACGGAGAGCGAACGGTGAACGCACGGTGAACGAATGGTGAACGCACGCTGAACGAACGGTGAACGAACGGTGAGCGAACGGAAAAATGGGAAAGTAGAACGTTTCAGGGACTGTACCTCCTTCTAGTAAATTCAAAATTTATATCATGATACATCTCTGCCCTGCCATGGTGAGGAACCCTTGAAAGTGTTCTTGAATTTCACAATATTGCTAGAGGACTCATTGTTCATTATTAACATGTAAACTTTGCAGTTTGTCAGAAAAGTTCCAAAGTCAAGAACATTTGTAATTGAAACAAGGAACTTTTCATGCATTATCAACAGTGGTCAACGTGACAGCATCCTGGAATCACGGGTCTTTGACTTTCACATACTGTATGTTAAGAGATTGTTGCTCATTATGATCGTGCAAATAGCCTGTCCGTTAGATATTTTCAAAAGTGATCTAATGGTTGGCACCAAGCTGAGGGATGCTTCATCGCAAAAGAGAAAAAAGCAGTTCCATACCATCTCAATGGTGAACATTGAAAGGAAGGTTTTTCAAGCTATTTTGGCTAAGAGGGTGACTAGCTATAAAACTGCTATATGCGGGTTCGAATCCCACTGCGGCACGTGGAGACCGGTCCTTCGGATGAGACCGACGTCCCGTGTCGCAGTAGGTGGTGGCAAGAAAAATATCCTTCACTGCTCAATGGCCATGAGAGCCAAGTATAGGTCTAAAATATGCAGCCCTTCACCGGCAAGTGTGGGTGTCTCAATATGAGTGAAAAAATCTTGAAAGGGACGTGAAACATTCAAAGAGAAAAGAAGAGTACCGGAGTTTAAGGATGCATAGAACATACAAGTGTTCTAACACAATTCATAAGGAAGGAAAAGAGGTGAAAAGTGAACTGGAAATCATACTGTTGGATCTAGCCATTGAAATAATGAAGATATCGAACAGATATCTACCTTACCTACCTGGTCCTTGTTGCACCCGGAGGCACATAGGGCATAAAAATCGAACAGTTTAATCAAACTTAAAAGTCCATGGAAACAATACTTATTTGGAGCAGAGGAAACACGGACCTTTAAAAACATCAGAGGCGGAATTAGGTGCCATGGAGGAATAAGCATCCTCTGTCGACCGGTCACACCCGCCGTGTGCCCCTTGTCATGATCGGGTGAACGGAAAAATCCGTAGACAATTCAGTATGAAAACAATGGCCACACAATTTGTATGAAAAACGTTAGTCAACACTCGACTTAATTAACGATAGATTGTATTTTCTAACAAGGTCATTGCATCGACCATAAAATTTGCGAAATTTTGACCTTACACGAGTCTGCTGATATCCTTGTTTCATCAACGTATTTGTCAATAGCTCAACAAGTTTTACAAATTGTTCATACGTAGAACATGCTCTTGCGCATCGAATCAACTTGGAGAAATAAAATCCATATGTAGGTGATGATGGCATATTGCTACATAAATAAGGGAAACTGACGATAGAAAAGGTGAAGTTATCATTTATCATAAAATTCTAATTAGTTGCTAGTTTGCTCTTAATATCTTTCTCTAGTAAAAAAAAAAAAAAAACATATCCAAATATAGTTCCATACATCATAAACTAGTCCAACTTACACTACAGCGATAACATATACCAGATAAGATATGGATGCTGGTTAAGAGTTATTTCGAGGAGCAGCAATTAAGCTGCAATTAAGTATCACAACTCAAGACTTCACATCATGGACTTAGAGGTTGGAATTGTCAAAGACTGTACAGTTTCAATGATCTTGTTCTCAGCAGCTATGAACATAATGGAGTTGGTCAAAAAGATGAACAGAGGCCTATGGATGAAGATAGGAGTGATACATCCCCCTATCAGATCATTCATGGACAATATAACAGTAGGCACAAAGACCATTTTAAAAGCAAGATGGATGTTGAAGAAAATTGAGGACATCATCAGTTAGGCTCTTTTGAAGAGCAAGCCGACAAAGTCTAGAGGCCTTTTATTGAAGAATGGAAAATTGACTGGAGAGAAGTTCAAATGCTTGGGAAAGTTCTTAGATGACTCACTGGGGTACAAGCAGAATGTGAGTGATACCTGCTACAATGGAAAACTGGATAAACACCATAGACAAAAATGCTTTGCTAGAGAAATATACCAGCACGGTGTTCTTCCTCTAGTTCTATTGCCTCTACTTGTTAACATGAGTGGAATCAATTGAGCAACTGATAAATGGTTGCCTTAGAAGATGGCTTGCAGTTCCCAGAAGCTTCAATGGTATCGGTTTATACAACATTAGGCTACAACTACTGTTGACATATATTGTGGAGAAGTTTAAAGTCACCATGGTCAGACAGTTCCTGATGCTGTGAGACAGCAAAGATTTCAAAGTACAAGAGTGAACATTCAGACTGGAAGATAGTGGTCAGTAGATAGTGCAAGAGGCAGAGTAATGCCTGAGGCATGTTGATGTCGTGGGAAGTGTAGCAATAGGCAGGCAAGGATTATGTATAATATCAAGAGTAAGCAGCAGTACAGTGTCCCAAGTGGAGAGGAGACATTTGGTACAGAAGGAGGTTTGCAGTTGTCATGAAGAAGCAGGGAAGCTGGCTCAACTGGGAAAGAGCTTGACAGAAGAAGTTATCTTAGAATGATATTCGGACAAAGCCCCAACACTGCAATTCCAGCTTCAGTCCATTTATGATGTCTTGTCTACCCAACCCAATCTGGCAACATGCGGCAAAAGGGACGACCCAAACTTCAAACTTTGTGATAAACCAGCCAAACCAGAACACATTCTGTCTTCATGTCCAGTACCTTTGAAAGATGGAAGATACACAATATATGACAAGGTTCTATCTGTTCTTGCAGATGCAATGGAAAAAGGAAGGAAGAAACCCAAGAAGAACAAAGAAGGACTGAAGTTCGTCAATGAATGACAGTTGCAAACAGATCTTAATGGTCATAAGCAGTTCCCACAGGGAATAGCAACTACCAACCAGAGACCTGATATTGTTATTTGGTCTCCATTATCTAAATGGTTATTCTGCTTGAACTTACAGTGCCGTAGGAGGACAGAGAAGAAGCCATGAGCAGAAGCTGAGCAAGTACTAGGACCTGGTTGCAGATGGTCACCAAGTCTGGAGAATATGGGGTCTTCCATAGGAAGTTGGATACTGAGGATTTTGGGGCAATTCGTGTAGAGAGTCTTGCCCATTATAGAAGTAACAGGCACTTTGAGACAGCAACTCATCAGAGGTCTGAATAGCGAAGCAGAAATGGGTATACAGACTAACAGGTGGGTAATGAAGAAACGCGAAGAACATTGGAAAGTGCAACGCTATAGATGCTGTGTTTGTGTAACTGTCTACACACAAATACAGCATCTATAGAATTGCACTTTCCACTGTTATTCATTACCCACCTTTATACCCATTTCTGCTTTGCTACCCAGACGTCTGATGAGTGTTGCAACAGAGTTTTTATGAACAAGGGTGGAGTGCTGAGTGGTTCAAGCCTGGGACTCAGTCGGAGGTTGTAGTGGACAGCACCAAAACAAACCAATTAGAGAGGATCCACCTGATGACAGGCCCAGGATGCATCATAATATTTCCTCAAGATGTATACTGGTATGGGAGGAACTGTGACAGGTTTTGACAAGCTCAATAGAGGGGTAGGGATTTTGATGGGTTTAAATCAAACTCATTAAGGCAAATATCTTAAAATAGGAGTTTTTTTTGTTGTTTAATCACATATAAGCAATACATAAATTAGTGGGACAAGCTGCTTGAGAGAAGCAGCAGAAAATGTTAGAAAAAATTGACCAACGATGCATGAGGACTGACAGGGACAGATATTGAAGTAAAAGACAATCGCAGCAAAGTGCCAGGACAACAATTTAGATTCATTAATATGTATTAGGTAAGGAGGAATGTATGAAAATATATGGCTGGACCTGGACCCCTCTATTACTAGTAGATCTGTGTCAATATATTGATTAATCAATATGTATCGATATTCTGGAATGTATCGTATCGAAAAAATAACTTCCAATACGTATCGGGCAGGCAGTTTTTCTGTGAAAAAGTTGGGAATTTCAGTCACCAAAGGTTATTTTTAACTGTTTTGAATTAAAACTGATCAATAATGAAATAAACATTAAGGAGATAGCATATTTTAAATAACTATTAAAAATACAAAGACAACTATATTTTAACATGTTAGTTTTAAAGTCATTAAAAGTTTGAATTTGAAGTGTACTTTGTAAAGACAGTGAGACATGAACTTCCAATTTGGTAATAAAACACCTAGTTTTTATCAAATTTATGCAATAAATAATTTAAAAGACTTTTTGCTAGACTTGCTAAAGAATCCAATATATTGCATTTCGCTGTATAAAATATTGTAGCGTATTGTATCAAAATATTTTGCTCAATACACAGCCCTAATTACTAGTCAGGTGCTCTTCCACTGAGCTACCTAGGCCAATATCCATGGTCCATATAGCTTGAACTTCTATATTCCTCCCTCCTTAAACAGTCTTCGACCTCGAAGACACAAGTTTACGGGCCCTGTCAGGACTTACTAATTTACACATAACCTGAACAAGGTACCCCACACTGGCCACCAAATGTAGTAGGAAAGGAGGAATGCATGAAGAAAATATATGGCTGGACCGGGAATCGAACCCGGGACCCCTCTATTACTAGTCAGGTGCTCTACCACTGAGCTACCCAGGCCGATATCCATGGTCTGTATAGCTTGAACTTCTGAGAAGTAATATAGTAGAAAAGGAGGAATGCATGAAGAAAATATTTGGCTGGACCAGGAATCGAACCTGGGACCCCTGTATTATTAGTCAGGTGCTCTACCACTGAGCTACCCAGGCCGATATCCATGGTCCGTATAGCCCGAACTTCTACAATTATAAATGTAATTTTTTTTTATATCTGTTAAGTTTATAATAACGATGTTTTACTTTAGTGGGCCACCAAGGTCAATTTTTCTCATGCAGAATAGCGCAGTTTGAAAAAGCACAGCTCCTCCAAAAGTACATGTTAAGCATTTTCCTTTTTTTTTTTTTTTTTTCTTTTCAGTTTGATAAGTTTGCATTAGGAGTTGGAAGAGGAAATTAGAAACTATGTTATTAGTACTTTTTTATTGAAAAAAAATCCTTTGCTATGGTTTACTATTCACAAATGATGAATAATTCAATGATTTTTTTTATTTCTCTATGTAAGCTGTCTCTACTCACAGAAATATTTACAGAGTTAAGTCCCTTACCCTGGTAAACTACACCATCATCACAAAACATGATTCTGACAACCATATATTTATAAAAATCTGAGCAAACAGTGTGTGACATGTACAAAATGTATAAAATAAAAATAGGGCTATCACTGACAGAATTTCAACATTAATATATCAATTAACAAAACTTCTACAGCAAAAGTATTCATAAATTCAAATAATATGTACTGAAATTAAGCAGACTTATATGTATAATTTTCCATTACAAGGTATTTAAGTACAAATTAGTTTCAAACATCACTCCATACAGCTTTTAGCTAAATGGAACATAATATAACAACCATATAATATGCAAATGAGTGCATGTTTTACATTATTTACTCCATATTTTATAAACCTACAGCTAATTATCAGTTGAATTACATGTATTAAATATCTGTAATGTTTCCATTCCCAATAAAGGTATAATGTATCAAAGCATTTTATAATACTAGATAACATCTCTACATCAAATCTATCAATGACAGCCCTATAAAATGAAAGACATACAACATGGATTCATCATCCTACATTACAATGAGTTAACAATATCCAAATTCTGTAAACAGTTTTACAGTCTACATAAAAACTCCCAATTTTTCTCAGTCCATTACTTACATTAAGCACTTGATTAATTTAAAATACAAACATTGTAGTGATCATCAATCTTCTGAAGCTGCTCTACACAATAGAATTCTTTGCAAAATTTCCTAAATGAAATTTAAAAAAAAAATGACATATACACACAAGTAATAATTCCTCAGATGTCAACTTGCACCAAACTAAGCTATTAACTACATAAATGCTTTTTATAAAATTTGACCACGATGAATTGAAAATCAATGTCAAAAAACAACAAATTCTGGAACTTTTCAAAACAGGAAAAATGTAATTCATTCTTATGATGAAAATTATGGTGACAGCAAATGTTCATTGCATTGAGGGTTCTTCACCTCTTTAAACATCAAAAATAATACTTGAGACATCCGAGGACATTAATAAACCATGTCATATTCAGTAAATGCAAAACCGTCTTTCCAATAATTATCAATTTGATAACAACCGAGCTGCATTATGAACCTTGTACATTCATAAAAAAATTCTGAGCATTTTATATTTTCCCACCTCTCTGTATAAACAAAAACCTCATCAAAGAAGATCATGTTTCATTCATGAAGATGAAACTTTTCAAATGTAGTTCAACATATGAAAGATAAATTAATTTTTTTTTATCTCAAGAATGAGGAAAGAGGTCATTTTCAGGCTGGACACCTTGGAGTAGATTTTGCACACTACTGGCTGTGAATTTTGTACTTGCAGGGCAAGATTACATATCATATTACAATATGTGAATGCAGAATCTTCTTCATAAGATCATCTTATTAATAATAACAATTGAGCTGTACCTTGTACATAAAAAAAAAACTCTCTGAGCATTCTGGTGTTCCTTATATTCCACACCTCTCTATGTAAACCAAAAACTTATCAGAAAAATTTCCATTACAAGAGGAAAAAAGATATGCAGTTCAACATCTCACAGTATTACATTTGTATTCAAATCCTAAGAGTAAGCAAAACGGTCATTCCAGGCAGGGCGATTATGGATAGATCTTGAAGTGGATTTTGCACTGCATGGGCGACTGACAATACTACTGGCTATGGATTTTGCACTCCCAGGGCGAGATCTAATTGTGCTTGCATTAGATTTAGCACTACTTGGCCTTGACCTTTGACCTGTGCTTCCCATGGTAGAGCCAAGGGCTGTATTTCCACCCACAAAGGTTTGGTTTGAGACAGGTGAGCTGTGCATGGCTGCTATTGGAACTCCATGAAGCAATGTGTGCTTGTAATCTTTGAGCTGTTCCTTTCGTGATAAGCCTTTGGTTGGGCCTGTGTGTTGCAGTCTTTGCAAGAATTGCTAGAAAAAGGAAAATAAAATTAATCAAATGCAAAATATTTTATACTATCAAATCCATGAAAAATTCCCCATGCTGTAATACATTTACAGGATATTACTATTATTTTTGTCAAATTCTGTTCTTTTTTTTTTTTTTTTTTTTTTTTTACCTTTTTATTCCAGTTAAAATTAAAGCTAAAAAATGAATAAATAAATTGTGGAACATAGAATGTCTGTCTGTATATTGATTTTATTTGTACCTGTCAACCAAATGATTCAACATTTAATTGGAATATAGATCTGCAACTAAAATGTATTAATCTATTCCCAGATGTACCTCCCCAGCACTAAATTGTCATGTTCAGCAAATATTAAGGAAATTGAGGCTACACTGCAAATTTACTCAGGTATAAATCTTTTAATCACCACTCATATAATGACACTGATGGAGTAGTAATGGAACTAATTTTTTTGCCAATAGTGAAGCAACAAATCCCAGTTATCATGGCATTACTATGACAACAGGTGACAAAAAACCCTCTTAGGTTTGAACATTGTATGTCAATACAAACAGTACATGTACCGGTATGTATATTGTACAGTATAAGTATGTAATACATTTGGGACTTACTCCAGAATCTATATGCATGCAGTCACATTCTAATTAACTCCCCCCTTTTAATACTCCCTTTACTGGCCTTTAGTTGACTAGAAGAAGTGTATTTATAATGTACATATACAAATTCTGTCTATTAAAGCATGTCCAATATAAAGCACTTGTATACCTACACTAAATCAACCTAAGGACCTTCTTGATCCTTTTAAAACCTTTTTAAATCCATGGATTGACAGGTTGATATATGTTTATATCTTCCTAAAATCGATTACCACAACAGCATACTGTTCAAATATAGTTCCTATTTACCCAGCAATTAATATATCTTAGGTTGTCCAGCATGTCTGTAGAGTTATTGATTTAGAAACTATAAGCATGAGGTAATTTAGGCCATTTAGATTCATCAGAACTCATTTTGTATTGAACTCATTTTGCATTGATGGAACAGACAATTGGTTTCCACACTTATTTAAATTGATCAGTCATAAATTACAAAGATTCTGTGAAATGTCCTCAATTATTTTACAAGACATGCTGCCATCACAGCAACAGTGATGATGCCTTGGTAAACTTGAATTGCTATCTAATCCACTGAAAAAAGAAAATGAATTCTGCAATACAAGTAATGTACCGTAAGTGTAGTGACTCATAAAATTTGGACATGAAAATACATGTTTATATATTCTTAGTGGTTGGATAAGAACCAAATCACATAAGAAAATATATGCTCAGAAAAAAAGTTTTTCTTTCATTAAATCCCTTAAGAGGAGAAGCATATTTTCTATATATCCATATTGAATCTGCTTTTCTACAATAAATACACATGTTTGCTTTAATGATTACTTGACTGCCTTCGTTGCTCTGCATTCAAATGCACATTTCTCTTTTTTTTGATATATATATAGAATGAATAGAATCTGATACTCTTTTGCAGCAAAAAAGTGATAATCAATTTTGCACTATAGACCAAGTCCTTTCCTCAACATTCAAAACTGTATTCTCTTTATCAAGGTGTTAAAGTCTTTTATCTAAAGAATAGGAAATGTAAACAAGGTATTTCAATTTAACTATGAGAAGAATAGATCTTATGATCCCTTAAGCTCTTCGAAGCCAAAATTAAAATTCATCGAATTAACTTAGTAATTGTGCAGAAATAAATACTGACCATGTATGTACAAGCTAGGTATTAATGATTTTTTTTTTAAATAGCTAAAGGTACATGTTGTTCTTCTACCACTGCATTAAACAAAATTAATTAGAATTCCAAACAAGTCAATTATGTATATGAATAAACACAAGAAATATAAAAGTTGTAGCACAGTTCAATATTTCCTAACCTTTTTACCTATATTAATAATCAGAAGTTTATTCCTAGGGTAATGTAGCACTAATTTATATCACTGGTACAGCATGCCTTATCATTTATTATGTTATGTTTTCTTATTTTCAATAGTTTCTGAAAAAGATAATAACAATCAGCAGTCTATACCAGGGTTGTCCCTAAGAATTAAAATAGCAGGGAACTTTAAAAGAGTAGGAGGAGATCGATCTGGGGTTCCTCTCCTAACAGGGGAGTGAGGAGGAATACCAAAGTAACCGGGGGATTATGTCATTATAGGCGGGGAAATTCCCCAGCCCCCAGATCTTAGGGACAACCCTGCTATTCCAATACATACTCTCATGAACAAGCAGCATGCAAAATAGAAATGGATATTTGTTTTACCAACTACAATAAATGTACTGTATAAATTACAACAAAGTACTAGCAGGTTAATATCAATGATAGTTACCATGTTTTCCATTTCTATTCTTCTCTGTTCCCTTTGTCTGTTAATTGCTGAAGGAGTTATGCGCTGCACACTTAGTGTATGATCACGTGGCCCTTTCTTCTTTCCTTGATTTGGTCCTATATGCCTCATAATTTCTTTCAAAAGTCTTTGGTTTTCTTTCTCAATAAACTTTACTCTCTGAGTATCAAAAGTGAAGTTAGACTTTTCAGCACTCTGAGGTTTAGGGGGCTCAAACATGACCCTTCTATTACTCTTTATTCGTTGCTGTTTATCAATTTCTGACACAGCTTCCATTAATATGCTTAAGTCAAGCTGTTTGCTCTGAAGTTGAACCTCACCAGAGTCATGATTAACTTGATTAGAATATTGCACATGTCCATTGTCTAAATCTCTTGGTGATGGCAGTGGAGAAACATCAGTCATTTCACTGTCTGAACCTGACTTACCACTAGCTGACTTCCTATCTTTCCTTTGATTTGATAGATCTTCAGAAGATGGTGTTTTCTTTGTTATATTTATCCTCTCAATCCCATGTCCCCATGCTTCTTTAGATTTGTCATCAGGTCGGTTATATCTTGACCCTTTCTTCTGAGATTTCTTTCGTTCCTCCTCAATGATTCTGCTTTCCTCACCAGAAGATTCATCTGAATAAGCACTAGAATCGCTCGAGTAACTATCTGAATCTGCCTTTCGTATACTCTTCTTTCCCTTGTTTTTAGTCTGTACTCGTGATGTAGAACCACCAGAGCTGTATGATATATCTGATTCAGACTCTATATCACTGTCAACCTCACTGCCACTCGATTCTGAACTAGAATATTTCTTTTCTTTGGCCCTGAAGCTTACGTCGCCATGTTTTTCACTGCCCTTTTCATCCGGAGGCACTTCGAAAATTCTGTTGTCCTCGTTTAACGATTCCAAAGATTCGTCAAGTTTGTTTCTAGGTGTATCGAAAAAATCAAAATCGACCCTCTCACCTGCACTCGTTTTGATCACTGATGCCATAATTATTGATAATACTCTATTTCACCTGTTCATCATTTCCACAGTTGTTTGATAGCAACACTGTGACGTCATTGACCGAAATCTCGCGAGAGTTCAAGCGCGAAATCCTGCCAAGTCAAAGAAGGCGGTAAAAATTAACTTAAGGGTTAGGACTATCAAAAATATTGCATGTTAGATTAGAACTGTATGAAATACTTTAAATCTTTTGTTGGATGGAAATGTTGAAATTTTAAATTCAATGTAATCAGAACTGATTAACAATGAGACCATTATTTTTCTCAATTTGCACTTTGATGAACACACCTTCCATCATGCACAAAGATTGTACACAGCATTTTTTTTTATTGGCTATAAATTAGTTTTTAGCTCGGCTCTACGAAGATGGGGGAGCTAATGTATTACCGTCGGCGTTCTTTGAATTCGCCCCTTTTGAAATTCGCCCACCTGTGATTTGGGCGAAAGGGGATAAAATTTCCCTGTATACAGTATTCATGGTATTGCTACTTTATAAATGAATTTCCACACAAAAAATTTAGGTGCCTTACCAGACATTTGTGCAAGATATCAGAGAATTGTGTTTCCTATATAGCCCTATTAGAAATTGCTTGTATTGCCAATGATGCCATTTTTGGGGGTACTTAATTTTTTCAAGACATTTTGAAAACAGATAAGAAATCACAAGAGAATGTTAATTATAAATAATTTGTGATAAATTTCGAAGAGATACAAAAGAGATATTTGAGGAAATTCAGAACAATTTGTATCAATATAAATTGACCTCCCTAACTTCATCTAGGGACAAAAGATACTACACTTGCTTCTGATTCTGGATCTGACCTACATTTTATGAATGAATTACCAAATGAAAGTTTTAAAGAGGTTTATTCCCAGATTTAATATAAGCCCTATGCTATTCAATCTTGCATGGATGATGCATCTATAGATGCACACCGAACTTTGGTCGGATGCTGAATCTTACTTTTTTCCTAGTTAATTGACAAGAAAAAGCTTTTGGAGCAAGTGCATTCTCAAGTAACTAAAAATCGTACCCAGACCTAGCATGCATACATGTAAATGTTGCACCTATGTATGCACCTACCAGAGCATTTGTTTAGTGTGAGACTGCTATTACTCTACATCTATATTGCTATTTCAATAGCTTACAGTGATCACTGATGCACATATGACATACCTTAATTAAGATGAAACAGACTTATGTGTACATATTACCAGTCTTTTTCTGATTAACTTCATGGTAAGAGAGGGTTCACTCAGTCCAAAGTTACATTTACGGTCTTAAAAAAAGCCAAGATTTGAAATACAGCCAAACCTCGTTATCTCAAACTTGATGGGACCCCCCAAAAAACTTCGAGATATCCAAGGATTTGAGATATCGAGGGTAAAATACTTAAAGAATAAGTAGTTGGGACTTCCAGATCACTTGGACATATCCATGGTGTTCGAGATATCAGTATTAGAGATACATGTACTAAGTTTAACTGTACCTATAGGCTTGAAAATGATAACAGGGTAGTAGAAGGTACATTTAGAGGAATCCTTGATATCATCCCTTTTTTTCAGATGCAAAGGTTTTGACTTCATGTCTGAGTGACCCCAGGATCACTGACACAAACCCTTGATGATCAGAGATTTTGAAGCACACAGTCTGTATTGCAAGTAAAGTTAACATTTTCTTTGATACACAGCTGCAAAACAGAATGCAATGTTTTTGTTTAAAGAGAGATCAAGTACTAGAATTGTATAAATAGAGGATATTCAATGTTTTGTAGTTGGATAAAGAATTTAAAAATACTCCCATCATCTTTTATTTGTGATTCGTCAGTTTGAAATCAATCAGCGGAGTTTAATTTTCATAACTGAGGAAACATTCTCTACAAATACAAAGCAAAATAAATGGTTCGTGGTGATTTTTGTTTGCGAGTTAAAGTAGGTCGCAAAACTCACAGATATTTCTGACACGAATAAAAGTTGGTATACAGTATTTTGGGAGTGGGACAGGATTTTTTTTTTAAACTTCACAAGTGCAAAACAAGTGAAAATATAAAAAAATCCTATCTCATGAGTGAAATAAATTCCATATTCAACCACCAAATATTTATTTTCTGTATTACATTTTCTTTGATTTTTCCCTTTGCCACTGTCTTTTTGTAGCACAGTGTCATAGGCCGTGACATCATAGTTAAGTGGTTGAGACTTCATAGTGTAGTGATTGTGAGGTTAAAAACATTGTAAACATGGATTTCATCAACATATTTGAAGAAACTTTGGCAGTTTAAGTCTCTGTCAGGATGGTTTATTTTCTCTCTCTCTATCATATAACAGGCCCAGGAGTATTTTTACAATGCTTCTTGTGGTGGGAAGGAAAATCTTGAGTCTTGTCGCACTTCTGATATTCTTTCACTCTGTGTGTCAATATATATATATCACTTTGATATTCTTTCACACCGTGACAGAATATCACTTTTATTCAATTAATAAAATACAGTATTTTACTGTTGAAAATGTAATTTGAAAAAAAACTTAATTTGCATTGCAGGTTCCAAAAATAATGGATAAGAGAGCCTGTACAACTCAGAAAATCAGTTTTAAAGTATTTTGCAATGAACAAAAAGCTAAATTGCAGGTGAAATACCCATTTTTGAGCAAATCTCAAATTAATCTTAAGATAAAACAGCTTTGGAAAAAAATGGATATTACAGAAAAGCAATGTTACACAAAGACAGTATTATCACCACCTAAATTTAAAAAGAATGTTCCAGTGAAACAACAGAAGAAACCTCAAACCATCCAAGTTTCTCAGAATTCTACAAGTATGATAGCAACAAAAGGCATCAAAGACAGTGGAGATAAAGATATTTCACCAGTTTTAAAGCAGATCCTTGTTGAAAGCCAAACAGAAAATAAGATAATGCCACAAATTGAAAATTCTGAGGATTCAGTAAGTGAAACAAGGGAAGCATTTAGCAAGAGTAGATATAGCACAGACGCTAAAATAGATGTCCAAAAAAATCAAGGTAGGAAGACAGTACCTTGGAAAGGACGACCAAGTCTAGGTTCAACAGATCTTTGGAGTGATTCCTCACCTCCAAATTCAAATGATAGGAAAAAGGCCAAATCGACAAAGAAGCAAAAGGAGGTACAAGGAATTTTGAAGCCAAGCGGGTAAGTTTAGTTGTATGAAGTTTTTTTTTATTGGAAATTTGTATAGTTTTGTTATTAATAAATTTCTGTTAAACCTCATATCCCGAAATATATTTTTACAAAATATTTTCTTAATTCATGTAATATATATTTTTTCAGAGATGCTCCAAGGCTAAAAGCAAAGAACAGAGTATCATTTGGGTCTCCTCAAAATGAGTTATCATCCACATTGTTATCCCAGACCAATTCAGGTGACTTCAACACAGCTAACTCTGATGATGAAGACAACGGTGTACAGTTGTTATGCAGAACAGACGAAGACATGTATGACTTTGAAAAAATAGCCAGCTATGGATTGTGTGTTGAGGAAGAGGATATTTATGCTAACCAAAATAGGTACATCCCTGAAAATTGGAAACTGGCCAGTGTGAATGAGACAACTAATGAGAGCATTCAACAATCTAATGAAAAAATATCAGATTTTAAGATTCCACCTAACAGAGTGATAAAGAAGAAAAAGGGAGCCAAACAATTAAAAGTAAAAAATGATGATGGTAAATTGCTATCTCCCTTGACTGAGGGATTTAAAAATTCCCCTGTAGCTGTAACTACACCTCAGACAGGAGAAAGGCAGAAAACAGAGTTTCTAATCACTCCTCAAATGAATGAAGTTCTGGTGGAACATAAGCTCCAGGAAGCCAAGAAAACACCTAAAAAGAACAAAGCAGACTCCCCTAAATCTACCTCCAGGACAGGGTCTGTTAGAAAGAACAGAGGGCAAGGTTTAGATCCAGAGGAAAGAAAAGTTTCTGATGAAAAGCAATCTTCTGACACAGATTCCTTATCTATCACACCATTGACGGAATCTCTTTCATCTGGAGCTGAATCTATTGTTAGTCCCAATCCCAATATCCAGGATGGAGTGGAGAGGTGTATGAATGTACTGTCTGAGAAATTACAGAGAATGCATGGTACAGAGAATGTGACCATCCCAAAAGATGATGCATGGTTGGCTCCAGAGAGAGGGGATGCCACTGTGATGAAAAGTATGTCATCATACTCAATGAAAAATTTTGCTTTACTACCACAAAAGAGGAGGAGATGTCAAAAACAAAAAGATCTTCACTCTCCAAGTGAAGTGTCAGAGTCTTCCATAGAGAAAAAGGAGAATGTAGTGAAAAAACCAAGGCAGCCAAATCAGAACAAAAAGATTAAACAGAAATTGAAAAGCTCTACTTCATCTGATGAAAGGAAAACAAAAACAAAGAGGACAAAGCGAAAAGTTGAGGAAAATAAGTCACCAAAGCCTTGTAAAGCAACAAGAAAGGTTAAAAGTCCTGTAGGAAGAATGGATGCTGACAAGCTTATCTCTGAATCTCCAAACAAAATAGACTTTAACAAAAATTCCCATACAGAAGAATTATCTCCATATTTCACTGGAGATAGTGACAGTTCATCCACTGCTGATGACATCCGACCGACAAATAAAGTTCTGATGACGGCAATACTCAGGATGCAGAGAGCTGTACAGTGTCCAGAGATCTCTGATACTGAAGCTAGCTCACCTTGTCTCTCTGGAATCAGCCAGGTTTGCTATTACACCTACATTAGTACAAAACACATTGAAAAACTTAATTATGTAGACATGTATATATTTTACTAGTACTATAATTATTTGTAGCATTTTTAATGCAGAAACCTAAGATTTATCCATCTCTGCTTTGTATATATAGCTATCTTCAGTGGTGTCTGAGAAGGACAGTACTACAGAGGAAGCAGCAGAGGAGAAGGAATCGGTCAACAGATTATCTAAGGAAATCCAAGAGTCCAGCAACAGTAGTGATTGTACAGACAGCACCAAGAGTCAGACACCAGTTCAAATACCCATTCACCTTAAAATAGGAAAAGAAGTTCAAGACCATGAATGTTTGGAGTGTATGGATGTTCCTCATGATGGAAAGAAAATATGCTCCCCTATAAAAGATGTAAGTGCAATAAAAAAGATGGTTAAATTTGATATTTCCTCTGATTACATACTGTACACAGGGTTATTTTCGCCTTTTCACACTTGCAAATAGTTTTGCCCAGTTTAAAATTCGCCCAAATTTAGTTATGTATAAGAGATAATGATGTCTTCTTTAAATTCAACCCATTTTAAATTCGCCCACTTGGAACAAGGGCAAAATGAGCAAATATTTCCCTGTATACAGTAATATATACAGTAAATTATCATTTTTTCAGTGTCTGCTTGATTTCACTAACTGCCAAAGTTGTTTTGACACCAGGGCTTATCATTTCCCTTGCATGCAGTGTCTGCTTGATTTCACAAACTGCCATTGTTGTTTTGACACCAGCTAGCTTATCATATCCCTTGCATCAGGTCTAATTCATAATAGACTCTTTTTTTCCCCAAAATTAAGGTAAAAGTTCCAAGTAGATTGAATTTTCAGTGCTTTTTATCAACAAAATGGAATTCTGAAATAACATAAAAATGCACTGAGGATAAGCTTTAATTTACAATATACACTGTAACAGTAAAACATAATTTTTGATAAATATTGCGGACCTTATACCAAAAAGGGTCAATTAAGTCCTGGACACAAAAATAAAGCTATTTTCAATTACCAGTATAATGGGAAGTAAGTAACAAATTACTAGTACTTAGTCTACAGAGTAAATTGAACTTAATAAAATTGGAAATTTACATTGCAAAGAGTCATGCTGATGGTGATGAAAAGGATGTTTTCCAGATGTTTTCAAAATTCAGCCCTGCTAAGTCACAAAACATGCAAGGAAGAAGGTAAGGAGTGTTCGTAATTTTTTCTTATCTTTTTATTTTTTTTTTTAAAGAGTGATCTTTCAGCAAAAACACATTGTTCCTTATTTCAGGTTCATTGCAAGCTCTGAGCATGAGGGAAGAAGCAACTTCAAAGATTTGTTTCAGGACAATAACATATTTTAAATTTCTGATTTTTTATTGTTTTTTTTTTTTTAAGTTTTCTTTTTATAATATGAGTATGCTTTTTCTTTTAAGCTTTTCATTAAAAGATTCTATTAGGAGAGAGTTTTTTGCTTTTCTTTTCTAACAAGGTCAACACCTCCAAATTATACTCATGTTTGCAGTTTATCACTCTACTCTGCCAAGATCCATCAAGTTATCATTCATTGGTCATTTGGAATAGATGATATGGAAGAAAATATTTTATTATAAGTGTAGCTTAATTCCTAATTTTTCTTTGGAAAAGAATAATTCCTCCTTAAAACTTACACACCAAAAGGATCAGCATATAAATTTTATTTCATTTCAAATATTTCAGAGAATTTTCAGCTTTACTGGTCAAAGACTACAAGACCTCAAGTGATAGTAAAGGGGCTATTTTCTTTTTGTAAACAATTTTTCAAACACTTCAACAGATTTTGCATTGTCAGATACCCAAGGGTGATCTTGTTTTTTGATGAATAAACAACAAGATTACCCGTGGGTGTCTGACCATGCAGTTTTTGGTCTCATTTGAATAAAACTTACAATGGTGTACGATTAAAAGTTACATACATGTATGTATATGAATCAGTATTCAATTTTGATGAATTAGTAGAGCTGTATCTAACCAAACCTCTATACACCATGCTTGCACATACATCAACTGATCAGGTTTGATAATTCTAAGTATTGCACTGCAAAAGATGATATGTACAATTTGACAACTGTGAATAGGGCTGGGTATTGGCTAGAGATTTCATACTGCAATATTTTTAACTGTATTGCCATATGTATTGCAATATTTTCAATGAAAATTAAAATGGTATTTTCTTATTTGATTAACTTTCCTTTTACATGCAGAATGAATATGACTATGATAAATGACTAAGAAAAAATAAATGTCAAGTGTTTGATTTCATATCAGTTACGCATCGAAATACACCCAGTACAACAGCTTTTGTCTTACTGTTTGGCACGATGGCAAACGTTTCTGCAACTTATACTTTAATATATATTATTATAGAAATTCAAGTCCAAGCATTTTGCTGGTACATCGATACTACAAAAACATATTGCAGTAAGACATTTTTTGTCAGCGTACCACAATATACCAGAATATCGGCTTTATTGCCCAGCCCTAACTGTGAAATTACTAATTTTAATGGGGTTTCATTTTCGTTGTTTTTGAGGTATGAAGAGACCCACAAATTCATGTCCACCAAGAAATGTTAAATTTCCTATGTATAAGCACTCAACAATTTTGCATTCACCAAATAAATCCCCATGAACCCCTATTTTTTCCTCCATCTACAAAAATTTGACCCCACAAAAATATGTGATTTTACAATACAGTATGTATAAACTTAGAATTTTTTTAAAAATGAGTTCAATATGACCTTATGTGTTATAAAACAAGTTATAAAACATCATTCCTCCAAGATGTATCAAATGACCAGGTTAGATGATCCTATTTCTTGGAAATCTTGAAACAATTTTACTGTGTAACAGTGTAATATATGAGATAATGTATGGCTGGACCAAGAATTGAACGTGGGATTCCTGCATCACTAATCAAGTGTTCCAGTCACTGAGCCACCCAGGCCGGGCTTGTACAGGCCAAACCACTTCATTCTCAAATCCTAGGTACAAGGCATCATATGTAATATGAAAGGAAAAAAAGTATGGAGGAACCGGGAATCTAACGCAGGACAACGGCAATACTAGGCAGGTGGTGAAAAATATTTATCATGAGATTTTTTCAGCATTACCTCAAAATGAATAGATATGACCTAATTAATTTGATAGAAGCCAATGAGAAAAATTTCATTTTCATAAAGAAATTAATATTTGGAGAAAAGCAATTGGTGAAAATATCCATAGAAATGTTCTATTGAACTTGATGAATTTTAAAAAATGCATATGACACCTTGCAAATTTTAAAGAAATTAATATAATATTTTTTAGACTTTTTCAAGGGGAGATAACACTAATAATTAACGATTAATCTTAATTAAAATGTTCAGTCCATACATTTCTTTACTTCATGTTGTTTGTTCTTACCATCTTTTAAACTCATTTTATATGCATTGCTTAATTTGAAAATCTACTGAAAGCCACAAATTCTCTCTATCATCCAATGAATACCTTAATTTTACAGAATTATTGTATAATAAGAGGAAGAATATATCAAAGAGTAACGGTTTTGCTGCACAAACCAGTGCATTATCTCATTTGATTAGAACTGAAAGAAACTTATGGCAAACTGTGAATCTATTTTTACGTGTTTTAACTGTAAACTTCACAGATAATAACTTAACAACTGAACTGTTGACATTTGTGCAGTGATATTATCATTCTGCTTACTAAGTCTTGTTTATGTCAAATTGAACATGTTTATGCTCTTGCGCTGAAGCTGTTTTGTTTATGTTTAGTACAAATCTCTTTTCTGCTTAAACTTCCAGTAAGGCGTGACATTCATAATTAGTGTATCCCAAATGGTGACCTAGATTCTCACTGGTTAAGAAATTAATAACATTATCAACTTTAGATTGTTGTTAACAAACGATGAGATGACGTAAGCCAAACCTCTTTACTGTAAGAAATGATGTAATTGGTTCCTTGTGTCACTCGTTGACTCTGACTCATTTTTATTCCATGTGTATTTCACCTGTGTATGAAAAGCTGTGTAAATTCCAGTATTGATGAGCTAATCCGGCAACCAATGAGAATCTAGGTCGATGAGAGACGCTTATTATGTATCGCCGAGAATGTCACGCCTTACTGAAAGTTTAAGCAGTAAAGAGATTTGTACTATTTCTTTTTAGTAGAGAATAATGATGTCATAATATGACATCATATGTGTATTGGCTATACCATGTCATGGGTCCTTAGTATATATATTAGAAAGTAAGATGAGAGTTTCTGTGAATAATAAACCTTTTATTAAGTGTTTTAATTAGCTCATTTGCATAGAACCTCTGTACCTAGCCTAGACTCGCTTGTGCAGGTGCTGCAAGTCAGCAGTACCTACAGTACATTTAACCTCTATTTAGGAAAACCAAAATGGTTTTTGACTTTACAAAATTTATTTTCACAATGAAAAATAAGCCATTTGTTTTGAACAGGAGCACATATCTTGATAACTTGGTTTCTCATGAAAATGTTATGGCTTTAAATATTTAACACATACAGGAAAGATTCTTCAACTTTTGTGTTCTTGTATGTCCATAATTTCTTCAATGACTGAACCAAACTAAAAGTAGTTAACAGTTGCACAGAAAATTTAGTCAAGTGTAAATTAAACTTCTGTCATTTTTTTGAACTTCCAAATCCTGAAAACCCCATGACTGCAGCCATATCAGAAGGACCCTCAGAATCATCTGGCTCGGCTTTCCTTTTTCTATCTTTCCTTCTCTCTTTCTTGTAGGCTTTTTGTTTCTCTTCCTGTTAAATAATTGAGTACATGTATTAATTTTTTTTTACTGTTGATGGACCCGCTAATGACAAGGGGGTTTTCATGGACGCCTACGTAACACATTTGAGGTTGTTTTTCCACTTGTCGGAAAGGCCCGAGAAGTTTCAATTGTAGGCCAATAGTCTGGATCATCTTGATGTTTGTCAAACGTTTTACTGATGGGAGTATTTAAAATGCAGTCAGGGATTCTGGTGGGTTTTTTTTTTGGCTCCATACGAGCGCATGAGAGAATTAAATTTTATTTTATTCATTTGAAGATAAAAATGGGTAATGCGCATTGTTTAATGAGATGCTGGTGGGCCTGAGAACCAAATTATTAATTTTTGAAGCCCTAATATTCAGGATCTGGTTGCACGAACATTAGTTATATTAACTTTCAGTTAGTGTCGTAACTAGCTGTTAAATTTTTAACGACGAGTTACGTAATTGTCAGTTAAAACTTTGTTGTTCGAAAGTCTATTAAAAATAAATTAGCTAACTCACATTTAATCGATGTCTTAAAGTTAACTCTCTGTTAAAATCGTTCTACACACGCATTTCCCTTACCTATGGTGAAATATTTCTGACATCATAATTAAAATGACGTCAGTTCATAAATGTTAATTTGCTAAGGTTATTTACTGTAAATGTAAATCTTATATTGGTAAAATATATTAAATATATTATTAAAGATAGTTACTTCAAATATGAATTTTTACATTGAAAGATGGTTATTTTACATGTAGTATAAACATTGCAATTACAAATTATGTACATGTAGTTTTCTGTATTAACTTCTAGCACATCGACTTTTGGGAGTGGAAATTGAAAATAATTTTGAAAAATCTCTAAAAAAAAAAGTGGGAGAGGAACACCCCCTCCCCGTTTTAAGTGCCTGAAGTTTGTGGAATTGAACGATTAATTTACTTTTCACTAACTTGTCTGAGGCTTACAATTTTTTAAAATGATGATCTTTTTTAATAAAATATAATGACATTGTATGCATAATCGGATAAAAAGAAAGTACCTACATCGCCACTCATATGGAATAATTTTGTCTTGTTGTTTTTTGCAGATAATATCGCAACATATATCTGCAATATACATGTATAATACAATCTTGCCTAAATTGAAATTAAGGATTGAATTTGCATGTTGCTCAAGTCAGACATTTCTATTATCTCTGTATAAGTTCTTCCTTCCTCGCAAACAAGTTTTGAAATGATAACAAGTTCGCGATTTTGATTTTAATGTTTAATTAAGTATTTAATGTAACTAGGTAACTTCAGTTAAATCTGTTAGTTAAATCAGAAAATTAATTAAGATTTAACTAATAGTTAACTTTTGTGCAACCGGTTTAACTCGCCATTAAATTTAACGTTGGGTTAATGTAAGGTTAACAGCCAGTTAAAGTTAACTAACGTTCGTGCAACCGGATCCAGATTTTTTAACTTGGAAAGTTACCTCTCTTATAAGAGGGTCAGTCCCCCTCGACATGAAAACTAGAGCCAATTCTTGAATTACTGTAAATATAGTTTTTTTTTCCTCACAGGGTCATAATTGGGCGGAATCACATTTTTCAATTCATGGATCAGTAATTTCACAGATTTTTTGGATTGCCATTGTATGTCTTATTTGTAGGTTAAACTGTGACAAATTTTCCCATAAATTTTGTGACCACATACATAGCATATATTAATCCCACATGGAGAAAAGTACATCATCAGTAATTTGAATCTTGATATCTATGATTTTAGAATTAAAAAAAAAAGCCGCTGCTGTACCTCCTCTTTTAATTCCTTTAATCGTTCCTCAAAGTCATACTCTTTCTTCTTCTCTTCCATTTTCTTTTTGTTCATTTCAAACCTTTTCTTCACTTGATCTAAAGATGATCTTTCTATTTTCATGGACATTCCCAAATTTCTCTGATCTATATAGGACATAATTTGAATGAATTAGTGACTAATTTTGAAACAACATTTGTGCACTGCTATCGACAAACAATGAATACAAAAGAGTAAATAGAACAAGGAAAAAAAAATTATATTTATCTTATGATACTAAGATTAATTTTATGATAATGATTGGATTGTCCTGAATATACTTACGTTTTTTCCCATTGATATGGTCCAAGAAGTTGATCGAGTCTTTAACAACACAATCACAGACATTGCAGTAGTACCTATAAAACACACCGACAAACGATTAAAAATCACAGTCTGAAGTTTTACTGACACCACAAAAATTTGATAATATTTTATTTTGTGATAAGTCAAACTTAAGGGTATTTTTAAATTCCCATCATTTTAAACAACTTAAATGAAAAATTAAATTTTATTTCATGTGACTTACCCTCCTTGTTGTGAGGCTGGAGTTGTTTTTGTTATCACCTGTGACCTTCCAAGTTTTGAATCTAAATCAACCTACAATAAAAGCATTGTGTATACTCATCATTTCCTTTTTCTTTACATTTTATTAGCATAATTAATAAGCAGTTTTTCCTTTAATACATAACTATTAACTACTGTAGATTCTTTATTTTATGCGAGTACTTAATATCGCGAAATGCTCCTTAGACATCAAATCGCAAGAACAATTCACAGCCAGGTAGAGATTTTACATGCATTTCAGCACCATATAAATAAAAACAAGTAAGAACAAGGTATGGTTTCAATACAAATCTTGCCCTGTGTTTTTCTTAAAAATAAAAGTGATGTAAAAAATTAAAACTCATGTTGTTTGAATTATTGAAATTCCATGCAGAAAGATCATACAAATCTTTTTTCTCACATGACCTTCCAAATGCTAATTGTGACATCATAAACTTGTGCATTTTCCCGTATTTTCTTAAAAAGTTGCAGAAGACATCAATTTTCAATGGAATTTTCTTTCAGATAATATTGTCCACAGGCATCGCCCACAAAGATTTTGAAATATGTGATTTTTTAAAGAATTTTACACAACATATCTAAAAATTAACGTGGGCGACGGCTGTGGACACTATTTTCTTAAGGAAAATAACCCTTGAAATGGGTCATTTTGAGGCTTTTTCTGTTTAAAATAGAGAAATGTATCAAATTAATGACGTAATATATCGAGAATGGTACTCCATCATGCTATATTCTTTCCTGATTTATTACAGTCATATACTCAACTACTATTTAAGCTAGTTTCAAAACTTTTTGAAAACATTTAATTTTTAGGGCACAATACCATACCTTCTTCTTTATTTTGCGAATGGTGCTTCTCACGAAATTATGTAATAATTTAAAATTCCTCGTGTATATTTGGGAATCTAAAGTATAATGTTTCTTAAGAGATAAAGAATAACATGAAAAAACTTTTTTTGACTGGATGTTTCTCATCATACATGTAAAAAGGGTGTTCTGGAGGTTGGAGTTCAATGTACTCCAGTGGAGTGTTTAACAGTGTAAAAATAAAATTTTTGAAATTATAAGTACCGGGTATGCAGCTTAATATGATAATTATTTGTTATACACCTGTATCATGGCTTGCTTTGCTTTCTAGCCAGAAAAGTGGTCATGAATAAAACCTGAAACTTTAAATTCACACATCCTGACATAAATGAGTAAAAATATGGTACCTATGCTCAGCCCCTTTTGATTTTTTTCAGTACTTTAAATTCTATTTTAAGAGGGCTGGGTGGTTGTGGCCATTTTCAGACCATACGTATTGATCTCCTTTAGAAGAAGAGCTCCATATAATAATAAATTTTAAAACTAAAATGTATGAAATTTTGTTTGCCAAATGATAGTTGACAGCTTAAAATATCATATCTAAAAAATTAAGTTATATCTGATGGTTAATTTGTTGACCCCCCAGCCTCCTTAACTATTTTTTTCTCTTGAAAATAAAGATTATCGGTATTGTTTTTAAAGTTAAGGTCTATAATTTTTCGAAGATGCTTTTTAGATTAAAAGATTTTACAGCAATAGATAGATGTATTAAATCTGTTTAGCTGTCAGGGGTCTATAATGAAAATTTATGTCTGTGGTTTCTATGAAATTATCAAATGAAAGTGTTAAAAAATTATTTTTTTAAAAAAATACCTACCTTCTGACCTACCCACCTTTAAAAATGTGGGTTGCAGTACATAAAAAAAAAAAAAAACAATTCAGGCCATCCTTAAAAAATTGTATGTTTGGAATTGCCGCCTGGGAGGTTTCAGATCCAGGAGGGAGGGAGGGAAATTATTTTTTTTTTTCAAAATTAAAGTTACATTAAAAATTGATGATAAAAATCTCAATAAGGAATGAACACACTATTTTCTGCCTTTTTTAAAAGGGTATCTCCCATCAACCAGGAACCCAGTTTTGCTCAGATCCTACACTTATTAAGTGATTGGGTGGCACATGTGGTAATAGGCCAAGAATTGATTGAATAAAAAAAAATCTTCTTATTTTTGATCAAAAAAAATTTTCCAGAAGGGGTTATTTTAATGAGGCGGGAGGCAATTCCAAACAAACAATAATTTTATTTTGGCCTCATGAAAATATTCATGATTTTAATATTTGATAGGCTCCACTTCCAGTTACAAGGACCAGATAATTCAACCCCAAGTTAAATTTACTCCCAAATACACTTCATCAGAAAAATTTTCCCACAGGTTCACTTTTCTAACCTAAAGGTACTTTAAGAAGATTTTTAAATACCTTGGTAACCCATAAAATTTTCACCGTTTCTTAATTATCTCCGACCCATTGAAAGAGGGTTGGCCCGCTGTCTGAATAAATTTGAATTCCCTTCACTTAGAAACACTTTATAACAAGAGTGGTTAAATATTGGCCCAGTGGAAAATAAATTGAAGATGTAAAATACAAGGGTTGTCCATAAAATTTGTGGACAGGCTTTAATTTTACACATAAAAACGTCATTTAATGAAATGTTAAATGAAAATTCAAAACATTAAATGTAATACTTAAGGTTTTGATAAGGAGGCATCTGAACCTGGAGCAATTGAAAATTGCCCAAAAATCAATTTTTCATTTCCAATTTCCTTTCCTCTATTTTTCATGATAAATTGCGCTAAAATCCATTAAAACTGTATTTTGATGTAAGTAAGTAATCTTAAATCAGATTGCAAATTAAATTTAATCACCCTTCTAATATGTTTCTGAAATTCATCATAGAATCCATAACCATGCCAGGTGGCACAAATGATTTTTGGATGGACATTTGAGTTTGGAGGATAATAAACGAAAGAGTAAGCCATCTTTATGGGCGTCAGAGGATGTTCGCAATGAGGTGCGCGACGTCATCAATGCTGATGGATGTCTTACGGAACGTGAAGTTTCTGAAAAATGTGGGATATCTAAAAGTAAATCACATGAAATCTTAGAATTAATGAGCTGCATATGACCCTGGTCTGCGTTTGATGGGTACCGAGAATTCTTACAGCTGATAATATGAAGGATGGGTTAACCCCCTCTAAAACTTTTTAAAGGATTTACCACAAGGATGGAGAAGATTTTCTAATATGCTGACTTGCACTTATGACATTTTCTTACACTGTCTCTGTGCTCCAGATGGAAAGAACAAATTTTTTTAAAGCTTGATAATTATATTTTCCAACAATTGCATTTTCTTAAAACTTTATAAACATTAAAAGTAAAGTACAGTAAGAATGTTATATTAAACCTTATTCCTTTTTCTTAACAAAAGCCTAGGCCCTGAAATAGAGGTTGTACACGAACTTTATGGACAACCCTCGTAGCTTACAGATGACTATGACAGACATAAAGACAGTTAGATGCCAGGCAATCTTTATTCAGAAAAGCTCACTTCAGCCTTTGGCTCAGATGATTGTATAAATGCCAGCGTATTATTACTGTATCATTCCTGGCATTTGATGAAATTAAAGCAACATTCAGATGACAAAATGCAGTTAGAAGTGTTTGGAAGCTATATTAAAATACCTTGTACTCTCTAGGTTTAAGAAGCTCCCTTTTCTGAGGGGGCTCTCTCAATTCTTTTTCCAACAATTTTCTCTGCTCCTCTTCCAATCTCTCCTGAGCAAGGCGTTCATATTCCTCTTTATCCCACTTACGCCTATGGTCTCCTGGATTTTTCTAAAAATTACAAAAACAGAATTTCAATTGTTGCAATATATGTATTGTAACGAAACCGAGGGTATAAGGTTATTACTTAATCAGTTAATCGTAGGCCCCTGTTGGTTTCTGGTAACTGGTCATGGTTGAATTGGTTGTCCACAAAATTTATACAAAATCAGAATAACGACCAATTTTTGGTCCACTAAATAATTGGCGAAATGACCAAATTTTAGTTCACTATAATATCTGCACTAGAACCGTGATGAATAACACGTTGTAAAGTTGATGATATTTATTAAGATGATCAAATGGTTCAGGTACAAGCACAATGGAAAACAATATAAAACTGTAGTTTGTTGGTACATCATTATTTGGTTAATACAAAGATGACGAACCAATGGTCAATCCAGGACGTTTCTACTCTATATGACTCTTCACTAATGATTTCGTAAACATAGACTTGGTACTGTTTGTACATACCACTGTCTTACACCCGAAGTATACGGAGTCGCTACCTACTGCAGACTGACTTCTAAACACAAAACAGCTGTCTTTTATAGACAAAAGTTGTTATGATGACATAGAAACATCAGAAACCAATAACGTCACAATTAATATCTGATTTGTAAGTTAGCGGGTTTTAACCACTAAAATTACTAAATAACGTTGTACCTATATAGAACATATACAGTATAATGCTTTGTCATTACAATACATAAATCAAATTGATAAAGTTCAAATAAATCAATTATTGTTCAATTCTTTCGTTATTGTTCATTGACAAATATTTTAGTAGTTTATATACATCGGGTTCAGGGTCCGTTTATTCGGAACTTGTCAACAACAGTTAATCCGAATTTCACAGGTAAACTTATCTGAACGTAACAGTATGTTCTCATATATATATATATATATATATATATAATATATATATATATATATATATATATATATATATATATATATATATATATATATATATATATATTATATGTACTAAAAAGCAATTCAAACTTTAACCAAGATAATACCTTTCATTTTTCAGCTCTTAGCAAAGAAAATATAATACCATATATAAATTAAAGACCATCTATGCATGCTATACACTACAAGAAAATGATTTCTTTTTTTTTTTTTTTGACAGTGAGAAAATTATATTGTATACAAGCTGGGTAAATATTGAGTTTATCTTCTTAGTTTTCAACATAGGGTACCTGGTATTTACCCCCTGGAAAAAATGTTTAATGTGGGTGGTTTCGCCCCGATTACCTGTTCGCTCTGAGTGGTTTTGCGCCCTTTCCCTGTTTGCCCTGAGTGGATTCGCCCCGAGTGGTTTTCTTCAAACATACAATGTGCTTGATGTTTATTTAAGCAAAAGTCGTTTGATTAATGAGTGTCTAGATTAATATAATTATTAAGCACTTTAATTAGATTCAGTTATGAGGTACAGATCAATACTAATAATTATTTCCAGTCTGATTTTCATGACAGATCTATGATCATACAAAATTTTTTTTTCAAAGTTTGATGCAAGTAGGTTTACTTCATTAAAAATGTAGTCAAATAGGTGTGCCATGTAGATCGCTTTAAATGTATACAATAAAAACCTTTTCAATAGCACATATGCAAAAACCACAAACATAAACATTGAAGATTTATTTGTCATAGCAAACTGCCAAAATACACACATGGAAAAATTTGACACCTTTTAATTACAGGTAACAGATATAATGGGGGCGAAACCACTTGCCGCGAAACCACTCAAAGCGAACATGTAATTGGGGCGAACCCACCCATTATTGTTATCGCCCGTGTTTATTTTGCTACATTGCCAATACAGAATATGGGACGAATTCTATTGTTAAAACGGGTCAGTAGGACAATATCATTTTAACGATAGAACGTTCTATCTAAGAGGAAGACTTCATCAGTCTATAGATTCTGGTTCAAAGTTATGTTGACCTGGTTCCAGTCACATAATCATTAAAAACAAATTTATAAAAGACAATTATTTTCTCGGGCTAGTAGATCTTTCGCAGGGCTGACAACTTTTACTAGCAGTCAGCCCTGCATGTCTGGCTTATTTTGCAGTGATGAGTTTCAAACACTGTGTTAGGAATGATTGAATTGATTAGGAATGAAAATACACTATATGGTCTCAATTCACTTGATTTTAATCAAGGGCAGATTAATCTTATTTTATAAAAATACCAAAGAATCATAACTCTTTAGTGTACAGTGGTGTATATTGGGTTCTAAACATGTAAACATAATCAGGATTGGAAAACTGCATGTTTGGAAAATCGAGATACATTGTATACACATGATTCATTTCAGTTTGAGCGTAGGTTTTATTAAATTTCGAAAATCTACAATTACTAAAAAAATCTCCATAATACAACCTCATAAGCACCAGCCATCTTTGTTTTGATTCAAGTGACTCGAATTTCCTCTGTTATACAAAATAAGTCGTACCTAAACTCACTTGAAATCATTCCCTTTATTGAGCCTTTTTTTTTTAAAAAAAATTTTTTTTGTCTCCATATGATCTAATTTCTGGAAAGATTACTTAATTATTTTTATCAAGAATCACATCAATAATTTTAACACATAACCAAGCTTTATTTATGAGGCATACGACTTATTCACGGAATACATTATTCAAAAATTTCGGCCTTGACCTTTATTTCTTTCTTACAATCTTCGTCTTACCTAAGTTTTTATTCGGAGAACCTTACTATAGGTAATTTAGGTGTCTGACAAACATTGATAAACACTATGTTGCTTTGAAGTTAGTGGAAATACTGACGTGTCAAGTATCAAAATTATTCCTATACATTTCTTGAGGAAAGGAAACTTAGCTTTGGTGGAGTCAAAGATTCTGGTAACCTTGATTTGACAGATTCTTCCTAAGATGATAATATGATAGAGCCTTTTAAAGACACTGTTGTCTTCTCAATATGAGAAAATTTTCCTTTTACTGTATTATAATTACTTGTGACTGAAATAATACTGTCATTATCAGAACTGTGGATCGCAACTTCCATGTATCATTGTACATCAATATCTTTTTTATTGTGATTCGCTCTAATAATATGTTTTGGAGACACCATATGTGCCATCTGCAATGACAGTGACTGTTATTTATGTTATGCATAATGCTACAATCTTAACTCTTCAATGATTTACAGTCATTTAGGGTATTCTGAATCACCCTGCATTTGGTGCCTCTTGGTAATTTACCTTATCGCTGTACCTCGCATGACATATGCATACATGTGACAACCAAACAGTCATTAACAGTATGGTTTATACTTAATATGTTGACGGTGCAACCGTTAGGGCGAGCGCAGATACCTTTCAGTTTTAATTTAGATCGGGCTCGTCAAACAGCATGTGACATTGCTACGTATGTTGCATTACCAAAACGAAGTCTGAACAGTGCTAATTTTAATCAAGAACGTTTGATCTACTATTTATCTGCTTTATATCCATTATATCAAGGTGATTAATTTTTGTCGAGTTTTTGTTGCTACCGCGAGAATGTTATTTGTGGCGAGATGCAATTTGCTAAGCATTATGGGACCACAGGTAACTGCGGAAAATAATTCATTTGGATCAATGTGTAAAGTCCGAATTTTCTCTTCGCCCAGGCGTTGCTTTAAATGCTCGCAGTGACGAGCGGCGCTTTGCGCCGCTCGCTGCGCTCGCTATTACATACTTATTACATACAAAAATAAAGAGGTAAACATAATGCTTTAATTAAAAAATTGATTATTTAATTCACTAACTTGCTATTATTTTTGAAGAAAATTGAATTAATTCCCACGTAGAAACATTGCACGGTATTTCTCATCGATGTGATGGCGTTGTTGGTGGATGAAATATAACCGTTTCTTGGGTTATTTTATAAGCTTCCTTGAGCATTAATTGTTTTTGTAGCCCCCTACATTTTGGGGTATTTCGAACCACGTGTGCAATACATGACCGCAGCCAAATATAAATTGCATACACATCACACTTGTTATATGTCAGATATTTTTATACTTACACTGGTTTTCTTAAATGCAAGGTGAATGAAAGTAGTGATTTGACTTATATGACTAGTGACCTTCATACACTAAAAAGGGGGTGTGAATATAACCCCTGTCAAAGTGGCTGTATCTAAGATAAACTCACCTATAAAGTAGATCTGATTTTTCATAGAACTGACATTCCTTTAATACTAAACAACCAGTTATAAACTTGTTAATAAATTCATTTACAGCCAAAATGTAAAAGGTGATTCGGAATACCCTATATGACTGTATCTGATATCATGGAGCATTATAGTAATGTAAACAGTCCTGAAGTTGCCAGGATCGAGTGTGCACTTTCTGGTGTATTGTTATGATATGACAACCAAAAGACAACATTGATGGATAAAAATATTCCAGAACAGAGTTCTCTTGAACCTTAGGGCATCAAATATTACAAAGCATGGTATATGTTTTTTTTTTTTATATAAACCTGAGGTCCAGTACAATCATTATATTTAGGTACGTAGCTTCAATTGTCTATGTAGCTTTATTTAGCTACTCCACTTTAGCGAGAATTTCTGGATGATGACCTTAGGCTGTTGACAACTTTATCTGAAAAATTTTGATTTGTTATTCCAAAGATTACTTATTGTTTTTCTAATCCTTTTCTCACATCAACTCACCCGAGACAAAGGCTCAAATGAGCCTCTCTGATGGAAGAGTGTCCAGTTTCCTCTGTGTGTCTGTCTGTTGTCTGTATACTTTTCATATTTTTGACTTTTTCTACCAGAAGCAGAGAACCATTTTCACACACATTACCAGTAATACACATGTAATCATAATCAACAATCAGTGTATATTTGAGACTTTAGATTTAACTTGAATGTAACCAGAATCAATAGATTTCTTTCAAAATTAATATCTCATGGTAAGTCTGACTTATATCATAGAAGATTTATAGTTCATGTACCACTTTGTTGATCGTATTTTCTCCCTTAAATATTGCAATGTGAAAATTATTTCAGCATTTTGATTTTTTTTTATTGATATTCATAACCAATTTAACAATTTTTATTTGACAAAGGACTTTAATATGTGCTATTTATTCTATTACAGTCAATAAAAATCTTTTTAAGGAACCAAAAAACATGATTGTAATGATCCACAAATGATGCAGTATTTACAATACCATGTAAACTCTAATTGTCTAAATATCAAACATCATTATCATTCAAACTGAAGCATTTAAAGTAAACATTTAAAAAAAAAATCTATGAACTTTGAAAACAAATTGCAATAAATCAGTTTTAAAAAAAAGTTGTGGCCTCAGAAGTTGTGTATAAAAAAGTAACATAGAATCAGTTTTTTATGCATGATATGAATAAGTTTGAATAAGATATTAGAAACCCGGGTCATAACTGACCCAGAATACATGTATAACAACAAATGAAAGAATGATTTATTATTGTCATAACTTAAAACCTGAAATACAAGTACATGGCTAGGAATAATAAAAAATTGATTTGTGAGGAAAAGGCACTTGTCAGGGTTAAGAGTAATCAAACCATATTTGTACCTTTATCAACAAATTTTGGTCATCTAAATAAAAGGGAGACATTTACAAATAATGAAGTACAATACAGAACAAAGCTATCATGGTGAAGAAAAAAAAGTAAAATGACATCTGAGATTAGAAATTATATTTATTATAATTATATAGTTTAGAAGAAGATGTCCGACTCCGAAGACGATGCAGCCTTTGCCAGTGCTGATGAAGGAGAGTCTGATCCTCCCCTTACCAGCCAACCAAGCCCACTCCCAGAGAAAGTAAAGGCAACAGAGGAGGGGGGTAAGGCTAGCAAAGCAGCAGGGGATGGAAAGAGTGAAGGCAAGACACTAAACGACAGTGACAAGAAAGATGACACTAAAAAAAATAGTGCTCCTAAAGCAAAGGAGATAGTTAAGGCTGAGGTCCCACCAGTTAAAAAACAGGAAAAAAAATCTAAGGGAGGAAAGGGAAAAAAGAAAAAAGGAAAGCAAACTAAAACAGAAACAGTGGTTAAAGATTCAGGAAAAGATTCTGAAAGTACCTCAGCAAAATCTGCAGGTGATTTGGAGTTACCTGAAAAGGATAAGTCTATACCTTTAGTGGCTACAGAACTGTCACAAGGAGAGCAGAAGCTGGAGATTGAAAGCTCAGAAATAAAGGAAAAATTAACTTTATCAGAACCCCCTGTTAGTAAAGCAGTACCACATGAAAACAAATCTCCAGAGATTGAAGGAGGTACCAATACAAAGAGTGAGAGCCAAAAAGAAAACAGTGTCACAGGGGAGGTAACAACAACTAATGTGAAGTCAGAGGAACACCAGTCTGCTGGTAAAGAGGAACACCAATCCACTGGTAAAGAGAGTCAAAAGACTGAGCAGGAAAAACACGAACCTAAGTCTATTTTGGACAGGTTAACACAGTCATCAAAGCAAAAGGTTTATCTTGTTTTCAAATTTAGAAAAAAAAATAGTAACTAGATGTTTATTATTTCATCAAGCTTTTAAAAATGGCAATCTTTATCAATTTTAGTCTATCTTAAGCTAATTCATACACATGTCTCTACTTTTAGTCTGAAAGTTGGGGTTCATGGGGAAATTGGGGATCATCTATAATGAATGTTGCATCTACCTCCGTATCAACATTCAGCAACCAGCTGGGTAAGTCATAGGTATTTTCTAATGATATGCAGCAGACTATTTAAAAAACACATACTTGATCATTTTCTTGTAATGAGATTGCTTTGTCTTTGTCCAAGCTTTTTGTATTGAGATTTTTTTTTTTGCTGATGGATCTACTGCTTTTGTTATAAAAACATAGGCATTTATTATTATATACCCGCTTGAAAAGTTATAAGTTAAATATCTGATATATTTGGAAAAGTTGTATAGTAATGAGGGTGTCTGTCCTTCCACCCTATGTCCTTCAATCTGTACAGCCTTCTGTATGTCACTATGTTGGTACGTCTGTAACACTCCTCCTATATCAATGAGTAAAATTTAATGACACTTTCACAGAATCTTTATTACATGGTGCCATTGTGCACCTTTTATTTTATGTTGTGATCAGACAGATATTTTTGAGTTTCAGATAGCAAGAATTGAACTTTGCCATTAACTCATATGGGAGTGGGGGTATCATTTTGTGAGCTCAAAGCTCACAGTATCTCTATTTTTTTTTTAAATTAATGTGTAATTACCTTAGGTGCATGTACTTATCCTAATTGAGGATTTTGTTATGGAGTCTTTGTGTCTTTACAAAATAGTGAACTAAAAAAAAAAAACGTCATGCATTTTTTCCTGTAGATGACAGAACATTAATATCTACTAGTAATTGGTTTGTGTGATTGGGGACTTTTGAAAAGCATTAGAAGGAGTTATGGAACTTGAATTGCTTTATTTCCCCCAGAATTCAACTATAAATTTGCCAGTGAAATAATTTATATTTTAACTTGAAGGTGAAGGATTTACAACGATTATGGATAGCATGGAAACAGCATTAGGAGCGCCACCTGTTGAAGAACTGTTGGAAGAGAAGGGACCAAACTCTCCTCCAGACACAGTGAAAATGGAAAGACAAGAAAAACAGGATGGTATTTTGAATTCATTTTACATTGAACCATTTTCTTATTAATAAAGATAATAGTTGACAAGGATTAGTGATTTTTTTAAAGTTCCAGTACATCTAGAATAAAATATACCACAGTAAGAAATTCCTTAATTATATATATGTATGCATCATATATTATAAAATGAATTAAACTCTGCTTGTGTGCAGAAACACCAACTCCCCTAGAAACTGGAAAAACAAAGAAAGCACCTGCTGTAGAGGAGGATAAGCCACCAACAGAACCTGCATCATCAGCCAGTGCTGCCAGTGGTAAAAGTGGATGGTGGTCAGGCTGGGGCATGTCTAATCTGTCTAACCTCTCCTCAGTGGTTCATAACACAACAAATATGGTTCAGAAGTCAGTCCAGAATACCAGTAATATGGTTCAGAAATCTGTAAGCAGAGTTCTTAAGATATTATACATATAGTCCATAAATATATCGACTTCACAAAAAATCATATCGACCAAGCACGATGTGCAAAGTTGATATGCTTTTCTGTGAAGTCTATATATCTATGGATTGAGCAAATGGAAGGACTACATTTGTTATACATGTATTATTTTCCACAAAGGCTACATTTCTTACATCATATCATAAAGGAAAATTGTCAAAATTTGAAAAAAATATAATTTTATTTTAATATAAGATACGTTATACCTTTTTTGACCCATTTTTGCAGAGTAAGACGTTGGTAACTGGGGGACTGGATGTGTTGGAAACAATAGGAAAGAAAACATTTGAGGTGATAAAAGATCATGACCCTGGACTGAGCAAGACACGAGAGTTTTTATTTGATAAGCGTGATAAGCCCAGTCTTTCCCAGATTTTACGCGAGGCCCAGAAGGAGGAAGAAAATAAAATAGAAAAAAAGAAAGAAGAAGATGAGGCCAGACTTACTAACTTTAAGGCCATGTTTGAGGATGATCAAGGTACTGAACCTAAATATCTTGTGGATGGTTCAACTATGATTTAAGAAATGCATTATAAGGATACATGTATATTAATTTATTAGTTTACATGTTGTATGGGTGTGTGTACATTGCAGTGTGATATGTTCTTGATCCTGAAATTTTTGAAATATTTTCTAGCATCTTAATACTGATAAAAAGTAGCTTAACATTAGGCAAAAAAAAAACTATTAAATTTTTTTCTGTACCTCTACATGTAGGTTATGCCCACCTGGAAGCCTTGGAGATGCTCTCCAATATGTGTGAGAAGACAGTGCATTCTTTGTTAGAGGACATGTCAGATCGTAAGCTGGACTCCATCAAAGCTGAGCTGATCCGCATCAAACAGGTGTTTGAAAGAATGCAAGAAGAAAATGATGGTATGCATTAGAAATTAAATATTAACAAGCAACAGTGAAATATTAAAAGGTGCAGACCATATTGCTTAACCATCCCCAAAGAAGGATTCTTTGGGGATGGTTAATTCTAGAACAAATTCAGAATGTCTTACTCACTTTTTTTTAGTTAAGATGCAATTTCATTTTATAAGTATATAGGGATGTATGAAATATATACATGTAATATTAAAATTACATAAGATTATATGAAGGGTGAAAATGACTAAGAAGTAAAAGACTTGAAGAAGATATTAATCTGATTCATTAAAGATGATGATGATAATGAAGACAAAGAACATGACTTTGGAAAGTTAGTAGCAGAACATCTGTCAGAAATTCATCTCGGGACCACTCCTGATAAACTCAATAAGGTAATGCATATAAGCTTCTTATACCAAAAAAAAAAAGAAAAGAAAAGAAAAGCCAAGCTCTTGGCCAAGATAATCCAAGATGTACAAAGAACTTTTTGTGATAATCCTGTAGAAAGATCGGATTAAAATGTACATTTTTACCATAATCACAATTTTCTGTTGGATATTCCACTTTCCCTAAGGAGAAATTAACTCTTTTTCATTAATGACTAATTTTTGTAGACACAAGAAAATATTCGAGAAACTATTGGCAAATATTTTGCCTCAGAGGACAAAATATCAGTCAAGGTAGTATTGTTTTTCCCCCAATATTTTCAGATTTATTATAAATATTATGTAGAACTTCTAGTAATCCTTTTGTTAAAGGCTCAGATTTTTAATTAAAAATTTTTAAAGTATGTAGATGTATTTTTATGTGATAGAAAGCAACATTTTAACAACAGACTAAAAGATGGAGTTATCAAAGAATTTTTTTAAAATCTAAATCTTGCAGCATTTTTGCCATCACTTTAGTAAGAAAGAAATCTTTCCACTTTTTTTAAATAGGAAATTCACCAAGCTGCCATTCAGGCATTAGCTGAGTTTACGTCAAAATCTTTGGAACAGTTCCATAAGGCTGGTGAGCTCATAATCCTACAGCGAGACACCAGCAAACACTGTGAAAGCAGGGCTCATAGCTTAGAGAGGTAGTTGTTGTTTTCTTTCTTTAATCATGCAGACATTGTTGTAAAGTATGTCAAGTTGCTCTGTCAAAATGGCATACTTATAACAGGTATTTTCTCCCTTCTACATATACAAGTTTGTATTCTGTTTGTTTTCTGTTAATACATGTACTAGGGTATTATATACATGTATGTATTGTGCATTTTTTTCTTTTTCATATGTCGCTTTGAAATTCACAGTGGCAGTGCTTAATTCCATTCTGTATTATCTTTAAATTTCTTTATTCTACTAATGTTACTTAAACAATATGATTTCTATAGATATAGATAGGAATTTAAGTAAAACCAAACTTCGATGCATAATATGCTGGTATACAAAAACAAAACCTGCAAATAATTTCATACAATAAATTTACCCAAAAAATGGGAAAATTTATAACTTCTTTTTATTATATCAATGCATCTCTTGTATTGTGTTTTTATGACATTATGAACTGTAATAATACAAATAATGACACTTTAACATATTTATAAAAAAGTTGTAGTTTAAAATACATATGATGTTGCTCTCCAAACACTAGAATGCAAAATTGGCATTAACTGTACATTTTTTACATCCAAGGTTTGACACAAATACTATTCCTAGGGTCCGAGGATTGTAAAAAGACTGTAGAACTAGTTGATTATCAATTGTGAATTATCCAATTAACTAGTACACTGTAAAAAATATTAATGAGAGATCGATGCACAAGGATGCAGAAATAAAAACAGATTTAATGGGATAAATTAAATCTGGTATCACTCCAAGTGTTCTTCTTGAAATAAACTTTAACAGAATAATCTTAAGATTTCTTTTTTAAAAATTGTAGGAAAATGTTGTGCATGTTCTGAGTAGTAGGACTAGAACAATAACTAATTATGTTGACTATTCTATCTTCAAAGTGTTAAACCCTGATGGCTTTGATCTGACTCAAAGTTAATTTCACCCTCTTTAATTGTTTTTGATACATTTTAATAATTTCACATTTTTTTAAACAAAAATTTGCTACATTTTAATGTGATTTGTTTTTTCTATTCTTCTTTACATTTGCTAATTTCATTACAGAATGCTTTACATGGCTTTATTCTGTCATAAAGATAGAAAATAACTGCATGGAATACTGTATATGTTTATATGGTATATTGAAATTTTTATTACTATAATTGTTTATTATTAATTTACAGATTGGCCAAAGTATTGAGCACGGAAGTTGGTATTATAGCTACAAAGTTTTGTCACTGCTTAAATAAACTAGATGTAAGTATCAATTTAAATGCACATTTAGTCACTTCTAAGGATAACCAAAAAAAAAATCTAAAAAAAAAAAAATAAATGGTGGCTTCATGTTAAGCTCTTCTAGTAAAGGACCCAAATAGGTTATGCAATAGTAAGGTATCTATCATTGCCTGTTACCAATTTTTCAAAATAATAATTCTACTAATTTTACTATACCAGTACATGTAGTTGAAGTCCATGCAATTTCAATAGAACTTTGTAGACAAGTAGACTAGACTATATAATTATATAGATATGTAATTCTGTATATCATTTCTTGATTTTGATGACCAGTGTTGCCATAGTAATTAAAAATGAAATTTCTTTGTAAATGCTACTTCTACAGTTTAGTCCAATTTCAATAAAAATATGCTATTAGAATAAAGAGATACATAACACAGTATAATTTGGTTTGGAGTTGCAATTGTTACCAAAAATAGAATAATGCTGGATTTTTTTTTCAAAAAACTACTCATCATACTGTTTTTGGTACACAAGTAAAATAAACCCAAGGATCAGAATTCTATTTCTTGGCTCTTCTGAGCTGAAGGAATGTGGACCATATCTCAAGAAATCTTGGACCACTTTTTATCAGATTTGTCACAGAGTAGCTTTGGCCCAAGGGCTTTCATTTATACTAAAAATACATGTAGGGATGTGACCCTTAAACAAGGGGAGATAATTAAAAAAATAAAAACAAAAGTAGTGGTTGCAAAGAAATCTTTTTCTCAAGAACCACTTGGCAGATTATCACCAAATTTATACATATTAAAGGAGGAGAATATGTTGTTGATCAAAAAATATTCAAGGCATCACCCTTGGGCAAAGGGTGTGGTCTAAAGATCACTTCAAAGTGACCTAAAATGATATTTTGTTAAAACTTTGATATTTTACCCCCTATAAGGACTAGGATCATCAAATCTTGTCAGTTGATGCATCTTAGGACCTCAAAATATGTTGTCACAAAATTAGGTCACCGTGAATTGTTGAATTTTATAGGTATTCATTTTTAAATTGTTTTAGATAATATCTTAAACAAGATAAGGCCTAGAATCATCACACTTTTTCAGTTAATGCATCTTGAAAGTCTCAGCATCTAGGAATGAGAAAGTCTCAGCATCTAGGAATGAACAAATAGGTCACAGTGGCCTACTTTCTTAATTTGTGGCTATTCACTTTCAAAGCATTTTAGTTAATATTTCAATTCAAATTCTAAGAGACAGAGAATCATCAAATGTCAGTTGATGCATTTTAGGCCTTAGGATTACTCCAACATGCTAGAGATTCACGGTGAGATACTTTTGACTTGTTGCCGCGTAACAAGGTATATAAGGAGCATAGGGATGTTAACCGAGGCTCTTACTAGTAGGAGTAGCCTTAGGATTTGACAAATTTATGGCATTTTAAAATCTTTTTATTTATACATTTTGAAAACTATAATTTGCAGAGTCAACTAATCTTATAGAGTAATACATCTTAGAGCCCAAGATGTGTCCATTAAAAGAGGTCACAGTGACCTACTTTATCATTATTAATTGTCAGATCTTTATATCCTTGATGAGGCATATGTTCATCAAAACTTGTCAGTTGATGCATTCTTAGGACCTTAGATATGTTGACCCAAAAGTAGATCACTGTGACCAACTTTTTTGAATTTAGCAGCTATTCATGTTCAGATTGTTTTAGATGCATATCTTTGAAATTGTGAGGCCTAGAATCATCAAACCTTGTCATTTGGTGCATTTTAAGGCCTGATAGTATGTGAAACAAAAAGAAGGTCACAATAAACTACTTCCTCAATTTTTCAGCTGTTCATTTTTAAAAAAAGTTATGTTATATAGTTCAAATACTAAAAGGCTTAGAATCATCAAACCTTATCAGTTGATGCATCTTGGTGCCTTAGAGCCCAGGGATTTGCCAATTCAGAAGTAGGTCACAGTGACACTGTTGTGCAATTCATGAGAAGAGTGGTTCTAGGCCCTTGGCTTCTTGTTTGTGTTGCCATTGCTACTAAGGTCAAGTCCAGGTGTCTTTTTTTTCTCTTCCTTTTTTTATACAAACCAGTAGAGCTACAGTCTCATCAGAATGGTTTTGTTTGTAGCCAGATAGTGATTATCTGGTATAGCATCATTTCAACACATCATTATGGAAAATAAGGACAAAAAATAGGAGTCATTCCACGTTTGAGAACATTGCTGTTTTTCTTGTAGGAGAATGAAAATCCAGATATCACATCAGTGGTAACCAACATATACTTGGAGGTATTGTATGCCTATATATATTTGTTAAATTTATACTTTAGACAACCTATGAGAGGATTGTAGTCAAAATTTTGTTTGCCATTATGATTGCTGTAGATCCAATTGTCACAATAATTTACACACAGGGACATGTTTTAATTGTGTAGAGAGTTAAATTATTCAGAGATGAGAGTGACTCTTCATTCTTTTTAGGCCTCCAACAGCACAATGTATATACAGGATGCCCTTCAGCTTCTGTTACCATGCCTACAACAATCAGCAATACAGAGGTCACTGACATAGCAAAAAAACTGTGAGGGAGAGAGAGGGAGAGAACGTGGGTAGGGGAAGTGACATTCTATAGTCAACCAAAAGGCAAGAAACAGGAAGGGGAGGGGCAATGAAACAAAAGACATTCTTCAGAAGTTTTCGAATGGGGAACAGTGGAAAAAGAACATTCTACATGTACATTGGAGCAGTTATGATGAATCATATACATAAATCCAGAAATATTGTCAGGAAATTGGCAATAATCTTTGTGAATAACACTCAATTTGCAAGAAATATAATTTGTAAATAAAGGTATTAAATTATTGTGTATATTATTCCTGTTTGCAAAAACCATGAAGCATATCAGAGAGTTTTCAATTCTTAAAAGAGAAATAAATACAAGCAGATTTTTTTCATTTGTCTTTTATTAGGAAATATAGTGTATATTGTTTTGCTAAAAATATTTTCGAGGAATATAACAAGACAAAATTTGTAAGTCTTTTCTATTGATATGTATCTTACACTAACACTCTAATATGCCCGTGTAATATCGTGTTACATAAAAATAACCTAGGAAATATGGGGGGAAAAAAGGTCCAATCTATGAAAATGTGTACAGTAATAGAAATTGCACATTATAATATATATATATATATATATATATATATATATATATATATATATATATATATATATATATATATATATAATATTATATATATATATATATATATATATATATATATATATATATATATATAATATTATATATATATATATATATATATATATATATATATATATATATATATATATATATATATATATTGAACAGAAGAAACCACAGTAATATACTACTAAAACATTGTGTTCAAAACATTTATAAAACCATTGTAGAAATGAGTCAAATTCAGTACATTAACTAATAATAAGATTCATTGATCTTTGAGATTACTTCTTTATAAATAAGTATGTTGAGAAATTATATGGGACTCTTTTATTTTTATCACAAATGACCCTTACACTTCTTCATCTATAGTGCGTGCTTCAGAAAACTATAAAAAAAAAAATCCACTGAACACCAAACAAGAATTCATATCATTGAATGTATTTCAGCTTGCTCAGTTACCAAAATGTCATATAAATTAAATGTTTAAAATCCTTGAGAGATCCAACATAATGGATGATGTTACAAAAGATGAATCTGTTCATAGCCAAACTAGAAAATTAGGAGGATAGGATTAATACACAGAGAATTTGGAATGAGGGACAAATATAAAATTTCTTAAAAATATAAAATATACAAAATTTGTACAAAAATAAAATATATATATAAGACTCGAATGTGAGCAAGCCATTTGTTTTGAACACCAGTTTAACCATGTATCTCAATGACAAAATATCAATTAAGTTTTGGACAGAAATACAATTATGCTATACATATTATTAATAGGTTCTTTTGAGTTATAATTTTGTATTGAATCCACTATCGGATTGAAATGCTGGATTAGCATTGCCACTTTTTTCGTTGTATGGTGGAGGGTTGTCATCTGCTTTGTATTTGGAAGCAGGACCCGTGGTCATGCTCGTCGCTCCACCATCCTGTGGACGTAGTTGATGTTCTTTGAGTCCTTGGGGTTTTATCAAGTACATTACTGTCTGTATAATTAGAAACAATATATTATAAATAAATGTTAAGTAAAATTATTAACAACAGTGTAACAATATTTTGCATCAGAAAACAAGATAAATCATACAGGTCTGCTAGTTTACAATGACATTGTTGAAACAAAACCAAGGGTTGAGGCATTTAGAAGAGCTAACTATTTCTTATACGAGTGAATGAATAACATTGAAAGTTATAGAAATCTTTGAAAGACTTATAATTTATCAGGAAACATTAAAACTGCACCTCTCGGGAGAATCCTAATCGTACAAAGCGATAAATTATCATTATTGGAATCCACATGGCTGCGAAAGCCGCCATCCCCCAGCCTATTCCCACAGCCCAGGTCGGGAAAAAGTACTTAGGCTTAGTAGGTCTCTTGTAATCTAACTCCGAATAGTTTACCACACTCATAATAAAGACACACTGCAAACAGAAAAGTAAAGATTATGCATATTTGCAATAATTTAATTATACATCCTTTTATACTGCTTTTGTTTAAGTTTGAAGTATTTGAGACATAAGCAACATCAAATATTTTTGGCAGTTATATGAGAGAATAGTCATGTATATTGGTATATCTGTACATTTTTTTTTATCACAGACACTTGTGGAAAGATGCCCCCACCCACCCCTCCCATATTCAACCCCAGAGCTTCCTGGTTATTTTTTTAAACAAATTATACTATTTTCACTTATAATGTATACCATAGGAAAAATCGGGGGGGGGGGGGGGGTCTGTCCACAAGTACCTCTGATTATTAAATGGTCCGTTTTAAAACTGTCATATTTAATTTCTGATAATTTTTCCATACCATGCAGAAGATTGGAGAAAGAACTGTCCATGCCACCATCATGTATGGATTGATACGGAATCCCAGCATCATTTCAAGGTTGTCATAGAAACGTCTTATACCTTAGAAGTAATGATATTGTACATGTAATAAAACAAGCAATCCTCTTTAAGTTAAGACAAAGCCAAAGAGGAGTAGATGGAAATAAAAGACGAATTACCATAAACCCATGCAATGGCAATACATTCAAAGAAAGCTATGAAGAGGATGATTTTACTCCCGGAGTAGTAATCAAACAGCTGAAATACGTACATTCCGCCCTACAAAAGAAATACAATATATATAGAAATTTGTTAATATTAGAATTGTTCAGCACATTGAATGATTATTTTTTGTTGTTGACATTCTAGGAGTTCATTCTGTAATGAAGTTCATGCACAAACAAATTGTTCAACACGTGCTAAGTGAATTCTCTTTTGCAGGGTGGAGATAAGAGTATCCCTCCTTTTTTATCACTCTCTTAACCATCTTTTTTGCTGTCTTTCCACCTTCCCCTTTCTTTGCCTACCTGTCTCTCTCCCCCCCCCCCAACCCCCTCTCTGTCTCCTTTCCCCAGTATTTGTCAAATTTAAGAATTTTGGTATACATTACTTCGGATCCTTCAATAAAATATCAGATGTTATAGGAAAAAAAATTATTTTTTCAAGAGATGAGTTTTTAATCATCAGTTTATCATTAATTTTAACTACTTAAGCCAAGACTGTAAGTTTGCAAGCTTAGGATGATACAACTCAGGGACGTACCTTTTTCAAATTGGTTGTGGGATGGAGGTGAGGGTGGGGTAGCTAGGGAAAAAAGTGCCTTAATTAAAAACTTTGACAACGGCCCCCTCCTCCCCCCAAAAAATAAAAAATATTGCCAACAGTGACCCCCCCCCCCCCCCCGGCCTTTAAATGAAAATTTAATTTTTGTAAATAGACTATTCTTGGAAAAAAAAGCCCCCCCCCCCTTCTTGGATACAATCTGCCTGCAGTTCAAAATGTCAACATCATTGTGAATACTACATGCCGTCTTATTTGCACAGAACTGTAGTAGGAATAAAGACAATGAATTATAAGATTCACTCACCCTCGACACCATGGAAAGTCCTATGAAAAAATTGCAGATACAGACTATCCCGATAAAGATCTCTTTCCTGTAGCCTCTGCGCAACAAATTCGGCCATTGGTCAACAACAGCAGAAATTACACCTTCTACACCCACAAACTGAAGACAGAAGAAATAATACATACTCTGTTAGATTGCTCATGATATTTCTTACAAGTAAAGCAATATCACTGTCAAAATTATATTTAAAATTTGAGGATCTGAGTTAAACTGACCTGACTGTCCAGTCCTAAAAGAATCAACATTAAGAAAAACAGAATGGACCAAACAGGAGCTCCAGGCATAAGGGACACTGCCTTAGGATACGCTATGAATGCAAGTCCAGGACCTATATAAAAAGACATATCGTATTTTTTATTTTAATTGATATTGGTGAAGATATCTTTTTTTGCTTCAAATAGCCAATTAAATACAATTCTTTAAAGGAAACATCATTGTGTACTTGAAAAGAAATATAATTATCCACAAAACCTGGTTTCGTTAACTTTTTACATCAATTTTGATATACCCATGGTTTTTGGGCGATGTTACGGAAGTTAAGGATTTTAAACAATTAATTATTTTTTTTATTAACCTGAATTTGAACTATTTTTTGATTTCTGAGTTTGAGTATAGAACAATATAGCACGATTTCTGAAGTCTGGTAAAAGCAATAGATATAAGTAACGTTAGTTTAAGGTTCATAAACCCTCTGCTCACTCATATAAAATGCTGCTTTAACGCTAATGATTTTCCAGAAGAAATGTGTTTTACAAACTAAATAATAACAGTTATAGCATATCTTGCGGGGCAAAACTGGACCAAATAAAGACACTTCAACTCTTCAAATTTATTAAGGAATGATAGACATTTATGTCACTAAGAGTTATCTTTCTTATCAGAGTATCAATGAACCTTAAGATAGTATATGTAATCAAAAGTATTAAGTGCTTCGCTCCTCAAAACAATACAACTTTTTATACCTTAAATGCAAAAAATTCCTGATTTTCCTTTAAGAGATACAACTACTTTTGTCTAATTCAGTTTACTACATCGTAAATGTAATGGTCTTCTCTGACTCGAGACTAGAATCGATCGTACTGTTAGGTCCTATGGTTATTCTAAAGTAATTTCCAGTTTGTTGTCAGTGTGCAATTATGACAAAAACATTACGGACTAAGTTAATTGATTTTCTGCGATTTCTTAAGAAACAAGATCCATGGATGCAATTCTTTTGAAGAAGTGGTTTGTTTTCTTTTAATATAGAATTTAAATATATATATATATTCCTCTCAATAAGTTCGGAACTGAAAATTTCGTCTTGAAATTTGTTGTAAATGAGTGAAGCGACATTAATATTTGAGGTGGAAAAAGTTTTTAAATTTATTATGTTCATGCCGGAACTTTAGCTTTACAAAACCATGTAAATATATTAAGTCTTAGATTTTAAATCAATATTTCAAATTATAAAATGATGTTACAACAGTAAAAAGCAACAGTGAATTAAAGTATTAAAGGTCAAGTTTTTTCTAGAATGACTGTTATGTATGCTATAACAGTAATTACAAGTTTACCCCCAGCAGCGACATCTGCGATATCCACGCCCTGCACATCCGCCATGTGTCCCAGAATGGTGAAAATGATAAACCCAGCAAAGAAACTTGTACCACTGTTTGCACAGGCAAATATAATGCAATCTCTGAAAGCAAAAGTTCGGGATATTGAAGTTAAGCTGTATCACTTGTGTGTACTTTAACTATAGTGAATGTTGCAATATTAAGTTTTTGTAGTGATAAATTCGCATTCTAAATTTTCTACTGTATGTTTTTAAGCAATAGACTACCTGTAGGAATTATGGTTGAACGTGTTGTAACTTCCCAGAGCGGTCAGAGCCCCGATGGCTATAGAATAGGAAAAGAAAATCTGCGTACCGGCATCCACCCATACCTGAAAATTTTACATAAAATCGTTAGATTTCCTATTCACATACTGATTCTTTGTCATAAAATCAAATATTGTCACGGTAAAAAATCAGAAATTAAGCAATAAAATTGTGAAAAAATGTAATATATGAAATTAATAAAATACAAGGCAAACAATCCAAAAATACACCAAAGAAAAAAAAACAATCATCTTTTAAAAATACTTTACCCCCTCCCGATAAATGGGGAGGGGGTAATAAATAATTGTGTTATCTTAAGCCACATAAAAAAGAGTGGAAAATGATATTAAATTGTAATTATAATCCCCCCCCCTCGGAAGGAGAGGGGGGTATACTATTTTACCCTTGAGTGTCTGTCTGCGTCCGTGTGTCTGTCCGTAAAAAAAAAATATTAAAAAAAAAGAAATGAATGAATAAATAATGTCAACAAAATTAAAAACAAAAACAAAGTCGGATACAATTTAACAATAGTTTTACATGTATTTATTCGATTGTCTCCTTTTTCTCTACAGAGATTGACACGTTAATTATTGTGCTATTATGAAATATACATAATTCAAAAGCAAAGCATGTTGTTGCATATTATGGAATTAATGTTAATTAATTGTCAGTTCCTTTTTTCCTTCCATATATTTGTACGCTTTCAAATGTATCTCTATTTTATAAGGCAGTGATACCTTTCATGTTACGCCACAATGCAATTTTTGATATTTACCAAAAAAAAAAAAATCAAGTGAAAGAAGCAGAAGCAGAAGATATATATATTATGTATTTAAAATCAGGTTAGCACGCACTAACGCTTGTGTGTTATTTTCAAAAATAAATATCACCAAGATCTATGGTTTGACCGTCGTCAAGACAACTGGTTCTACCTCAAGGTCAGCCAATTTCGCAAGATCTGGCTTTAAATAGAAGATGACACCTTCTCTTGCCCCCGGAAGAAGCGAATTTCGGATAAGCAATGCAGCCATGAACAAATATGGCGATGTTGCTGTTACATACATGACCTAATTAAAAATGATGGAAAAAATAAATTTCACTAGGCTTTAAAAAAAAAATCAAAATATGTACCTCCAAATCATTTAGTCTGGACCAATCTGGAGTGAGATAAAATAGGATTCCTTCCCGTGCACCTGGCAGTAAACAGTTCCTGATCAATAGAGCTAACATAAACAGATACGGAGACGTAGCTGTAATGTACATCACCTGTAATATTCAGACTCGATCAAAAACACACTCCATATATTAACATTAAAGGAGAGGGTATGTATAGGCTTTGCCTGTTTCCCGATCTTTATTGATTTATTCAATAAAAATATGTTTAAATTAACATTTCAATGCATGTCCATCACAAGAAGATTTTTGTCATTATCTCATCAGAATTCAGATTTGACAATCATATTTATAGAATTTTCATAAATAAAACGTGCATATTGCCGGGTGCGATTAAAAGGTAACGCAGACTTGGGTCTGGTAAAACAAATTCAAGTTATAACAGAAATGTACATCTACACTTTAAACAGACAACTAAAAATTGGTAAAATGGGGGAAAAAAATTTAATTTATATGAAATTGTCACAACCCAAATGACTGTTTGGTTAATTATCTTGGAATTTGTTCCTAAAATAAAAATGTTTATGGCCTTACTTTCAAGTTATAAAATACACGTATATGTAAAAATATATGAGTATAATCGTATGTTCATGCATTGGATTTTTTTCCATGGTCATCTTAATGATAAAATCAGATTTTCCCCTAAGCAAATTTTTCATGAATGAAATATTTACTGTCCGATATACTATCAAGACTGTGTTTACACTTTTTTGACAATTCCATTATTAAATTACATCATCAGATATATCATAATAAAATACCATAATTATAAATTTACATCTCCATATTAAAAACACCATCATTTAACCAATTTGATTTAGCCATTAGTTTAAATGATGTTGTTCAACCAATTTACCTTTCCAGATGATTTAATGCCTTTACATATACAACAATAGACAACAACCCAGGCGAACAGCAAGGTCAAGGCCAAATCCCACTTGATCTCTCCCATGTTCTCTGGTTCGATTCCGTCAGAAATATTCAGTACTTTGTTCCTTGGAAAATATTGAAAATAAGTTTAATTTTAGTAAAAACTGAAAATAGAGCTGGGTATAACTGTAAGGGATACTTACCTTTAAAGAAAGAGAATTTATTTATAAAAGATAAAATTTTTATAATCAAATTAAAGAAATAAAATTATACAGAATAATGATTTTAAGACCTGTTATAAAAATTAAATAAGAAATAAAATAAATTAAATAATAAAATAAACTTGAAATGATATCAAAATCAATAAATCAATTTAAAAAAGTTTAGAATAATACTTTAAAAATATTTAATAATATGACTAAGCTGTTATTGAGTTTCATATCGAGCAAGTGCAACATTCGATGTTGAATTTTGCTCAGGGCATGGTTAACAACTTGAATTTCTTCATTTAAAAAAACCTTCCTCGTTTTATAGTCTATCCTACAGATTTGAAAATATCCCACTAATTTTTTTAATCACTATCCCTTGGAAGGAAATGTGAACTTTGTGTAAGTATTAAGTCTTCTTTTTTATCGAAAAAAAAATCTTCAGAATTTGATTGAAAATCACTCAGTAGAGAAGAAAAGTGTAAAATTATTCCAGTCCTCGAATAGACTCAAATTTGTGCTTGTGGGGAAAAAAAACTGGAACTTCTAATAAAACCTTTGCACTTCTAACACTTACTCCCAGAATTCTTGTACAGCATCCAGACGCAAGTGTTTCGGTACACAGGATTGGTTAACAAAGGTTTCGTTATAAATGTTTCCACTGTTGTTGTATATAGCAATGTATGTACGTGTTTGATTGCTGCAGACGAGATCTTTGAAGAATTCTCTCCCGGTGACATTAGTGACAAATTCACTCTTGGATTCAGAGAAGTCGTAGCAGTTCTCCGTGTTCCACCATTTTCCACACTTCGTCCACGGAAGTTCCAGAGCAAAGGAACTAAACATATAGTAGAAAGACCAGCACAAGATGATATTGTAATAACAATTCAGGAAAAAGACGACAATGGTGGACGATATCCCGATCCCTGAAAACAGAATAGATATCATGTAAAGAGAATCTGAAAAACATCTGCTTGCAAAACGGACACCATTACTACTGATAGCCAACATTCAATTCCCAACCTAACAACAACATCAGATATAAAGATTAAAAAAAAATCTTAAATGACAAGTAACCTTTACACATAAGATATACACATACAAAAAAAATCAATTATTGCTATATACCCCTATTTATAAAGAATTGTAACGGTTATATTGGCACCTACATTTTGAGCAAATTTCAAAGGAAAATGTAAAATTATTACTTTACCTTGGAAAAGAGGACAAATGGCCCAAGCTCTGAAACCTGACAATCCCATAAACTGACCAACTGCCACTTCTAAATAAAACAGCGGCACACCCCCAATGATCACCAAAAGGAAGTAAGGAATGAGGAAAGCACCTGGAAAAAATACATATACCTTTTGTGAAATAGAATTTCTTATAGAATATTTATCGTCCCACCAACTCTGCATTATAAAAGTAAGACAGAAAACTTGGGTCTTTATTTGTGGTATAATTATAATTCATATTCTGTTCTTATTCTGCTGAGAATTGTCGATCCCAATTGTTATTTAATAATCCAGTTTAATTGTGAATAGAAACAAGATGATTTCACATATGTGCACCAACTGGATGCAAATTCCCGCCGATTTTCTTACTTTCAAAATTGAATTCTAGAAACAATTGAAAGATTGTCTGGTGTTTAATTTGTACACAAATATAAACATAGGTAATCAAAGATTACGAAGCTCACCTCGACGAATGTTATCTACATGTAAGGCAAATTTCACATCATATTTTTTTTCTAGTTAGGGTACATCCCAAGATCAATATCCATGCAAGTTTGATTTAATTATAGACCTGCTCAAAAAACTTTTGACCTGTTTAGTAATCAAGAAAATTTTGGTCAGTTCCAACATCCAAAGCAAGTCTGGGAGTTTTCATCCTTAGATGCACCATCTATGCAAGTTTAATCATAACAAGCCATAGTATTATATAGCTACTCCAAAAAAATTACCCTGGTCACTCTTCTGGAAAATGTACATCAGATTCAGAATCCAAGGCAAGTCTGGAAGTGTCCATCCCTAGATACATCATCCATGCTAATTTGGTTAAAATATGGCTAAAATTCACTCATGTGGAAAATCTAGGTCAGATCCAGCATTCGAAGCAGGTTGGTTAGTGTACATTCCTAGATGCATCATCCATGAAAGTTTGGTCCAGGTAGGGCTTATAGTTACTTGGGAATGAGACTACTCCTAAATCAAAACCTGGTCTCACATGTGGAAAATCTAGATCAGATCCAGCATCTGAACAAGTGTGGTAGTGTCCATCCCTGGATGCATCATCCATGCAAGTTTGGTCCGGGTAGGGTTTATAGTAACTTGGGAATGGACCTGCTCCTAAAACTTTAACCTGGTCACTCATCTGGAAAATATAGGTCAGATCCAGCATCCGAAGCAAGTTTGGTAGTTTCCATCCCTAGATGCATCATCCATGCAAGTTTGGTCAAGGTAGGGCTTATAGTTACTTGGGAATGGACCTGCTCCTAAAACTTTAACCTGGTCACTCATCTGGAAAATCTAGGTCAGATCCAGCATCCGAAGTAAGTGTGGCCATGTCCATCCCTAGATGCATCATCCATGCAAGTTTGGTCAAGGTAGGGCTTATAGTTACTTGGGAATGGACCTGCTCCTAAAACTTTAACCTGGTCACTCATCTGGAAAATATAGGTCAGATCCAGCATCCGAAGCAAGTTTGGTAGTGTCCATCCCTAGATGCATCATCCATGCAAGTTTGGTCCAGGTAGGGCTTATAGTTACTAAGGAATGGACCTGCTCCTAAAACTTTAACCTGGTCACTCATCTGGAAAATCTAGGTCAGATCCAGCATCCGAAGCAAGTGTGGTAGTGTGGTAGATGCATCATCCATGCAAGTTTGGTCAAGGTAGGGCTTATAGTTACTTGGGAATGGACCTGCTCCTAAAACTTTAACCTGGTCACTCATCTGGAAAATATAGATCAGATCCAGCATCCGAAGCAAGTTTAGTAGTGTCCATCCCTAGATGCATCATCCATGCAAGTTTGGTCAAGGTAGGGCTTATAGTTACTTGGGAATGGACCTGCTCCTAAAACTTTAACCTGGTCACACATCCGGAAAATCTAGGTCAGATCCAGCATCCGAAGCAAGTGTGGTAGTGTCCATCCCTAGATGCATCATCAATGCAAGTTTGATCCAGGTAGGGCTTATAGTTACTAAGGAATGGACCTGCTCCTAAAACTTTAACCTGGTCACTCATCTGGAAAATCTAGGTCAGATCCAGCATCCGAAGCAAGTTTGGTAGTGTCCATCCCTAGATGCATCATCCATGCAAGTTTGGTCCAGGTAGGGCTTATAGTTACTTGGGAATGGGACTTGCTCCTAAAACTTTAACCTGGGACGCCGACGCTAACGCCGACGCCGACACCGACGCCGACGCCGACACCGGGGGTATAGCATAAGCTCATCTCGACTTCGTCGAGGTGAGCTAAAAATCGCATTCCAAACAATTTGCAAATGATGGCAAGAAAATATATTCAATATTTCAAAATAGAAGTCAGGCCGATTGATCATGTGAACACAAAAGCACGTCATCTGACGAAGCTGACATATGTTGCTAATATTCTCGCATAAGATGACCGGATGGAGGAGTATTAACCTCTGAATTACTGTCTGGACGATTCTAATAACTTTTTGGTTATGATAACTCACAGAAAAAAGACAAAAGGGTTCCCCACTGAATACCCATGCAAGAACAGCTATATTTTCGCTAAAGAAATTAGTGTCACGTTTTCTACCGAGCTTGCTGAAAGGAATTCACATTTTAAACTACCTTTTAATTAAGCATCATTAATTAGGTAAAACTTTCGTATTATAGACTTAAAATATATTTTTCAAAGTATACTTTTCTTTGGATAACAACGCAGATATGGTAAAATGAGCATACACCAATCATATTTCAGCTCACGTGACTGATGGGTCACTTATAATTTTCTTCTTCTATTCTTTTTTACTTTGATCTTTGTGATCAATATTTAAGGATACATAACACAAAAAACATTTGATGCCTGGATGGATATATATTTTTTGACTGATTTTGAATAGAAATGACATAAATAATAAATCCCAAAATATAAAGAAATCGTAAGTTTTCTTTGGCGCTTAAATATGCGACTTTGTTTTGTTTTCTATATAATTCTATACAAATTTTTGCACATATTTTTAACATTACGACAAAATCTTACAAAGTTTCTCCCCTTTACCTGGTAAATATCATTCAGGTTACTTATTTGAATATAAATCTATGAGGATTATTGCTGATTTCTGAAGAAAGTTTGTTTGTGTTATTTATCCTTAACAAATTATTAGTACCTTATTTCTCATAGTGTTTTGTGACGCATTTAAGATCTGCATATCATTCACGGTAAGGTAAATGCTTCCTAAAATTATTGATACACATATAACTTTTAGCATCAATCATGAAATGTTCAAATACAGGCACCATGATGAATACATTTCTATTGTTAAAACAGCGATATCAAATATCAATTCAGGTTTCATATGTTCTTTATTTTTCGCCACTACCTGTCTCAAAAGTATGTTCACGATAAAATGTCATGCTAATGTCTTCCCGAAGAAAAATGGAAGACATCTAAGATCGTTCAATACCCATCTTTTTCTTTAAATTACAAAGGTGAAGTTTATTTCTATCACTTTATAATGATTTGCTTTGAAAAAAATCTTTAATTCTTCGCGTAAATACAACAGTAATATATTTATATGATGCAAATTTCCCTTATCCTCATCTATATACGGAAATCAATACCCTATACTTTGGTCAGTTTAGGACACTCACATAACAACAAGGAAGCAATGTACAGAAAATTATTTTTGCAAACGAATTATAATTCGTGCGAATGACAATAATTCGTGCAAACGAGACATTATTTCGTGCACACTAGATATAATGTCGTGCGTCGAGATACATGTAATTAGTCGTGCGAACGAAATATTATGTCGTGCAAACAAGATAAGTTGTGCAATCGACATAATAAGTGATTCGAACGAAAGAGTGAGTCGTACGAACGAGACAAATATGGGACGAACGAGATAATATTTCGTGCGAACAACCTAAAATATTTACCAACATAAGAAGAAAGAAATTTTCATGTCCTAATTACCTTATGTATCTGAAATTACACATAACAGAAAAAAGATCTTTCTGTAAAGGTTTGGTGATGTCTCTGGGTATAGAGGCAACATGATTCTAAATTAATTCTTTTATTAAATTCACCTACTAAACATCAACCCAATGGTTCTGTATGGAAACGACTGTATACTGCAGACGTAAGAGGAGAAGCTTTGTTTGGGTGCATGCGTAATCAGAGCGGATCCAGGAACAAGGGTCAAATTTCATTATAATGAATAGAGTCAAAAAATTTTTTATATTGAATTCATTCTGCAGTCCTTGCAGATTTTTTTTATCTAGAGAAATGCCTCATTTATAATTCTATTCTTTTGGTTGATCATTTAAGTTCAATTTTGTTCTTTGCTTTGGAGCTTTAATGAATCGAAGTAAAAGTTGTAAACCTGTGTAGAAAATTGGTAAAGTTTTATAATTAATTCAGATGCAAAGATATGTATGAATTCTATGTTTTTGAAACCAGATATAGACGACTTTGGTAAGTTTTATTCAGATTCGACTTGAGGAACATAAAAAAAATTAAAGCAGAAATGGGTGAATTCAAAAAAAATGACCACCAAACTGAATTTTTTTTGGCAAAATTCAACTATTTATAACATATTTTTCACTTATACCATCATATTGCAAATGCATTCTAGTTTAAAATCCTGAAGTGGCAATGGAATAGACAATTGGATTAAAAAGTTTCAGAATTTTTATTAGTAAAATTTCTTTTGAAAAAAGAAAATATCATTACACCTTGAAAGACTTTCTAAAATACATAATCACAAGAAATTATAGTTTTTTATGTTTCAAAATGGTAAAAGGGGTATAAATGATTAAATCTAGACCTTGAATGAGTATCTTCTCTTGTACGTGTGACAAAAAATTGGCTTTTTGATTGTTATTTTACATTATTTTTTCAATTCTGGTTTGAAAAGTTTTAATATGAAAAAAATATGAAGCAATAAAATTCCCCAAGTTCACTTTTTTGTCCGTTCAAGTCAATTCTTTAAATCTAGGCCAAAAAAGAATTGTTATATACGAGTTCTCTTACAAAAAATACTAGATTTTGAAGTGACCCTATGTTATATTATTGTGTTGCACTCCTGACATCTGATATGCATTTTATTTAACATTGTTTTAAAAATCATAACACACAATAACCCATTCTTACTTTGTAAATCAATTTGTCGTGTTGATATTTTTCATCGTTTACAGCAGGTTTTTCATATTTTGAAGACCTTAAAACATGATTATTTGCAAAGTGTAATATATATAAATTGTATTTAAAATATATGTGAAATGATGAAAAATATTCCCTGAATTGACTGTAATTTTTCTGTAATTTGTTGATAGCCATAGTGTTTTGAACATCAAATAGTATCAAGCATTTTTTTTCAACTTATTTTTTAGTAAAGATAGTTAAAAAGCATCGGTAATTATGAACCAGTTTTGTTGCACTCCTGACTGCAGTAAAGTTTAAAATTAAAACCATAGAACACAAAAATTCATAAAGTGTTGGCAACATCAAGTGGTAATGAAATTGTGCAATACTTATAGTCCAATACTTCATAAATAAACAGATGAAAGTATTTAAAATTCACATTTTATCTGGAATTATACCCTATTTTATGCCCAAAAAACTAGCTTAAATGTATATTTAGAAGATAAAATATAGTTTAAAGCATATTTTCCTTTAGAGGACAAACACAGCAACCCCCCAGAAAAATTCTACTCATCATTTTTTCTTTATTTTTATTCTTATTGGATGATTTATAATTCTAACATATTTGTTCTGTTGTTTCAGTGAAGTTGAGGAGGAATTACTTGAATTTAATGACAATGTCTTAGTGTGTTTATTTTTAACGTTCATTAAAAAAATCACAAAAAAGATAAAAACACATCTGAATTGATAAAATTGAAAAAGGAAGGATTTTAATAATAAAAATGTCAATAATTTAGCATTGAATTATACAAAAAGATCATTATTAATTAATGAATACTTCTAAGCATGAATAGAAGTCTTTTTTTCACACAACTTGAATCTTTAAAAAAATGTGTTGCACTCCTGACCATAGAAATATGGATCTGAAGTACAGACAGATCCTGTAATTGATAAATCTATTTGGTAAAAATGTTCTTAGTGTCTTTATTTTCCAAAATAAAAATCAGAAAATCATATAATGATAATAGTTTTTTTATGCTTGGGAGCAAAACATCAAATGTTGCACTCCTGACATTTTTGGGTATGCACATATACTTGACTCTCATTAATGCTGCTTGTGATTTATATAACATTTTTAAGTTTTAAAATGTATATCAGTTATTATTTTACACTTCCAAAATTCTTTTTTGTCTTAATTTTCTATGAGAATTTTACAATTGATGTTTTTTTGGCAACACTACATTTTTTCTGTTGCACTCCTGACATGGTATAACATTTTTTTAAACATCAGCCACGACCACAACTTGATTAAACAAAAGTTATGACAGTCCACATTTAAAGCTCAATACTTTGAATATTATCAGGAAAGTCTTTATTTTCAACATGAAGCATTATTTTATATTTCACAGATCTCCAAAAAATATTGAAATTTCAAAATGTCACAAAAAGGTGTTGCACTCCTGACAATTTTAGCATCATTTTTGGGCATAACTTTTTTGTTAATTGAGATCTCAACGAGATATTTGGCAGGTATTTAGACACTATCTAAAGACATATGCTGAGACATAGAAATCTATTTTCATTGCATGTATTTTTAGTGTGGGTTGATAAATATGCGTTTGGTCATTTTTTTTGAATTCACCCAAATCCAGGTCACTTGCAGTAGAGATGTACAAACTTTTAATTTTGCAATAATTTGCCGGTAAAATTGAAGTACCCTGGTTCATAAAGCGGGACTTGTGCATTCGTGTGTAGCGTGAAAGTAAAGAACATTTTATTGAATAAGAGTACTGTTGCATAAGTTTGGAATATTTACATGTATTTGCAATACAACTTGACCTCCCTTCCCCAGAAATTTCTGCTTTCTTTGAAATTCGCTAAGAACACATACACTTAATTTAATCTTAATCATGATTGAATATTATCTAATCTGTTTAAAACGTTAAAACATCCAAAAAAAAAAACATAAACAAAAATATCGCGACCGAAGAAAATGTCATGTTTATCCACCTAAGAAAGTGTATTGGGACCAAAGCACTATTACTATGTCCGTCGATCAATCTTTTAAACTCCGTTTTTCTCCACATAAAAATATGTATTTTCCTGGGTTTCTTTGATAATAGACGAATTTACATAAAATTGAAATATCTTGATGTTTGCTCTTTGATTCTGCAGTTTTGTTGTTTTGGAAACAAAAATATCTTAAACTTCGCCCCATCCGTCTAGAACTCATACTGTATGAGTATACCACTACATGAAATTTGGAACACTTTGAACTGTTCTTTAGAGCCAGGCATAGTTTTGTGTCTCCTGGATCAGATAGCAATGACCCTGTCACCCAATCTTACTTCAACTCTGTTATGTGTTGAGTTGCGGTCCTTAATTTTAAGAAATTGAAGTAAGAAATTTTAAAATGGTAACTGTGGTTAAAATTAGCCTAGTGATTTTGTTGAGGGAAGTTGAAGAAAGAAAAGATAACAGAGAGGCTGGGAGAGGGGCAAGCTTCAGACAAATCAGCACTATACTGGGTTTTTTTTACTTCACTGAATAATCTCCTGTTCGAAAAAAGGAGGGCACTTTTGTTGTAGTCCAGTGCAATGTGGATAATTTAAGATTTTTTATTAGCACCTGCTTTAAAGATGCCTTGGCATACTTTAATTTTTGTAGACCCAAACTGGGCACGCCAGGATACATGTACATTTAATGCTTGATGTATTTTATTATCACCATACCAGGGCATGACTTGTAAGAAGTATTTTTATTTTATCTTTGATAATTAGCCAAAGAAAATCCTCTTTTTGATGTAAGCGAATTCTATTTTTATTTCACCACCTAACCCGGCAATGTTCTTATGTTAACGTGTGTGGTCAATGTACCTTGAAATTTTGAAATACGCTGTTAACAGAATCACCTATCATCAATGGACTTTTGAGCTTGAATACTGTTCGTTATCTCCATATATTTCACTTGACACACTTCAAATACAGTGTTAATTAGTGATTCTTATCTTTAACATATTTTATTCTTCTTGTAATTACAAAAGAAAAGGAGAATCGTCATTAAAGTGAGAGTCATGATACTTGGCTCTATGCTGTTGTCCGTTTGTCTCTGAGTGATCCTCTTACAATATAGATACACGAATACTAATATCACCCGTGTGTTACTCGATTCTTTTTCCTTCATTAAAAGTTGTCCGGAGATTTCAAAGATATGTGGTTAGGATCAGTCTTTAGGAGAATGCCTATTTGCTTTAACTTCAAATATTAAAGGCAATTCTGTAGATATAGGGACGAACGAAATATAAACTGTCATCAAAGGGGAATAGGTACATGCAAGTGGCTATATTTGTGCCTTAAAAGCGATCTCTTAATTATATATATGCATAATTTACTACGGAAAGAGAGTTGTTTTATTTGTAAATTTAAAAAAATTAAAAAAAAAATATATTCGCTTTAGATACAGACTACATCTCGGTCAATGACTCAATAGCAACAGAATTAAAGAAGTGGTTGAAGCATGTACGTTATGTACGTGTATTGTTAAATTTCAGTAATTTTCCCGTTGCATTTGACATTTGTGATTTGAGCAACCTGATACACGCTTTTGAGAAACAAATAAATGTCAATTATTCAAAATGTCCGTGTCTTTCCATGCTTGTGTATTCCAATGCTGGCTAATTCTGCATTTTCACTAAAGCAATAAATGCATAACTACCAGGTATAAAACAGAAATTTTACATTCCGTTTGTAAAATACCGCTTTTAAGTTTGCTATGCTCTGATGAATCGCTGGGGTAAACAACGTCGTCAAATGCAACCTATGTAAGCATTTTTCAAGTGAACTGAGCCTAGGACCAAAATAGACCTAGTATTTAAAAAAATTAGTACTACACAGAGTAGAATTGTTTCTATAAGCTTATAAATACATGTACAAACTAGGAACACCGGTGGTACCCCCCCCCCCCCGAACTCCCCTCCCGATTTTAGGACCTATGCAAAAGTATGTAAAACATCAAACTAGTTTCCTCGAATAAATTTAAAGTTCGTCGATCTCTTTTTGGTGAGATTAAGTAGCTGTAAAGAACTGACCTATCCTTCGTTTGGTTTGTTACAAAGTTTATCAGTTCATCAACCCTTCTGATTTAATTCTAGATAATTTTGGAAAATAGATCATCAGCCCTCCAGATTTTACGACATAAAGTGAATGAATTTTTTGTACGATTTTGTGCAATTAAAATACAAGTTTGTCGAGACAAAATCAATATTAAACATTTTAATATATAAGATGATATATCACTGGGAAAACCCACAACAACACAAGCAAAACAATTCATCTTATCAAACATTAAAAGTGATAAACTGCAGTGTCATTGATTCAAAGAGTAATGGGGATTGCACTTTATTACGTTTCAGGGAAATACACACCATCCTTAGAGAAATTCATGCATTGTAAGGTTGCGTCTAAATGTTCGATCTACATTTAGAAAAAAAAAATTCTGATTTACCTTGTTATAAAATTTAATCACTCTGTGAAAATTTCAAAGATGAACGAACACGCTTAGAGTACTATCAACGCATATAATCAATGGGGGAGTAAAAGGGTGGGGGCTCTTAATCAAACCCGGCAAAAAGCTATGGTCAATTATGATATTTTTTATTTGCTTCATACAAGAAACAAAATTTTAATATAAAAAAAGTTGGAATTGATTTGCATTGATGGACACTGGAAACAAAAGAGATTAAATTCAACTAAAATCGAGTACGAGGACGTATATTCCAAAAAAAAAAAATAATAATAATAATTTGTAGATAAAAAATAGAAAATTGCGATATTGGATCATACCAAGGTTACAGTAGAATTAAACGTGAGTCAGTCTCATTGATACCGAAAGGTTGCGTCGCTAAGTTTCAGAAGAATTACTCTACAAATAAGGCGAGGAGGGACATGGTTGATCAAAGTGCTTCAAGATTTAAGAAGTCCTATTTTCATGCAGAGACATTGTTGTTAAATGATTGCTTCTGTATCTTTATACGGTGCATCATTTCCTTCAGATTTGATCGGTTGTTAACGTGAAGTTTCATAAACCTTATCTTATACGTCTTTTAAAAATGCATTCCAATAGAATACCATTTTCTTTCCTTGAAGAAATATCATGTGTAACGTACAATTATGTACAACTTCAAAAACCAGGTACGGATTTCTTTTACATTTTAACTGGATGTAGAAACACCGTAGACAACAGATCCCTTAACTCAAAGTTTATATGTCCGAGAGAGAGAGAGAGAGAGAGAGAGAGAGTAGAATGCCAAAAATAACCGTGTAATGCCATGCCAGATATACGTTTTGGTTATTGGATCAAACTGAATTACAGGGACTTGTACTACAGTCTAGTTATCACGGTTCATTTCCACTTTAAGTGCCTATAGAACGAGGACCAATATACGACCCTGTTATTTAAGAAAGTGCTGCTTAAGCCCTTGACACCGTTCGTTTTCATTATTATTCAGAATTTTAAATGTTTAGTCAAATGGATCAGATTGAAAGACGAAAAATAGAGCCCAATCCAGACACTTATTTCTTTTGCATGTTTCATCCTAGAGCACCATGCACATATTTTCTCTATGACGTAACCTTTTTATTAGAATTATATAAAGATAGGAAATAAATTTGAACTCATGAACTACTTTAAAGAGTAAGAACTGTTCATGTAATGACCTCCAACAATAGTATATTTGCTTGTTTTCCTTGTTTGTTTAAATGATCAAATGATTGTTGTATATTTTTAAGAAAAAGTTTGCTCAAGTTTGATCTAGGGACCTTTAAGAATGTCGGAAATACCCTGAACTAAATTTTAAGGACTGTTGCAAAAATATCTAGAGTTTACGGCTATTGCTCTCATGTGTTTTTTTTCTATACATGTACATGAATAGTACGTATAAATTGACATTCTCTTCCATTAGAGGCTTGTTGTTTGAAGTCGTTTACTTACAATTATTTGCTGAGTATGTACATGTAGACCTTTTATGATCTAACACCTTGAGATAAAGCATATTAAACAGTTGTTTGACCGTGCCGTCGGGGGCATTTCACTGATCCCACATACATTATTCATTGACCTGTTGGTGAAAGTGGAGGTGTGAATATTTAATGTGAATAACAAAGTACCATTATCCTGTCTTAAATGGTTTAAATATCACCTGCACCCTGTTCGACTGACCTGTTATGTACAGTTCTATAAATCAAATCTTTAGATACAAGTGTTGTACATTTAGGACGGTCCTATACATCTTGATGTTGTTCCTGGGTTTTTTTGGTACTCGCCATGTTTACACTTTAAGTAGATATTGGTTCTTCACGGGGAACAGAACCTTTATATGTAAACTGAGTAAGGGTGAGCAAAGTGACCCAGTATAATCCAACGTCTTATTGTGCTTTAAATTTTCGACAGTGGCAGAAGAGAAAAAGAGCAAACAAGACAGTAGAGTGTAGACAAAAAGAGCGTGAGATTTTAGAACCCCCTGGAAAAAAAAGACATTTATAGGCACAATAGATTCTTGGTGAAGAAACAAATTATCGTGAAACGAACACCAAGATGGATTGGATACACCTTTTGTTGATGGTCGCTCAAAATGATTACCCCGGGTACAGCACAAAAAGACCGTTGCATACCGAGAATCTTAAAATAATATCTAAGTCTTTCTCTTGTGAAGAATGCGTATAACATGGTAAATCTTTGGTAGTCAATGGTTCAAGTTCAATCTGACTCTCCCGTCGACTTCACATTAATGCCTAATGAAAGTAAATTGCCTGAAGATACATGTATCATATTTTATCCAGTACATGTATGCGTTACAAATATTCAAACTTGGCTTTAACTGCATGCATATTTCTTTCGAATGGGTGAACTTTCTCGGTGGTTGGGCAACCTTGAATACAAGTATTTGGTACACTGGTTGTCAACAGCCTAAATTAAATTCAAAAGGGATAATTTTGTCAACATCCTTACATCAATTGATTTAAAAAAGTTCTTGGCATCATGAGTTTTGATCCCTTTTTTAGCTCTGTGACTTTAAATCAGAGTGACTAAGCAGAAGGCTAATATCTGTTATTGTTTTGTTTAATATACGTGTACATGTACTGAGTACAGTGCTCTGTAGTAGTTTCTAACTCTCAGAATCATTTAAAAATTATTTACTTCGACGATTCCAAATAGAACAAATGCCTATATAAATCATAAATCTATAAATAATACAATTAATTTACCAATTATGATTTTAAAAAAGGACTCAAAACATCCTTTCCTCTGTTGCTTATCTTGTGTAAATGCTGTTTATAACCAATTTTACCAAAAGTGAAGGAAGTTAAGTTTACCTATATGTCACTTAGGTGCAGTGATAAACAAATAGATTGCGTCAATTACACTGAGAGAGCTCATGTTAATATAGGAACCGCTAAATATTCAGATAGTGGAAGAATAAAATAATTCATGTGTCAACTTGTCATTTGCATACAAATTAAGCTAACGTTGTTCTTAACGCATCATATCCTGTTGTCTTTTGAAAAATTCCATCTTTGTTTTGCACTCCTTTGTTTTTCATTAGTAGCTTTTTAAATCACTTAATTCGTAAGCATTCACAAAGTTTTTGCAAACCAGTGAATGTTATCCCCAAGTATATGGAGAAGCCATGTATTATAAAATGAATGACCACGGGTCTGATTTTTGACATCAATAATTATTCATACTAATGCGACCCTGTGCCAGACATGTACATCTAGATATGACCCAAAGCCCGAAGCGATTTTTTCATAGGCTGTAATTAACAGGTTATAAGCATTATAAAAACAAACCATCTGAAGATTTTGCAATCCAGTGGTAAAAGAAAAATCTTACTATCCTTTCATCCACTTACCCCCTCCATTCTTGTAGCAGAGGTATGGAAAGCGCCACACATTTCCAAGTCCAACAGAAAATCCAATGCAGGCTAGAAGAAAGTCAATTTTTCTGCTCCATGTTTCCCTCTTCTTGATGCCTTCCCCGTGCTCCTCTTGGATTTCTAGTCCTACATTATTTGCCTCACTTTCCTTTCCCATTTTCGGGACGATCTTGGTGGGGGATGCAATGAATGTTTAAAAATGAACTCTGTGTCTTGAAGAAGGCGTTTTCACGCGGGATCCATAAAACAAAATATTTGTACGAAAATAAACGAAGACAGCCACTTCGTGTATGTGAAGAAATTTAATATACACACTACGATAAGAAAATCACCCAAGCTTGCAAAAGGGACCTTTGAATGACTTTTACGGCATCAGTCGAAGTTTAGTCGAACTGCATTCAAAAAAGATTTACATCGACACTTTTCAGTTAAAATAAAATTAAAAACCGGTACACAAAAGAAAAAAATTAAATGCCCTTCGATGGTAGGGAGGGTCCTAAGAGTTCAATAGATCTGCTATGGGGAGACGTTAAAGTTCACCTGTGAAAAAGCGGGCGTGCTGACAAGACTTAAGACCCTCGGTCAACGTGTTATATATGCAAAATAATGACTCATATGATGCCTTCAAACCTAATTAATAATATCGACATCAATAACTTTCAATTCTTTCCCAAGTTAAAAATTTCACTAGATATTGTGTAGATTCATGACTGACATCACAAATATATAAACACCTGTGACGTTTGGATAAGGCCTTGCAGAAAGGTATAAAATTTTCCATTACGTATATTTATTGCATACAAATGTTTGTTATTATGTAAGATAAAAGACTCAATACATCGCTTGTAAAATATGTATATATTCTGGTCATTTAAATCTCAAAACATATGCTATCGGGTACGCATTATTTTTCCATGGATAATTTTTATTTGAACGAAGAGGGTTAAGATTTAAATAGGAAATCTAGTCAAAACAAAATATTACAAGTTAATCCAGCTTTATCACCTGAATCAATAATACCCTCGTTTGGTGTGTACTCAGTATTTGAATTTAAAAAACGTGTTAATCTTAGTCGCACTAATCTGGAATCTTAATTCCACTTTGTATTACTTAATCTATATCTTGTCTTGATTATGTGCCCTTATTAAACTAGACTTTTTTATTCTATATTTTAATTCCATAAAGAAACCAGAGCTACCACAGTCACTCCCCCCCCCCCCCTCTTAGGGTCACATCCAGACAAACCCACTTGGGGGTAGTGCTATAACTCCTCCCTTATTTAAAAGAATTCAATAGCAATAGCTATTCCGAACGATAAAAATGATTGCAAATGATTGATACTTATATTTCGTAGATAGATCTAAGGAAGGAAAAACTAATTCAGAGAATAATACCCCTCTCCCTCCGCCGTCGGTGGGTTTTTTTTTTTTTTGGGGGGGGGGCTTGTTTTTGTTTTGTTTTGCTTTTTTTTTTGGAGGTGCAATCATTTTTTATTAGGCCGTGGTAAATAATATTTTTGTTTTACGTCCCTTAATTTTTGAAAAGGTACCCTCCAGTCCCACATTAAAAAAAATTCAATAATTAGAGAAATATTGACCAATGAATGAGAAAGAAAGTTCTTACAAGTTTTATTCTTTATTTTTAAGTAATTTAATCAAAACTGCGATTTCACACAATCACATTAATATGATAAAGTACGTTTGAATTTCTTGTAAGTTTTCCTTTCTTCCCAGGGTTATTTTTTATTTGTTTCCTTTTCTCTCAGAGACTAGAAATTCTGTAGCATTAAAAACCAATTTGATTCCAATATTATTTCCGAAAAATGAATATAAAAGCCCTGTCTTTTCTCATTCAGTTCAGAAGTAATGACCAAAGTTAGTTTTTTGTGACAGATTGACACACAAAGCGGTGGACAAAAAGTACTTCTCGAACACTTCATGGGTTTCTCTAAACGCTTTCTTATGTATATAGCGTCGACTACCCCCCCCCCCCCCTCCCCTTTTAACCTGTACATATTTGTAGAAATTTTAGGTAGATCCTGCACTGACCAGAAATCATTATTAGATTCGTAGAAAGATGCAATGCATGTGTTTATCATAATTAATTATGCATGTGTTTATCATAATTATGTATTGAATTCGGAGTCTTTTAGAAAATGGCTCAGTTTAGAACAGATAATGTTTAAAATTTAATGCAAGGAAAAGTCAGGAGATATAGACTCCTCGAGAGTCTTTCAGTTTATTTCAATAATTATCGTAGTAATTTGGAATGAAATACAATTGTATATTTTTATTGTACATAACTGAAATCAGAAATAAGAAATATGCACCTTTTCAATTTGGAAGGTTCAGAGATATTTTGCAACACTTTACACCCAAATTACAAATCTTAAATATCAAAATTATATAGGTTTGACCCCTGTCTCTATTTAAGCATTTGCATGACAAATATATTTCGTAGTTATTCAAGGATTTCCCTAAATTGTGATACATTTTGCAATCCATTGCGCACATGCCGTTTTAGGGGAAGTCCCTCTGTTCTACTTGTAAGTGAGAAAAGGTGATGTATTTAAAGAAAAAGAAATAATAAAATGTATAGTGTATAATCTTCCCTTCGCGATACCATGGTTAAAGTGCTTAAGAGATAATACTGAAAAGGGGGGGGGGTAATAAATTAACTATTTAAAGTACATGTAATATTTAAAATGTGTTTCTTCTTCAAGCATGAATACTTCAAGCATGAATACTTCAAGCATGAATACTTCAAGTATGAATACTTCAAGCATGAATACTTCAAGTATGAATACTTCAAGCATGAATACTTCAAGCATGAATACTTCAAGCATGAATACTTCAAGCATGAATACTTCAAGCATGAATACTTCAAGCATGAATACTTCAAGCATGAATACTTCAAGTATGAATACTTCAAGCATGAATACTTCAAGCATGAATACTTCAAGCATGAATACTTCAAGTATGAATACTTCAAGCATGAATACTTCAAGTATGAATACTTCAAGCATGAATACTTCAAGTATGAATACTTCAAGCATGAATACTTCAAGCATGAATACTTCAAGCATGAATACTTCAAGCATGAATACTTCAAGTATGAATACTTCAAGCATGAATACTTCAAGTATGAATACTTCAAGTATGAATACTTCAAGCATGAATACTTCAAGCATGAATACTTCAAGCATGAATACTTCAAGTATGAATACTTCAAGCATGAATACTTCAAGTATGAATACTTCAAGTATGAATACTTCAAGTATGAATACTTCAAGCATGAATACTTCAAGTATGAATACTTCAAGTATGAATACTTCAAGCATGAATACTTCAAGCATGAATACTTCAAGCATGAATACTTCAAGTATGAATACTTCAAGCATGAATACTTCAAGTATGAATACTTCATTCGAATCTTGAATAAAAACTGTCATGTTCTTCTGATTGAAGGATAAAAAAAAGTGGTGAAAAAATTACAAGTATTTGTAAAAGAACTTAGTCAAATGAGTAAATTAGTAGAATATAATTGAGAGTTTCCCCCTCCCCCTTTAAAGGCATTTTTAGGGTATTGGTAGCTTTAGACATAAATTTTACATGTATACACTTGCTCTCTAGCTAATGGGTCATGTAAACTTGAATTGATATAGAAAACAAATCCATATAGCTTACTGCCATCATGCATGGATGGGTTCGATTACCTATGGTTCACTTTGGAATGTAACCGAATAAATTACAATTACTTTTGTTTCCAAAATGCAATATTGATTAAATTCATGATTACATGAACATGAATTCAAAAGTAATTGATTAAATTTATGATTATTTTTTAATAATTGCTGTGCATAAACTGAAAAGAGTCATAATTACATGTGTTTATGCTTAAGTGAAGTATTTAACTGAAAATATTGCTGAAAATATTGTGAAAAACACTTCTAAAATTGAAGAAATAATAACAAACACTAGAGCTGAATTTTAACAGGTCGGGACCAATCGTCCAAATGGGATATAACAACCCGTTTGGGATATAATATTTCAAATGGGATATTTTACAGTGCCATTTTTTTTATTTTGGCTATGAATATCATAAATCCGCATAAAATACTTAAAAATGAATAACTTTTGGCAAGCAAGTTTTTCTGCAACCATACAGTTTGTTAGATTGATCCCCAAGAAGTTTAGGAACTTCCAAGGGATCAATCTCCTAAACAGTAGACATTTTTTAAATTATCCCTGCAAATTATCATTATTTTTAAGGCTTATGATCCTCTGTTCTAAATTTCACATTTTTTTTAAACTTCCCGAAACTGATTTTCATCAAGAGCTATAGCATCAGATTCAAATGAAAAATAGTATGAGGTATGAAACGCTGGTTATTTTTTAAGAAACGATTTTTTATGACAGATCATGCTATGAAGAAATCTTAACACAGATGAGGAGGAGTAATCATTTTTTATCATAACATAAAATTAAAAAGATGAGATGTATATGAAAATAATATTTAGTATTGTAATATATTGTAATATATCACTTTATTTTATACGTAATATTATGCGGTCGTCCAGTTCTCATACTTGTTAAATCTATGTTCATCATGTGTCTGCCAGAAAAGTTGTTTGTTTACGATTTTATTGAAAGTAATATGTCAGCTTATCTTGATACGATTGTAGTAATAGCTATTATCATCATATTTTACCTGTTGTTGCTTCATGTAAAGTCGTAGGATTTATAATATCAGGGATAAGAGGGTGGATTTTATATTTCATATTTTGGTAGCCATCATACTTTACTCGGATCGTCACTTCCGGTTTAGTGACATATTTACTATAGTAATCTATGATTCAAGTTATGAATATTGGATCAGATTCTACATTTTAATTTGAGTTGTTGTGTATTTTGAGGCTAATGAAAAATGTAGATTTCAGCATTTTTTTTATAAACAAAAATAAAAGGTAAAATTATTTATTGCTGTGTCGACCCCCTCTGTATCACAGTAATTGTGACATCCACCACACAATTATTAAAAGGATCATATATGGAAGCTTAAAAAAGATATTTTTAGTAGTGCTACTGTACTAATTGTATTGTAATATATTGTAATATATCACTTTATTTTTATACGTAATATTATGCGGTCGTCCAGTTTTCATACTTGTTAAATCTATGTTTATCATGTGCCTGCCAGAAAAGTTGTTCGTTTACGATTTTATTGAAAATAATATGTCAGCCTATCTTGATACGATTGTAGTAATAGCTATTATCATCATATTTTACCTGTTGTTGCTTCATGTAAAGTCGAAGGATTTCTAATATCAGGGATAAGAGGGTGGATTTTACATTTCATGTTTTGGTAGCCATCATACTTTACTCGGATCGTCACTTCCGGTTTAGTGACATATTCACTATAGTAATCTATGATTCAAGTTATGAATATTGGATCAGATTCTACATTTTAATTTGAGTTGTTGTGTATTTTGAGGCTATAAGTAGTCCTTTATTGTCAGCATTAACTTTATTATCAGTCAGCTTAATCGGAACTACATTTGTTTACGCTATCGTTGGTAGTTACGATATTCATACGCTACATTGTTCAGTATCTATTGTACAGCCTAGGGATGTTTTATAAACATTGAAGGTATTAATTTATTCGTCTAGTCAAGTTTATGTTATGTACATGTATTCAATTTCCAGTTGTTATTTTTACGTTGTTATTTTTGTTACGATATTGTACGGCAGCTTGTGTGGCAAAAGTAGTTCTGTGTGGGAACTTGTGTGGGAACTCAGCTTCCCGTACAAGCTGTTGATTGGTTGATAGTTCGTACGGCATATTTTCATTGGATAATTTGAGTCATGTGACAGCGGATGGGAGGTTATGTAAGCAAGCGCATACTACGTTACGACAGATTTCAGCTAGTTGTACGGCGGCAACATTTAAAAAGATAAAGAAGAAAGCTACGACGGTGAGATACTTATAATGTAAATTACACGTAATTAGCCTAGTTAGAAATCTCCTACCACACTGGACGACCTAAACTTGTGTATCTGAAGAATCAGCCATGTTTTCTTATGTTGTTATTTGTGTATTGCCTATATTGCTATGATAATGAGATGCTGTACGTACAATAAATGATAAGTATGACTGTTCATCATCTCAAGTATTATTCCACAAAGTATCTACAGAGAGAGGAGCCTGGTCTATCTTACATGAGAACAAATTAAATTGGTGCATCCTGGTAAATAGATGATTTATTTAGATGATGAAGCAATTACCTGTATACATACTGAGGATTCAGAAATACTAGCCACCCCTTGGGTAGCTTACAGTATCATACCTACTAAATTCATATTAGAAAACGTAATAAAGCGCTTCTCCTTAGGTCAGAATATTACAATGTTATATGTAGTTCTGGAGAATAAAATATGTAAAGTTTACACACGTCGTACATGTATGAAAACAGATAACAATAGGTCAATTGAGCGACCTGAAAATTTCAAAGATGTAATGCGATTTTAACATATGATCATCTTATCCCTATCCCAAGGCCTTTATCCTGGATACAGGGGTCAATTTTTTTCACAATTTGGATAAAGGGTTAATAAGTCATGTATTCACGCAAAATGTTTTTATACCTCGTAATCGAAGATTCGGGGGAAAATAGTTTTTACCCTGTTTGTCGGTCTGTCTTTCTGTCTCTTTGTCCGCAAAAACTTTAAACTTGCCCATAACTTTTGATTGGTTGGAGCTGTGGCTTTCATATTTCACATGTGTATTTCTTGTGACAAGAGCTTCCTTTGGGTACCAACATATTTGACCTGTTTACATTGACCTTGGAGTTTGACCCACTGTTGCAAAAAGAAAAAAAAAACAAACATTTTTAACCTTTGTCATAACTTTGAACAGTTAGCACTAGGGTTTTCAAAATTCACAGGTATATTCCTTGTGACAAAACCTTCCTTTGGATACCAACAGTTTTGTCCTTGGAATTTGACCTACTTTTGACAAACTTTTACCTTCGTCATAACCTTTGAACAGTTGCCAGGGCTCATATTTTGCATGTTTAATTCTTATGACAAGGCATTCCCCTGCTAACCATTAATTTTGACCCTTTGACCTTGACTTTGGAGTTTGACCCACATTTAGAAAACATTAACCTTGACCATAACTTTTGAATGGTTGGTTCTTGGGCTTCCATATTCACCAGGTTTATCCATTGACAAAAGTCCTTTCTTTGGGTAACAACATTTTTGATCTTTTGAAATTGACCTTGGAGTTTGACTTGCATTTGAGAAACTTTAACTTTCGTCATAAGCTGCCATACTGGGGCATCAGTGTTTCACAAACACATCTTGTCCTACTAGATGTTTTGCTAGTAAAGAAGACGATTTTCAAAGGTGTACTTTTTTTTCTTTCAAAATATTACCAAATTAGCCCAACCCTAGTACAGTAACTTCAGGAGCTATGAATTTTACAATCTTAGAAAAAGATTGAGTACTTGTTGTCTTGCAAACAGGTTTCCTTCTAGATACCCAAGAATAAAGAAAAGATTTTCAATGGTGTAATTAATATCCAAATATATCTAACTATAGGGCCTGAATCATGGATCCGGGATCCATGAAATTTACAATTTCAGGATCAATTCCTCATTATAATTATGTAAAGAGTTTGTCTTCTAGCTGGATTTCGAGAAGTAGAGAAGAAGTACAGAAAATATTATGCATTATTATTTTACAATTGGGCCTCAGTGTTTCTTGGATTTCCCAAATTTGGTAGAAGATTCATTGCATGCTAGCTCATTATAATCATGTCAACAGTTTGATTACTTAATGTCCACGAGTAAAGAAGATTTTATAAAATATATATTCCATTTTTAATACACAGGAATGACCAAGTTAGTCACCCGTTAGGGCCTGAGCCATGGGTTCATTGATTGGTGGAAGCCACGGAAATTGAAATTAGAATCGTTCGTCCACAAACATTTTATAAAAATTCATGTCCCAAAATATATTATACCATTTGAAATACCTGCCACAAACACATCCCTTGGCCAATTTCTTTGATATATATCTCTAAAAATATTTGAATAAGTACAATTTTTTAGCAACAAAATATTCCAGAAAATTTCTCGCACTTGTGAAATTGCAATGTATCAAATTTACATCAAACTTTGCATAAAACTGCAATTTCAATCAAAATGGATTATCAAAAGAGCTCGCTCTCCTGATTTTGAAACTGTAATTATCAATACTAGTCTAAAGACTTAGGTTCCTGCTTCTTAACCCAAACCAGAATCCTTAACATGTACAAAAGGTTTACTTCTGATGAAAATCCAGAAGTTACTACCGAGACAGGCACTGCTGTCTCAAGTTAAGAAACTTTGTGCAATATCTAGACATTATCATTAAACAGATAGAACGCCATTTAGAGGACATCATTTAAAAACCATAGCATTTTTCAAAGTGAACTCATTTTGTTGTTTTCTTTTTAATGACTGTCAAATTATGTTAATAAAATTGGACAGTATATGCAATGTTTATAATGCATCTGTTGTAATCCAGTATTCATTACATTAGGTTTTACAGAATCTTGAAATGGTATCATATTGTAAGCTACCCAAGGGGTGGCTAGTATTTCTGAATCCTCAGCATGTATACAGGTAATTACTTCATCATCTAAATAAATCATCTATTTAACAGGATGCACCAATTTAATTTGTTCTCATGTAAAATAGACCAGGCTCCTCTCTCTGTAGATACTTGGTGGAATAATACTTAAGATGATGATCAGTCATACTTATCATTTATTGTACGTACAGCATCTCATTATCATAACAATATAGGCAATACACAAATAACAACATAAGAAAACATGGCTGATTCTTCAGAAGCACAAGTTTAGGTCGTCCAGTGTGATAGGAGATTTCTAACTAGGCTAATTACGTGTAATTTACATTATAAGTATCTCACCGTCTTTGTTTTCTTCTTTATCTTTTTAAATGTTGCCGCCGTACAACTAGCTGAAATCTGTCGTAACGTAGTACGCGCTTGCTTATATAACCTCCTATCCCCTGTCACATGACACAAATTATCCAATGAAAATATGCCGTACGAACTATCAACCAATCAACAGCTTGTACGGGAAGCTGAGTTCCCACACAAGTTCCCACACAGAACTACTTTTGCCACACAAGCTGCCGTACAATATCGTAACAAAAATAACAACGTAAAATTAACAACTGGAAATAGAATACATAACATAAACTTGACTAGACGAATAAATTAATACCTTCAATGTTTATAAAACATCCCTAGGCTGTACAATAGATACTGAACAATGTAGCGTATGAATATCGTAACTACCAACGATAGCGTAAACAAATGTAGTTCCGATCAAGCTGACTGATAATAAAGTTAATGCTGACAATAAAGAACTACTTATAGCCTCAAAATACACAACAACTCAAATTAAAATGTAGAATCTGATCCAATATTCATAACTTGAATCATAGATTACTATAGTAAATATGTCACTAAACCGGAAGTGACGATCCGAGTAAAGTATGATGGCTACCAAAACATGAAATGTAAAATCCACCCTCTTATCCCTGATATTAGAAATCCTACGACTTTACATGAAACAGCAACAGGTAAAATATGATGATAATAGCTATTACTACAATCGTATCAAGATAGGCTGACATATTACTTTCAATAAAATCGTAAACGAACAACTTTTCTGGCAGGCACATGATAAACATAGATTTAACAAGTATGAAAACTGGACGACCGCATAATATTACGTATAAAATAAAGTGATATATTACAATATATTACACTCCCCACAACTTAATTATAAAATTCTCCTGAATTTGAAATTTTCATCACTCAACATAGCTTTAACAGTCTTTACAGATTTACAGTCTGATGGGAATGTTCTTAGAGTCTATAATGGCAAGAAGGTCATCAGTGGAGCGGTCCCTAAGAGCACAAGATCTCTCAAGCATCTTTACCCAGGTCGAATCCCCATTGTCTTCACTAACTATTGTCTTAAGTTGTTCATAAATGTAGTACCGAGCCTTTCGAACAATTTGTTCCTCCTTTTTCCCAATCTTCTCTACTGTGCCCGGAAGTGCGAGGAAATTGAACTTATCTAGTAGGTCCACACGTTCGATACTGGAACTTCTTGTTGGGTCCATCTTCTGTTGAATGGTCATGGATGTGAATTCCCAAGATAAAAGCTTTCTATCAGGTGACATCCCCTGCCAGTCCTTTGGAGGCCATAAAATACTGAGATCTTTCAACTTCAGCGTAATCTGTTCTGTGCCCCAGTCCCTTCTTGCTGGAGGAAATAATGGCAAACATCCACGTTTTAGGAGGTTGAGGGCCCTTTCTGACATACTTGCTCTGGGTTTATTACTAGAAGAAGATTCTTTCACTGACTGCGAGGCTGGCTCAGATGGAGTTTCTGCTATGGCTGGTGCAGTGAGAGCAGGGGTTGGGCTTGAACATCTGATTTTCTTTGCGAGAGGACTGTTGTCATCTGCCTCTGTCATTGTATATATCATGTCAAGGTAGTTCTTGTCAAGGCCAGCAAATTTCAATAATCTGGACTGGAAGGTAGGTGAACTTAATTGCACCATCTTAGTCTGGTCAACCTGAGGGGCTTCATTCCTCTTCTGTACCGACATCTTCCTTGAGAGACTGGCTACTCCTTTAGCGTCTGTGAGGATGGCATCTCTTATATTCATCTTAAAGATCTGTCTGCCCTGGCCTATAAACATCTGGGGTTGGGGCCTGTGTGTGTGTGATCTTTAACTTGTCCCATCCTCTCTGCCACTCATCCTTCTTTCTGGTTGTTCTTCTTCTGGTGGAAAGCCATTCCAAGACTAAAACTCTAGCATGGGTGGCAGAGGTACTTCCCCATTCTGTTCCGTTGACCAAGCGACTATATCCTTCTGGGTCCAGGCTGAACCACACACCATTATTTTCAGAAATCAAGTCAGGATGTGTTGACTTGATGTGGCTCCTGAGGTCTGTGACTCTTTTATATGTTCTTTCGTCAGGGCACCAAGGACAAACAACTCTCATAGTTCCATGTGTAGGCATCATATGGTTCTTGAGGTCTCTGTTGGAGGGAAAATTCAGGTGGCATATCCAGCACTCCATTACAATAGTCTAAAATCAAAGTAAATGGTTGTTAAAGGGGAGTTCATGCGTCATCTTACATCGTCTTATCTTCTAAAAGAGTTTCTTTGTTGTTTAAACTAAATAGAAAATCATAACATCAGCACTTCTACTTCTGAAGTTAGCTACCACATGCACTAACATCTACATCTAAATCTCTAAGAGACTGGTTAGAACAAGACATCAAACATCTATAGGATTCAATGTGTGATGTGTACCAGGTAGTAGGTCCACGTCTATAATACTGTCTTATAAACGACTTGTTAACCATCTCTATCAACATCTTTGGGAGAAGAGTTCTGGGTGATCAGGCCAGCTCTATCCCAACCTCAATGGTGCACCAATCTCATATCTATCATCTACATAAACATCTAAGTATGACTTCTTAAAAGTAACTTGAAACATAGGAATACAAAACAACATCTGAAGAAACTTCTATGCTTTATTTAAAATTTTCTTAAACCAGTTAGGGAGGGTTTTTCCTTTGTAGGGCATTAATCTGTCAACATGATAAACTTTTGCTGGTTTCCGAAGTGTTCTTTGCACGAGGTAGTTCAAATCATCTATTCGTTTGGTGATGAGGTAAGGACCCTTCCATTTTGAAGTTAGTTTTGGACACACCCCGACTTTCCTGGTATCATCATACAACCAGACAGGTTGACCTCTTTCTAACAGTTGTTTCTTTGCTTTAAGATCATAGTGGCGTTTATTATATTCTGTTCTCTTTTTCAGATGTTCCCTGGCCAGGGCATGAACATCAATCAAAGTTCTTTGTAGCTCATCTATGTACTCGTTTAGTTCTATGCCATCATCTGTCTGACTGGGAGGTTTGCCAACAACTGCTTCTAAGGGAAGATTAACATTTCTGCCTAACATCATGAGATTTGGTGTGGTATTGATACTAGAGTGTATGGAAGCTCGGTATGCCATCATGACTTGAGGGAGATACTTATCCCATGTTTTCTGGTTGTGCTCGCAGTACATAGTCAACATAGTAGCTAAGGTACGATTGAAGCGTTCTACACTGCCATTAGCTTGAGGTCGCATACTACTTGTCCTAGTTTTATCAATATGGAGTAGTTCACACATTTCTTTAAAAGCTTTTGACTCAAAATTTCTTCCTTGATCAGAGTGGACTTGTAAAGGTGTACCAAACCGACACACTACTTCATTGACAAAAGTCGTAATAACAGTTTCAGCTTCTTGATCTGGGATAGCTATAGCTTCGGTCCATTTAGTGAAACAATCAATCATGACCAGAATGTATCTGTTACCTTTTGTAGACTCGGGAAGAGGTCCCAAAATATCTAGAGCTATCCTTTCCATTGGTTCTCCAACCATGTACTGTCCTAATGGTGCTCTGTTTTGTCTTTGGCTGGATTTACGAGCAGCACATAAATCACATTTTTTACAATATCTTGCAATTTCTTTTGACATTGATGGCCAGTAAAATGAATTTTTTATGCGGGACGTGGTCTTCTCAGCACCAAGGTGGGCTCCTGTGGGAACATCATGAAAGTAATGAATAACCTCTGATCTCTTCTGTTTTGGTACAACTAATTGTAATATGACCTTGTTTGTATCCACATCTTGGAACTCTCTGTATAACAGACCATTGATGACTTTAAGTCTATCCCATTGTCTCCACAAGGTTTTGAATGTCTCAGAATTGTGTGATATGACATCCCATTTTGGTCTTACAGAACCATCTGTCAAGGCTAATAAAAGCATGCCCATGGATTGGTCTTCCAGTTGCATCTGTTGAATTTCATCCACCCCCCATCCCTCTAGTATTACTTGGTTTCTGAATTGGCATTGGGTAATTTCTTTACTTCTGGTTGTCACTCTAATAGTTGGCATGAATTCAAGACCTTCACTTCCATTGGATATTTCATCATCACTATTATCACTGTCATCTTTGTTTTGTTGTTGTCTTAGACATGGTTTGCAAGGATTTCTCGACAAGGCGTCTGCATTTTGATGACTTCGCCCTGGGCGGTGAGTAACTGTAAGGTCATAAGTTTCGATCTCTTGAAGCCATCGTACTGTTTGACCAGTGGGGTTCTTCAAGCTTCTGACCCAGCTGACAGCAGCGTTATCAGTGCGAAGTAAAACCTTCTGGCCATAGAGGTAGGGATGAAACTTCCGAAGGGCAGTGACAACAGCTAACAACTCTTTACGTGTGACACAATAGGATTGCTCATGGCGGTTCATTGTTTTACTCATATAGGCAATTACTCTTTCTTTGCCCTCTTGACTCTGAGACAAAACTGCACCAACAGCTTTATTGCTGGCATCGGTATCTAGAGTAAATGGTAGTCCAGGTAATGGGAACCCAAGTATTGGCGAAGTTGTAAGAGCTGTTTTGAGGGTGTCAAATGCATTTTGACATTCAGAGGTCCAGAGGAATTTTGTCTTTTTCTTGTATAAATCATGGAGGGGCTTTGCTATCTCTGCAAAATTCTTCACAAATCTTCTGTAGTAAGAACAAAGTCCGAGGAATGATCGGATTTGTCTTTCATTCTTTGGAATTGGCCAGTTTTTGACAGCTGATATTTTCTCAGTATCTGTCTGGATACCCTGTGAAGAAACTATGTGACCTAAGAATTTGACTTGCTTTTGGAAAAATATACATTTTGATGGCTTGAGTTTTAGATTTGCTTCTTGAAGTCTCGTAAAAATATTGGCTAAGCGCTGAAGGCCTTCTTCATAAGTTGAACTATAGGAAATTATGTCATCCATATAGACTAAGCATTCAGTCCACTGTAGACCTTTCAGTACATTCTCCATAAGTCGCTCAAATGTAGATGGTGCATTAACCAGACCAAATGGCATGACTCGAAATTGGAAAAGTCCTAATGTTGTTACAAATGCAGTCTTCTCTTTGTCCCTTTCAGACATTTCTATTTGCCAAAAACCTGAATTGAGGTCCATCGTTGAAAACCATTTGGCACCAGACAGAGAATCAAGGCATTCATCTATACGGGGCAATGGATAGGCATCTTTCACAGTTTTCGCATTCAACTGTCTGTAGTCGACACATGCTCTAGTGGCTCCATTTTGCTTAGCTACTAAAACTAGATTTGATGCCCAGGCACTGGTGGATGGTTCAATTACACCTTTCTCTAACATGTTCTGAACTTCTCTTCTTTCAATATCTCTTTTTGCTATAGGTTGTCTTCTTAGGGCTTGTCTGACAGGCTTTTCATTTTCTGTATCTATCTTGTGTTTTATTATACCAGTGCAGCCAAGATCATCTGGTGTCTTAGAGAATACATCTTTGTGCTGTAGGAGTAGTTTGAAGAAAGCGTCTTTCTGTTCTTGGTCTAAATTTATGGAACTTCTTTCAAACATGTCAAGGAGATGTTCTGGTAAATCTTTTTCAAGAGTTGTAATTTCCTTGGTATCCTTAAGAACTAAGACTCTCTGTGGTATGGTACCCTGATCCACTAAATATGCATTTCTGCATTTACCAATTGTAGTTCTGGCTTGAAGTTTTACAGATTCTTCTCCAAAGTTTACAATGTTTACATGTATCTGATCAGACTGGGTATCTATCAAACCATCCAGTACTTGTATGTCATCACTGAAGGTGTTAAGTTGCTCTAGGAAGCCTATGTCGGTGAGGTCACCATTTCTGGTCAAAGCTACTGGAACCCAGATACCACAATTTGCAGGTATGGAAACTGTTTTCTTGACCTCTACATTTGTAGCTGTTTGATCATTGGCAATCCAGCATTGAACAGTTGTCTTCTCAGTCTGAAGTGTTTTTGTTTTGTAGTTAATGTGATGACAATACTGCAAGAGGAAGTCTTGTCCGAGTATAGCAGGATGATCCATGTCAACCACCAACAAGTCAACTGCATGTGGAACATCTTCTAGATAAATGTAAAATCTTCCAATACCATGGACCGACAATGTATGACCATTCAAATCTTGCACACACATGTTTGAGGGTTGAAGATCAGGACACGACTCCTTCGGAATCTTCAGAAATTCCACATGTGACAAAAGTGATGCAGTAGAACCACTGTCTAGTAAAAAATTAACATCCACCCCACCCAGTGTTCCGGTAATATGGAAACCATTATCTGAGATATTTTTCTCTTTATTTAAAACCACCCCCTAGAGTCATCAGAACTAGGTCTTGGCTCCTCCACCAGCTGTCGACCTACAAGGCTGATGGTCTCCCATTTCCCTGTTGGTAATTTTGTCGCCTTAGTACATCTTGATTTCTTCTCTGCCCAGGTCTTTGTTTGTCCAAATAAGGACAGTCTTTGATTAAATGCTTAGGTGAGCTGCAATGGAAACAGAGTTGAGGGGAAAGCTTCTTGTTAGCTCTTTCCAGGCGGTCCAGTCTGTTGCTGATTTCTTGAATTAGTGAAGATGAATCAGGAGAGTTGCTTCTAGACGCAGTAAAAGATGTTAACTTACTTGTCACTGGCACAGCTTGTGGAACATTAAATTCCTCATCATTTGTTTTAACAGCTCTAGCATGTTGTTTCTTTTTGTCATAGTTTTCACCAAGGATGGCTTCATATCTGTCAATTATATCAGCAGCTTCTGAAATGCTCTGACAATCTTTATCAATACATCTGCACTTCATCTCTACAGTTACCAGCTTGTAAAGGTGATTTAAAGCTAAGATTTCTTGAGCTTGCTCATCTAAATTACAGTAGGCTTTTTGAACCATCTGTCGGATATCATCACCTAGAGCAGCAGCACTCTCACCCTGTTGTCGTCTGCGTGATTCAAGCTTAGCTAACCATTTGTTCTGGTGTCTGGAATTTCCAAACCGCTGACTAAACTTGTTAATAAGGGCGTCAAAGGATCTTCTTTCAATCACAGATAAACTCATGTAAAATGTCCTGGCTTGGCCTCTCAAGCTTGCAGCAAGAAACAGTACTCTATCTCTCTCTGTCCACTGGCTTAGTTCTGCACAGTCATTGAAGTGTGAAATATACTCTTCCCAGCTTACAGTACCATCATAGGACTCTGGCTTCATCATGTAATTCACAGGTTGGACAGGGCTTGAAAACAGCTGAGGGGCAGGTCTACCAGAAAAACCACTATAGGTGCTTGGTGGTGGACCATGATTGTCTTCGTTTCTTTTGGGAGAAAATCTTTCATCATTGCTCGACTTCTGACGTTCATCATATGTGTCACCTTGACCACCATCATCAAACGTAACCGACTCAGGCACGCGCACCTCGACTTCGTGATCAACCGACTCACCGGATTCTGACATCTTAAATTCTTTTTTTTCGTCGTCTTAAATAAGTAGTAATGAATCTATTGTTAAATCTATGTCATCTTATCTTCTAAGACTTTAATGTTGTTGTTAAACTACCACACTGGACGGCTCATGGGCTCGTATCAGGACACTAAAAAAATTTAGTATCCCACTTCTGACACCAGTTTGTAAGCTACCCAAGGGGTGGCTAGTATTTCTGAATCCTCAGCATGTATACAGGTAATTACTTCATCATCTAAATAAATCATCTATTTAACAGGATGCACCAATTTAATTTGTTCTCATGTAAAATAGACCAGGCTCCTCTCTCTGTAGATACTTGGTGGAATAATACTTAAGATGATGATCAGTCATACTTATCATTTATTGTACGTACAGCATCTCATTATCATAACAATATAGGCAATACACAAATAACAACATAAGAAAACATGGCTGATTCTTCAGAAGCACAAGTTTAGGTCGTCCAGTGTGATAGGAGATTTCTAACTAGGCTAATTACGTGTAATTTACATTATAAGTATCTCACCGTCTTTGTTTTCTTCTTTATCTTTTTAAATGTTGCCGCCGTACAACTAGCTGAAATCTGTCGTAACGTAGTACGCGCTTGCTTATATAACCTCCTATCCCCTGTCACATGACACAAATTATCCAATGAAAATATGCCGTACGAACTATCAACCAATCAACAGCTTGTACGGGAAGCTGAGTTCCCACACAAGTTCCCACACAGAACTACTTTTGCCACACAAGCTGCCGTACAATATCGTAACAAAAATAACAACGTAAAATTAACAACTGGAAATAGAATACATAACATAAACTTGACTAGACGAATAAATTAATACCTTCAATGTTTATAAAACATCCCTAGGCTGTACAATAGATACTGAACAATGTAGCGTATGAATATCGTAACTACCAACGATAGCGTAAACAAATGTAGTTCCGATCAAGCTGACTGATAATAAAGTTAATGCTGACAATAAAGAACTACTTATAGCCTCAAAATACACAACAACTCAAATTAAAATGTAGAATCTGATCCAATATTCATAACTTGAATCATAGATTACTATAGTAAATATGTCACTAAACCGGAAGTGACGATCCGAGTAAAGTATGATGGCTACCAAAACACGAAATGTAAAATCCACCCTCTTATCCCTGATATTAGAAATCCTACGACTTTACATGAAACAGCAACAGGTAAAATATGATGATAATAGCTATTACTACAATCGTATCAAGATAGGCTGACATATTATTTTCAATAAAATCGTAAACGAACAACTTTTCTGGCAGGCACATGATAAACATAGATTTAACAAGTATGAAAACTGGACGACCGCATAATATTACGTATAAAATAAAGTGATATATTACAATATATTACAATATATTTTGGGACACCCTGTATAACTATCTGTATCACAACACAAGTAACCGTCACGGTAGTTCAGTCGGTAGAGCGCTCGCTCCGTGATTGGAAGGCCGTGAGTTCGAATCTCGGCCGCGACTGACTTAAGTCGATAAAAAATATGTTTCAACTGTTCTTTGCCAAGCGCTCGGCAATTTGAAGTCAAAGTTGCGGGTCCTTCGGATGAGACCTTAAAAATTGAGGCCCCGTGTCACGGTAGGCGTTGACACGATAAAGATCCCTCCTGCAATGGCCCTGAGTGCCGAGTAAAGGTCTAAATCTGAAGCTCTTCATCGGTATGTGGTGACGTCTCTATGAGTGAAAAATTCTCGAATGGGACGTTAAACAACATACAATCAATCAATCACAACACAATGCACGAATGTGGTATCTTTCTCAAGATCAAGTCCGTGAAGTACTTCACCTTACTCAGATCATGTGTTTCACTTAAAGCAAGGTTTGTTTTGAAATGAACACCATTTTGGGGATTTCTAGCTATAATAAACAAGAGGCCCGAGGGCTTTAATTAACTGTCACCTGAGTGTAATATAACACTATAAAGGACCCATAGAAGTATAAAATAAAACAAAATAAACTGATAGATGAAGCTATGTTGCCCAAATGAAAGAGAAATTGAATGATCAGAGATCAGCAAAAGAATTAGTATAATACTCAGTAACAAATCTTAAATAGATCTATGCACTTGCCCCCATTTGTCATTATCACCATGCAGACTATACGAACCAATCGTGCCTAAGCGGTATTAGTAAACCCAGTTTCATTACCTCTCACATTGGCCTCTCTTTGTCTTTGAATAACATTTAATGTAAAGAGATATGGTATTTTTGTCTCTTTTTATATAGCTATTATTAACAATTCTATCTGACCATTAAAGCTGCCAGCGTTGCGCAGTGGTTAAAGCGTTTGCTCTGGAGTCGGATTTCGAATTCAATGTGTGACGTGGAGACCTGTCCTTTGCTTGAGACCTTATAAACCGAGGTCCCGTGTTGCAGTAGGTGCTACTTCAAAAAAAAACTGACCATTAAAGACTAAGAAAGTACTTTCGTATTATATAAAAATTCTTGTATGATTTTCTTAATCAATTGACCTTTCAAATACATTATTTACAGTGATTAATATCATAGACGAATAGCAGAGGGGAATAACTTCTCTCAGTAGAATACAATATAAAGCCCTGCTAGCAGCAGAACACTTGACCAATTGGTCCAGAATTCACAAATTTGGTAAAAAAAAATACACTTGCTTATTGCAACTGTGTATGTTTGTCTCCAGGATGTCCAGGAGCAGAGCATAAGTTTTTCAAAGAAATAATGCATTTTTACTAAAGATTCAACACAGCCCACCCTAACACCAAAATCACTGACCCGGGGGCAATGCATTTTCAGTGAAAATTTTTCACTATATTATCAATAGAGCCCACACTAACACCAGGCCCCGTGTAACTTCCGGTTTATTCAGCTATTTTCTTTGTATATCTCGGAAGTCGAATCATGGAAGGCACGATTTTTTTGTAGCCTGTTGTCTTTGACTCTGTAAGAGTATACCAGTGTCTAACAAATTTGGTATGTATACATTTAACCTAAACAATGTCTTGAGTATATTTTGCATAAGTATTTTTGCTTTATTTTGGAATAACCTTGAATATTGAAATGTAAACATACCCATGTGGGCACAGTGTACAGTACGTAACGAAAGTAATTCTTAATCTTGCTATATTGTATTTTTTTATCTTTAAAAGTTTTATTAAACTTCATAATTTAGAGAATAGGAATTATAGTAAACATACATATTTATGTCTTAATTCAAGAAAGATAACTTATGTTTAAAGTATGCATGCATTATATTGTTATTTCATTCTTTATTGTAGTCAATCGCATCAAAATAATAAACGTTGGAATTTGGATGTGAATATGACTTATAGTTATACTTGTATAAATTTGGAAGGCTACACCCCGGAATCACAAAACATCTTGAACTTAAGTCAAAACCTATAAATTGCTCTGAAATGACGTTGAAGTCAAACAGTCTGAGATAAAAATGTTATTCAACATTGCATTATTAAACTACTGTAATCAGCAAAATAAGAGATTCGTCTCACAAATTATGAACATGTTACATGTATAGAAAATTTAAATTTTGACTTAAGTCTAAGTCTGTTTCATTATCCCGGGGTCAGAACCTCCTTACCCAGAGGCCATGAAATTCACAATTTTGAAAGAGACACCCTTGCTCACCGTGTCTAGGCACTTAGTTTATTTACTTCATACACAGGAAAAGTGATGATAATTTTCAATTAAATAATGCATTTTCACTACATAATCAGTAGAGTCCTCCCCCTAAGAACCCCTTACACTGGGGACACAAATTTTACAATATTTGAAAATGCACACTAGATCATCATATCCATGCGCTTAGTTTATCTGATAGATATCCAGGAGAAAAGAAGATTTTCAAAGAAATAATGCATTCTACTATATAATCCAAAGAATCCCCCACCGAACCTCGACCCTGGGTCAACTTTTTTTTCTTCAATTTTTGAAAAGACACCTTTGCTAATCAAAAGCATGCACTTAGTTTATCTGCTAAAAACCCAGGAGCAGAAGAAGATTTTAAAGAATTTATGCATTTTCACTATATAACCAATAGAGCCCTAATCTAACACCAGAATTCCTTACCCAGGATTATTGAAACTCACAGTTTTGGGAGAGGCACCCTTGCTCATCATAACTATGCTATGCACTTAGTTTGTTTGCTTAATACCCAAGAGAAGAGAATAGGATTTTCAATGATATAATGCATATTCACTATATAATCAATAGAACCCCCCCCCCCTCCTCGTACTCAGGTGCTACAAATTTCAAAAAATTTTGAAAAGGCACATTTTCTCATCATTACCATGTACTTAGTTTATCTGAAGTAATGCATTTCACTCTATAATCAATAGACCCCCCTCTCCATGATTCACTGACCCTCGGGAAATAAATTTCACAATTTTCGAAAAGGCACCTTTGCTCATTATAACAATGAACTTAATTTATTTGCTAAGTATCCAGGAGTAGACAGGAAGATTTTCAAAAAAAATAAATAAAAATAATGCATCGACATTTTATAATCAATAGAGCCCCATCCTAACACCAGAACTCCTGATCCAGGGTAATGAAATTCACAGTTTTGGAAGAGGCACCCTTGCTCATCATAACTATGCACTTAGTTTGCTTAACATTCAGGAGAAGAGAAGTGGATGATCAATGATTTTTTTTATGAAATAATGCATTTTCAAAATACATGTATAAGCAATAGACCCCTCCCCCAAATCCCCTGATCCAGGTGTCACAAACTTCATATTTTTTTTAAAAGGCGCATTAGATCATCATAACCATGCGTTTAGTTTATATAATAGACATCCGGGAGCAAAGAAGATTTTCAAAAAAAAAAAAAAAAAAGCATTTTTCACTATATAATCAACAGAGCCCCATCCTAACACCAGAACCCCACACAGTTTTGGAAGAGGCGCCTCTGCTCATCACAATAATGTACTTAATTTGTTTGCTTAATACCCGGAAATTTCAATGAAATAATACATTTTCACTATAAAGCCCCTTCCCCCAAAACCCTGGGGCCACAAATTTCACAATTTTGAAAGAGGTACCCTTGCTCGTCGTAACCATGAACCTAGTTTATCTGCTTACATGGAATATTCATGGGGAGAGAAGACTTTTAAAGAATTTATGCATTTTTATTGTATGATCATTAGAGCCCATCCTAACTCCAGAGCCCTTGACCCGGGGCCATGAATTTCATATTTTGTTAGAGAGCTCAATACTCATTACAATCATGTCAAGAGTTTGATTGCTTGATGTCCTGTAGTAAAAATGATTTTCAAAGAAAGCACTAATTTTGATGGTTTTAGTCTCACTCATCAGCCCGGGACAGGGACTATGAAATTCACAATTTTTGTACCCCTTTACCCAAGTTCAAATTGGCTCTGTGGTTCAAAAAAAAAAAAAGAAATTGAAAATGTTCAAAAGTTTACGACTGATCGACGACGATGGACGAAAACAGATGACGTACTATGCTTCTGATTAACAATGAAGACCCTTGCTTCTCGATGAATTATAGAATGTATCTGAAAACAGTCACAAAAGTTCTTTTAGAGGAAGAGTCACAGGCGTCTGTTTCATTACTACTATACAAGCGCCTGTGGGAGGATATGGAACAGAAGATAAGCATTCACATAGAATAGAAAAAAGTGTTGAGGGAAATATCGAATATCTTTTCGAGAAAAAAAAATAACCTCCAGTATTAATTAATATTGTAAGCTACCCAAGGGGTGGCTAGTATTCCTGAATCCTCAGCATGAATACAGGTCATTGCTTCATCATCTAAATAAATCATCTATTTACCAGGATGCACCAATTTAATTTGTTCTCATGTAAAATAGACCAGGCTCCTCTCTCTGTAGATACTTAGTGGAATAATACTTGAGATGATGAACAGTCATACTTATCATTTATTGTACGTACAGCATCTCATTATCATAACAATATAGGCAATACACATATAACAACATAAGAAAACATGGCTGATTCTTCAGAAACACAAGTTTAGGTCGTCCAGTGTGGTAGGAGATTTCTAACTAGGCTAATTACGTGTAATTTACATTATAAGTATCTCACCGTCTTAGCTTTCTTCTTTATCTTTTTAAAAGTTGCCGCCGTACAACTAGCTGAAATCTGTCGTAACGTAGTACGCGCTTGCTTATATAACCTCCCACCCCCTGTCACATGACACAAATTATCCAATGAAAATATGCCGTACAAACTATCAACCAATCAACAGCTTGTACGGGAAGCTGAGTTCCCACACAAGTTCCCACACAGAACTACTTTTGCCACACAAGCTGCCGTACAATATCGTAACAAATATAACAGCGTAAAATTAACAACTGGAAATAGAATACATAAAATAAACTTGACTAGACGAATAAATTAATACCTTCAATGTTTATAAAACATTCCTAGGTTGTACAATAGGTACTAAACAAAGTAGCGTATGAATATCGTAACTACCAACGACAGCGTAAACAAATGTAGTTCCGATTAAGCTGACTGATAATAAAGTTAATGCTGACAATAAAGAAACTACTTATAGCCTCAAAATGCACAACAACTCAAATTAAAATGTAGAATCTGATCCAATATTCATAACTTGAATCATAGATTACTATAGTAAATATGTCACTAAACCGGAAGTGACGATCCGAGTAAAGTATGATGGCTACCAAAACATGAAATGTAAAATCCACTCTCTTATCCCTGATATTATAAATCCTACGACTTTACATGAAGCAATAACAGGTAAAATATGATGATAATAGCTATTACTACAATCGTATCAAGATAAGCTGACATATTATTTTCAATAAAATCGTAAACGAACAACTTTTCTGGCAGGCACATGATGAACATAGATTTAACAAGTATGAGAACTGGACGACCGCACAATAAAGTGATATATTACAATATATTACAATATGGAATTTCGAGGGATTGTAACGATGATTTTGGCGTGATGTTACAACTGTTATTCCGAGTACCATAGACTTTAAACCCCACGTAAAATACTTTTTTAAACAAAAATGTTCTTCCTTATTATAAGATTGCACATCCTATAGAGTTCATCATTCTTATTTCAGGAAATACATACTTTTAACATAGACAGGATATTTATCAATACACGTATGTTTAAGTTTCTTAAAAGCATTTTCTGTCGGAATTTTAAGTATAAATAACTTCCTTATGGATCAACTACATAATGAGATATTTAAAATTACCAGTCCAGTACAACATTCTCTAAAACGAACATGGCAGAATATGATAGTGTTGAAGTCCGATTTGGATCTCCTCAAGTCTGTGTAACAATTTGTAAGAAACACTCAGAAATTCAAAGTTTTTTCTGTAACGACTGTGATGAATTTATATGTACAGACTGTGCAAAAACAGACCATCGAAGTCACGACTGGAACACAGTCCGAAAAGCATCAACCAAGAGAAAATCGCGTCTCTCTGGAATATGCTTGGAAATCAGAGACGAAGAACTGCCAAACATTGCGAAGCAGATTGAAAAAATTGATTCTATGGTGAAACAAAATCTTGCAGATCGAGATGGAGAAATATCTAAATTAGAAGCTCACTCCAGGGACATTGTAAGTGAATTTACCAAATGTGTCGAGGAAAGTAAGAAAGTTTTAGAAAGTGGAGTCGAAAAGAAGAACAAAATACTACTGGAAATTAAGTCAAAGTTAAAGGAAAAAGAAACCGAACTTCGAGACAGGGTCGATGAACTGGAAGGCTCTCACTCCCTCTCTGATTACAATTTGCTGAACGTGAATTATCGCTTAAACAAGGTTTCGTCTATAGTTAAAGATGATAAAATCGAAGATCAACGATATTCATTACATTTCAAAAATGGTGCAATATCACGGGAGAGTCTAAAATCTCTTCTGGGAGAAGTTAAAGATTACGACGACTTCTCTCTGACAAAAATTGCATCATTTAAACACGAGAAGGGGGACATTATTGCTTTAGAAGTGGACAATTACGAGAATGCTGTTTTAGTAGCCTCTGACCAAACTTACTTCGACAAAGTTACCAAGAAAGGAAAACTAAGGAGCCGAAACGAAATTGGTTGCGATATAAATGATATTGCAGTGTTCCCCAATGGCGATATTCTTTTCTCGGACAGCGGAAATGGCGCAGTCATACGGCTGACTAACAACAAACTTACAACTATCGTGGAAACTTCTCCACTTACTCCTGAAGGTTTATCTTTGACAACTGATGGAGACTTTTTGGTCACAATGGCCGACCCCTGTGGAGATACATGTTCAAAAGATTGCAAAGGTTTAGTCAAATTGTACTCTTTGGACGGGCACGGAAAGAAAGTTTATGAATACCAAGAAGATGGAGGGAAGCTTTTCACACTGCCTTTCAGAATAGCAGAAAACATAAACACGGATATATGTGTTTTGGACAACTTGGATGATGAGCATGGTGTTCTTAAAGTAATATCGAGGACAGGTAGTTTCCGTTTTATTTACAATGGAAAACAAGGTCATCTTTTCTTTCCAGTGGATATTGTTTGTGATAACCTTTGCAATTTGATTGTAATGGATGCAAAAAACTACACCATTCATCTTCTGGATTCTGGTGGCGATTTTATCAAATACTTGAGAACAGATCAGGAAGACAAAAAAGCTTCATTATCGCTGGGCCTTTGTGGAGACATTCTATGGACTGGGGGTCACAGTGGACATTTAAATGTGTACAGATATACAAATAAATTCTAAGCCGTTTTAAGAGTGACATTTACGTGGTTCAACATAAGTTAGTGGGACGAGTGCGAATCCTAGTGCATGGAGACCAGTACTTTTGATTACATATAAACCGAGGTCCCATAACACAGTATGTGCTAGCATGAAAATGATCCCTCACTGCTCAATGGCCATAAATGCTGAGTATAGATAATATATATAAATGCCTTCCACCAGCTATTGGTGGCGTCCCAATTTACGTAAAACAAAAGGATATAAAACAAACAATAAAGTCAAATAAGCACACAAACTGAACAGATACTGAGTACTATCAACTTTTATAATTAATTATTCAATAAAGTACCAATTGAAGATTGTTAATGCTATATAAACCACGGACAACTTTGCTGCAAATTTCTTAAGAACTGTGATAAACCATTATAACAAGAACAAAAATAAAAGTATTTTATTTAATGCTGATTCAATTATCATAGTATGCTGGAAACCTTTTCCACTTGAAGTTAGATACAGGGTATTTCCTTGGCCTGTCTTCTTTTGGTGGTGGTCGAAACTGTGGCATCAGTCCTGTAAGGCAGAATACATACCACATACAAACTGGACTTCTTTGTGTAAGGATATAAAACTTAATCATATTTTAAAGGCTATTGGTACTTTGCGGAACGAAACGGAACGGAACGGAACCAGTTGTGGGGTACCTTGTGGGGGGATTAGAAATGAAAACAAAATGCTACTTTATTTTAATAAATTATGTTTTTTAATAGCTAAACATAAATTTCTCCACAGTTTCAATTAAAGAATTGTAAAATAAAAATGCCTGTAAGAGCTAGTTTATAATTATTTTGTCGTGTTGGTTTTTCAGAGGCTGCGTCATCTGTAATTACTAGGTAAACTGTATTGAATGATTGATATGCGTTTATTATTGTTTCATTATTTATGAAAAAAAAACCTATCCAAATTTTCCGTCAAGAACTTGGATACATCATTTATCTATTTTTTTAACCATCACGTCAATGTAGAAAATAGAGTTGTCCCGCTTTGCCAGCATGACGAAATTCTCTGGTTCCGTTCCGTTCCGCTAAATACCAGTATCTGTGTGGATATTAGTATTTAGCGAAACGGAACGAAACGCAGTGAAGTTGAAATGTCAGTATGATACATATGCAAGCACCCTGTTGTTATTCAAAGGAAATTCCGTATTAAAAGAAATATACATGTATATAACAAAGACACGAAAGATTAGAAACCATCTTTGAAGAGGAAAAATTTAGGTTAAGCCAGAATGTTTATTTGATTTTTGAATTTTCATAAAGCTTGATTCTTTGTCATTATAATAATATATTTAAAAAAAAATTAAAATTAATAAAAGACAATGTGTATTTTCTTCAATTTCTTTTATGATTATATGAGTGTTCAAATCGTAAGAATCCAGGAGCTTTCGGGGGCTTTGCACCCTAGGTATCCACCAGGGCTTCGCCCTGGACCCACTGGGGGCCTCAGGGCGGCCCCCAGACCCCCTGCTATTTTGAGCAGGCACTTCATTATGTGCCTAGTTATGCCACTGATCACTGGATATTAGGGGGAGGGGCATGCCCCTCTCTAAATCCCTTACCTCAGAATCAGTGTTTTTTTTTTTTTACTATCAGCCGAGCTCTCTTGAATCCCAATTGAACCGAGAAATTTCGATACACAAATTAGTTTAACTGACATGATCTCATTTTTTTAATTTAAAAAATATAATGAAATTCATATTGCAACATATTTCTTCATATTATATTTCTTTAAGTTTCATTTTTGACGTGTTTCGTTTCGTTCCGCTAAATACTAATACCCACACAGATATTGGTATTTAGTGGAACGGAACGGAACCAGAGAATGACCTTGATGGCAAAGCGCGACAACTCTTTTTTACTACACAAACTTGTTAGTTAACAAAATAAACGATATTTGGATATCAATGCATGTTATACATTGTATCAATAATAAATGCATATTAATCATTAAATACAGTTTACATAATATCTACAGATATCGGTGATCAAAAACCCACACGACACTAAAATGTATATATTTTAGTGCGTTTCTCTTACGGCACTCTAAGTAAGTAAAAATTGATGTTCAGATCTAGGTAAATTAATATATTATACTAAAGCAACATTTTATATTCATATTAATTCCCCCTCAAGTTTCTTCATAATTGGTTCCGTTCCGTTCCGCTAAATACCAGTATCTGTGTGGATATTAGTATTTAGCGGAACGAAACACAATGAAATAAAATATATGAAGAAATAAGTTGTTACGTGAATTTCATATTTTTTCATTAAAAAATGAGATATTCCATGAGATAAACTAATTTGCATAATGCAGTCATTTGGAATATTCCGAATTAACCAGGATTGTTGTGTTATATAATGTTTGTGATAGCAATAATTTTGCATACAATTATTTTTAGTACACTTTTGTTATATTTGTAGGATGTTACAACGTCGAATAATGAGCCAAGAAAATAACCGAGTCGAGTTTGCTGGTCTGAAATTCCCCCACATAAGGATTTTATTTTGAAATCATACTCTGCAGGAAAATGAATTTCTTCAGTAACATGCATATATAAAGAGAATATATTTTGTAATAAATGTTAATTAATATTACTTAAACATTCCGTTTTAAAGTATAATGTTATTTATGTAAAAAAGAAAGAAAAGAAAATACACGATAGTCATATATTGTTCCGTTCCGTTCCGCAAATTAACAATACCCACACAGATATTGGTATTTTGCGGAACGAAACGAAACCATAGGTTTCCTATTGAAGAGAAAGATAAAATCAAAAAAAAAAAAGTACGACAGCAGACACAATTTTTCAATGTGTGGTTTGATATTATTTGATTGTGAAAAAAGTGTGATAAATATGGATTTAGATGATGTTAAAATTAAATAAGCAAATATCTCTTCCTCAATTGCTCAACATTTTTATCTACCATATTTTGGTATTATGTAAATGTTATTATATGCATAATATATTGGATGAATGAAGTAGCGTTACAACAACTTTTAGGACAGTAAAAAGTTCTAGCTTATACATTATTTTGTCCTGTGGGTTTTTCATCTGGTGTGACATCTGTTCTTGCTATGTAAACTGTACTGAGTGATTGATATGTATCAATTATTGATTTAAAATGACTTTATCCAAATGCTTGGGTACAGTGCTAAAGAAAAATCGTTTTGTTTATAAACAAGTCCAAGTAAAGAGAGTTATCTCGCTTTGCCAACATAGGCCATTCTTTGGTTCCGTTCCGTTCCGCTAAATACCAATATCCATGTGGATATTAGTATTTAGCGAAACGGAACGGAACCAAGTTACCCATGAATCATATAAATGTGCGAGTATTTTATGAGTTTCAGTCTGCTATTCTTTATCGGTAAATCTCATTATATTATTTCTAGATGAATTAATATTACATGATAATCTGAGAAAAAGCTCCTGCATTCAAATAATTAAAAGTGACATCGTTAATAATGTGCAAAAGTATCCCAAATGTCAACATTGTAAGTAGAAATGTTTTTGTTTGTTTGAAATTATTTTTATTCAAAGACACTTGAACAAAATTTCTTGGTAAATGGTAGAATTACAAGCTTTGAATGCCTTTCTAACAACAAATCTCTAATCTCAAATCCTCCATCAGCCATAATTTCATGACCTGGTCGTACATAATTAAGAAAAAAACACAATTCTTCATGATACCCTGTCAGATTCCATCAAGATCAATAATTTAATATACATGTATTTTCACCCTTCCTGCATGTATACACTCTAAAAGAGATAATTGCAACTTTCCTTTGCGGCAATCTGGGGGAAAATGCGGGAAATTTTTTTTTTGTCTCTTTAGTATTGATTATCTAAATTGAGAGATGGAATTCCACTTTTCATGATTAAAAAGAATTAGATTAATTCTTTAACAACAGAGTACTTGCATATACATCATTAGATTTCAACTTCGCTGTGTTTCGTTCCGTTCCACTAAATACTAATAACCACACGGATATTGGTATTTTGCGGAACGGAACGGAACCAGATATATAATGTCCATATAAAGAGCGTAAATTTGAACCTTATAAACATATCAATAAATGTTGAATTAGCATACATTTCTGTCGGCCCATAACACATTACACATATAACGTTACACAATACTATTGAAACTAGTCTATAAATGTTTCAATTGATGGAGAAATGGGTTTGAGTTTTATTATCAGCATCAAGGACCGCAATATATAAATATATAATAATAAATTATAAAGTGATAATGATTTGCGTACGTGCGCGTTTTTAGTCTTTTTGAAAAGTCAAAAATCTAATTAAAAATCAGGCATATTGATTCTAACTTTCCTTGTCTTTTTCGTATTGCTTTTCAAAATTTAATATACAGGGTTTAATTTTTATAATTTAATTGAAAAAATAACAGAGTGCTTGCGTGCGTAACATTACAAGTATTCAATTTCTCTGTGTTTCGTTCCGTTTCGCTAAATACTAATATCCACATGGATATTGGTATTTTGCGGAACGGAACGGAACCAGAGAATCATGTCATGCTGGTAAAATGTGACAACTCTCTTCACTATACAAACTTGTCAGTAAACAAAATAAACGATGCACCGAAGTTCTTGACGGTAAATTTGGATAGGAATGCATCAATAATAGATGAATATTAATCATTCAATACTGTTTACATAGTAACTACAGATGTCAGCAAAAATTAATGCTTAAACTAGCTTACAGACATTTTATTTTACAGCTCGCTACTTGACACTGTGGAGTAATTTATGTTAATTAAATAACATTATTTATTTTTTTTAGTTTTACATTCATTTTTATTTCCCCCACAAGGTACCCCACAACTGGTTTCGTTCCGTTCCGTTTCGTTTCGCAAAGTACCAATAGCCATTTTAAACAGGTCAATTGCAAACTTATTTCTTGCCACATATAATTTTCCTCAATCTAAGCTTTAAAAAAAAAAATGGTTAAGATCAAAATGAACTCATTCAGAATTGTCATCACAAAGTCAGAATTTTCAGCTCGGTGTTACTTAAACAAGGGTTACCGGTAAAATCGTGGACAAGTAGTCTATAGTGAAAATAATCAACACTGCGTTTTAAAATTTTCACTACTCTTTTTTTTTCATCGATATACATAATAAATTTCAAACAGATATATGTACTTATTGCATGCTAAAAATTACAAAATATGGTATTTTATGTTACAAGAATGATAACGTCAAAGTGTCTAAAGCAAAGTCACGTTTCGTTTTTGCAAAAAAAAAAAAACAAACAAACAAACAAAAAAACACAAAAAAACATAGATAGGCCCCAATGAACTTCGGGAATACCACTGATGTATACACTCCAGTCATCAGACTTATCTTCCGGATTGTTAAATGTAAAATAATAAAATTTTGAATCTACTTTAAATACACTTAAACAGGTGTTACAATAAATATTCTGACACTTTAAATGACCTTGTCAGCAAATACTATCTATTATCAAATGCTGACTGATGTTTTTCATACTAATTGTTAGGCCATTATTTACACACTGAATTGTCAAAGGATTTTCCCGTTTTTCCCGATCATGACAAGGAGCACATAGCGGGTGTGACCCGTCAGCAGGGTATGCTCACTCCTTCATGGCAAGTGATTCCACCTATATTGTTTCAGACGGCCTGCAGTGATAGCGTCTTCCGATGTTAACTAGTATCTGTTTCTCAGCATGTTTAATTCTACCCAGGGATCCAATGTACTTTTATACTACGTGGCTACATGGCTGTAGGAAACGGGAAGGCGGTAATAATTTTGCTAATATATAATATACAATGAAAACTTGTACTAAAGATCTAGTAATATTTTCATATATTTCTTTTTATCTTCTGTTATCATTTAAAGTCAGTAAAGGCGTCTTTACTGTAAATCTGCATGAAACTGAACTGCTCCCTAACGTCGGCATTCTTCGTGTGTTGCGTTTACCTGACCATTTCAAGAAAATGCCTCGAAATTTTCTAAATGACGACATGGTGACAATAAAACATTATAATTTTTACCCCAACTTTATGTATTTAATATTTTATTTCAAAATAATACTCAAATGAAACCCCTTTTTCGGTCGTGCGCTGTAGGACAATATCCGTGCACATTCAAGTATTAAAAAAATCCTCATTTTGTCTATATTTTATCCAAAAAATTAAGTACTCAAATATGAAAAATAAACATTTGCTGATAATTTGAGCTTAATGTGCATTATTTTTCAATAAAAACGTGCGGTCCACGGTTTTACCGGACAACCCTGGTATATTACAGGCCCGCAGGAAGCAAATTCATTTTGAGGGGGCACAACCATATATTTTCTAGTTGAGGGGGCACTATCAACTTCCAAAATTCCTTGACAAGCAAAGAAGAAAAAAAAAAGAAAAAGAAAAAAGGTTATCAGACTTTATTATTGAGGGGGCACAAGCACATAGCTCTATGTTTTCTATAGTAATTTATACATCGGAAAAATTATTGGGGGGGGCACAGCCCCCCCCCCCCTCGCCCGGTTCCTACGGCCATATATTACTATGTCAGTCCATGTCAGTCTCTCAGATTTCATGCACAACACACCTTACCTGCTCGTTGCGCTTTATGAACTGCTGTTTGTAGGTCTTTCTGTGATTTCTGACACACTCCGGTAGCTCTCCTAGGAAGAAGACCTCCTTTGTCATTCAAGAACTGTTGAAGTATTAAAACATCCTGAAAACATAATATAAACTTTATATAATGCCAAAGAAGCTGAATGTAGTTTTTATTAAGAAAACAAAAGGCCTTGACAGACACCTCAGTATTAGGGGTTTCTAAAGCTATAACCACTTTGGCTCCACCTGAAACTGGAACTCTGGCCCCAAGTGACAATTTTTTTAAACAGTTTTGTGTAGACTCCAAAATCCTTATCATTAAGCACCTCTCATGGATGTTCTGTAGTAAAGGAGATAAGGTACATTGTATTGTAATTTTAATTCATGACCACCTTAGCCTTACCCTGATTCTTGGACCCATGGGACTTTTTGTTTAGGGGGTACCTGCTTATCATAATCATTGAAACATTTTTCCTGCTACACATCATGAGTAATTAGATTTCAATTAGATTTAAAAGATATTGGAATACTTTTAATATATGACCAACTTTTAACCCCACAATGACTGTTGACATGGTCTCATTCAAAGTTCAGGTAAACAAAATTGATATATCAAAGCCAGTGTTTACCTTTCTATTTCAAATATGTTATTGCATTTTCATAAGAAAACACAATTATAACTCAATTAAAGCAGAGTTTTCAGTATTGCTCATGACAATGCCAGATATCATTTCCTGTCCAATTCAATCTACAACTTAAAGAGGCTGGGGGTTGTGGCCATTTTTAGACTATATTGATCTCCTTTAGAAGAAGAGCTCCATATGAAGATATAGAAAATGATCAAATTTTAAAACTAAAATTTTTCTTTGCCAAATGATAGTTGACAGCTTAAGATATCATATCTAAAAAATTAAGTTAAATCTGGTGGTTAATTTGTGGTTAATTTGTTGACCCCCCAGCCTCCTTAAGCCATAATTTATATAATCTCTAATACAAAAATCTAACACAAAAATTATAATTCCATTAGGGAAAAGTACTAAATGAGTTCTTAAATGGAATTCTTAATTCTTTTATTTTTTGACAAGTAGAAGTTCTTATTTCCCCAGGTACATAACCCTGCACTATCTTATTACAGATTTGGACACTACAATAAAAAATGCAAAAAATCTGGAGAACTTAATATTTTTGTTTCCATTTATCAAAAGAAATGTACAGTGTAATTAATATTAGAATTTAACATCAATTCTATTCTAAAAATATTGTGCAGAAAAGGATAACTAATTCTATTCTAAAAATATTGTGCAGAAAAGGATAACTAATGAGCATAGATTATGGAACCTTTTCCTTTCTTTGCATAACTAAATTTCTTCAACCTATCTGAACATTGTACTGTGCAGATCACTTACGGGAAGCAATCATATACTCACTAAGGTTTCTCAAATACAGTGTACTGTATATCACTTTACTCTATATTTGTGTAATTACGTGAGACCATCTGATCATGAAAATTTCATCCTTGTGTATAATTCTACTATTAAAGATTATATAGAACAGTAACCAAAAGGACTATATTCGGTAATGACCAATATTTGCCCCCAAAATTAAACTTTGATGGAAAAATCTAAAATTACATTCTAAACCAAGGGGATATCTGCATACTCAAAGCAATAAACATTTTCATCTGCCATGATGCCATATGTTAGATACGATGACAGGAAAGTGACGTAAATTCAAAATTTTCATGATTTATAGAGAAAAAGGTGTACATGTATATCACGTCGATATTTTGAGTAAAAGTCACCGATTGCAGGTCTGCGCCAACTCAATATTTTGATATAATGTGTAGGATGATGATATCAATGTCAGAAATATGTTATATTGTTATGGAGCATGCTTGTGCAGCAAATTGTCCTCTATAAATTTTATAGTAAAAATTGAACAAATATTGTCCATTTTGTCCTCTTTCTGAAAAATAATGCAAAATCCAACAAGTTTGTAACTCATAGAAGCAAAATTTGCCAGTAACCTACTTTGTAACCATAATATTTTTTGGTAATTCAGATTTTTCATACAATATATACAATTCAGCACATCTCAAGACATTTTATAAAATATAACTTTTATGGGGGCAAAAATATGCATATACCGCATATAGCTCTTTGTGAAAATTTTGTTTTGCTTATAAATACCAAACAACAATCTTGTGAAAATAAGGTGTCACAAAAATTAAGTGAACTTCAGTATGTTGGAAAATCAAAAAAAAAAAAAAAAAAAAAAAACTCTATTTGAGATTGCTGATAGTAGGATACTACAAGGCTATGGAACAAAAGGCAAATGGAAACACAACCAAAAATATCCCAAACAATCTCTCAAATAAAATGATGTCAAAAATATTTTTGTTTTTGTTGTTATTGTTTTTTTTGTTTGTTTTTTTTATACAGGTACATATTCCTACTAGTGCCACTAGAATTATTTCCACTGGGCATAAATGCCCAGGCCACTTGTACATTTTAACATGAAAAGAAATGAAGAGTGTTTCTCTGGTCTGGGCTTATGCTAAAATATGAAGAAGGAAGAATGAGTCTTACATATCGGTATTTTTTTTTTCACGTACTAAGCTGATAACATATTAGAAAAGATGCTGCCTGTTGTAATAGCTGTGTAAATGTTGTGATAGCCTAAAAATTTTATCCAATAAAGAAGAATTCCCATACTTTCTTACTCATATATGAAAAGATATTATAAAGGCTATATTAACATTTTTTATACCATTCTGATATGATATTTGAAAAGGTGTTTTATCAATTTAACCACTATCTGATTATGTGGGACCCACTGTTGGGCCAATGTAACATAAATCCCAACTACCAGTACCTGGGACCCCTGGATTACTAGTCAGGTGCTATAATCACTGAGCTATTGAGGCTGATATCCTCTGTTGATATGTCCACATAACGCAAAACACTACATTCCTCCCTCATTAAATTTTCTTTGCCCTTAAAGACACCAAACCTAGATTCTTTAGCTCCTGGCAGGACTTTACTTGCAAGTCCAGCAGGCCCGTAAGTTGGGGGGGGGGGGGGGGGGGGCAAGAGAGAGAAGTAAAGTAAACATTTTCTGAGAATAGTCTTATGCTATAATCTTTAAATTTTGATTTTCATGCAACTTGGCCCCCACTTTTTGTTGCTGTATGGTCAAACATATGCAAATTCCAGCATTTGAAAGAAAAAATGTACCAAAAAGTTTGAGAATGCCCCCCCCCCCCCCCCAATAGGATTTTAGAGTTTGGTCAATTTACACTGGGGGTGGGGCTTGTCAACTTTTTTGGAGGCCCCTCCCCCCTAACTTTGAAAACCATTGCTACAGGCATATCCAGCACCAAATGTAACATTACTAGTGATATACATGTTCTCTAACCACTGAGCTAGCCAGACTAAAATCCATGGTCCAACCCAAACCACTACATACTAAACTCAACCTTCAGACATCCCTTTTTGTGGAACACTGTGAATCTCATTCTGATACAACAAGTTGATGTCATATATGTAGAGTAAACATTTTCTAACTGTGTACATATGTATTTTCAGAAGTCTTTCAGAACACAATCCATCCTTTTGTGTTTGGTTTGCCAATAACGAGATTTGTCTCTTGCTTTAGTTTTGTTTGTTCTTGTCAGAAACAGAAAATTTCAATTCCTCTTTAAGATTTTTTGGGGGGGAGGGTATTTTCATTAAAAAAAAATATTGAAATGCTCCTTACTGTATATTTAATTTCTACATTTAAACGACAGATTGGACACGCATCATTCTTCAGTTCATCTATCTTCAGAATCTTTCCCTCCCAGCCTGAGTCAACTTTCTCACCCTCGATCTTGAATAAAATGAAACTCATTTTAAATACTACACAAAAAATAAAGGAAAAATGAAGAAAACATTAAGAAGAAAGACCACTCACCACAGTGACATCTTTAGAAACAGTCTCCTTAACTGCAAAGAATTTTTATTATTCTGTAATATATCGGCAGATAAAAAACATTGTATATTAAAATGACAGTTAAGTAATCATGAACAGCTAGTACAGAAAAATACAGAAAAAAAACCTTTTAAAGCTGCTATAGCCTGGGTTGTAGAAAATTGCTTTCTCAAAGGTTGTTCTATAAACTTTTTAATTCGGATAACCGATCTGAGACGACAAGCCATCTCAAGGTTCTTTCTTCAATTGGAATCTTAACATTTTATGTGTGAGTTCCGATTAAGCAAACGCTCCAATGATTAAACACAGCAAAAGGAACAGCGAAAACCATGTCGGTGTACTAGGCCTAAATCCGAATAAATTTCATGAGACGGTGTCTTGTTCATCTGTTCATGGTAAATTATTGAACAATGTTGAAGGCATTGTCCTTTAAATAGATAATAGTTGCTTTTTCATACCTCATTATCATCGGAGATTGCATCAGTCGAAAGCCTCATCCGATCATACACATACTCCTCATTCATCAGCATTTTTAGAAAGATCAACTCTCATCACCACGATTAGCTGATCACAGGCACTTGTTTCTGCACCCCAGCATTATACATATAATATCAGGTAAAAAAAAGAAGAAAGAACAGAAACAAGTGCCTGTAATTTTCTCTCAAAACAAAAATTATTTGTCCTTAGTAATAAACTATATTCTATAGTATGTACATTATAGGCACGAAATAAATAAAAACGTTGTTTTATTGTGCTATTTTATTTTTCCAAGTGACTTTGTGTCTGTGATGAAGTTAGACTGTTAGCCACTAGGCGTAGTAGATTTTTTTGTGACATATTTTAAGTCTGCCACATACATTTACTTGAATATGTAAATACGTAGAGTCATTCCATTTTTATTGGGTATTGGTGAGTATTTTCAGGCGCTCACGTGCAGTGCACCTGTGATTACTCATGGCCGTAGGAACCGGGGGGGGGGCACGGGGGGGCCGTGCCCCCCCAATAAATTTGCCGATATATAGAATACTATAGAAAACATAACTACTATAAGCTTGTGCCCCCTCAATAATAACGTCTGATGACCTTTTTTTTTTTTTTTTTTTTTTTTTTTTTTGGCTTGTCAAGGAATTTTGGTACTTGATAGTGCCCCCTCAACTGAAATGTATGGTGTTGTGCCCCCTCAAAGTGAAAATGCTTCCTACGGGCCTGAATTACATGTATAAAGTGAGAAGGCTATCCAAAAGTTTGTGGTGGGGGGGGGGGGGAGGGGGATATATGTGCATCTGGCTCATATTTTCACAAATTTTGTATGTAAAAAGAGTTGAGGGAATCCCCTCCCTGTTTGTATTGTAACCTTGTATTTCATTGCTCTTTTGCATGGTGCTGCCATTGTGGTGCTGCTGTTAAATGTGCAACTATGACGTAACAATATAATTTCCTAATGACGCTAACTTTCTGTGACGAAATAATCATTTTTCCATTTTTCGATCGGGTCAGAAAGATGGAGATTCGAATTCTGATTACCGAGACCATATATGTCATGAAATTGATAATGAATTCGATCCTATGTTATCCGATATACGTACTTCTTACATGGTAAGTATCTCTCCATATCAGCAAAATAATTTCGAAATTATGTCGGAGATTCCGCGCAGAATAATCAATAAAAGTAAAATATGTATTCATTTATCTTTTTTCAGTCATGAGAAAAAGCCATCTTATTGGGATAAGGTGTCTTATTATTTTAGGATCAGAGAACCTGTTCAAGTTTGTCCTGGTATTAAAAGCATTCCCATGGTGGGTAATTTTGGGACATTTTCTAAATTCTAAGTAACGCTTTAATATAAATGTTCATTTGGATTGATAGTTTAATTGAAAATGACTTTTATAGATGGTTTTAGTGTTACTTTTGATGGAGATACTGTGGATGGGGATTTTATTGTTTGCATCAAGAGATGAACCAAGGAGCAAGGTAAAATCCATACTTTACAAAAGCAGGCATTGCTTCTGTAAAGCTCGCTATTCATTTTAAACTCTTAATCAGATCTAAATCTGTCAATTAATGAGCAAATATTGAAATTATCTTTTTTTTTTTTAGAAACTGGATAATGTTGCAACCCAGTGCGAACTTCCTGAAACAAAGAAACCACTATCATTAGAAGTTACCCAATCCGGTAGCTTCTTTGAAGAAAATGAATTTGTTGGAATAACTGATTGGTCATCCGAAACTGTGTCCCTGAAGAAGCTGATGAACCCAGTAATGAGTGGACGGGGCAAGAGAGGAAATTCCTCAACTGAAACAATGTGTCAAGTGGAGTAAAAAGAAAAAAAAACTAGGATTTTGATGATGAAGATAAATTTTAACCTGAACAAAATATTGTGTGTGTATGTGTGTTTGATAGTTCTATTTTAAAACTGAATTTATTCAGTGTACATATATACAATGTATACATGTACTTGTATACTCACTTTGACATGTATATATCTGTTCTATATTATTATGATTAGATTAATTATAATGTTATATATTTAAGAAATGAATTTAATTTTTGAAGATTCATGAGGACATGAACTACGACGCTTCACGCTGGCATATTTCATGAAGCGCGTTAGCGCTTCATGATAAATATGCCGGCGTGTAGCGTTGTAGTTCATGTACCTCATGAATTTTCAAAAATTAAATTCATTTCTTATATTTACATTATTTTTTTGAAGAGATGCCACAAATTACACCATTCAATTTTCATTTTTAAAGCAAAACAGTTTGCACTATAGTTTTGACGTCAAGTAGGGTATTATGACGTTACAATTGAGATATTCATGCTCATTCATGGTAGTTCATGAGAAAATGAACAGTGTTCTAATTTGCAAAGAATCTTAAGGAAAAATATTTGGAAATGTAAATATATAGCTATATAGATACATATTCTATGGTCTGCAGACACACACTAAAACGGTATTTACGATCAATTTACACAATGAACTTCAAGTTAAATGTAGTAAACATGTATAATAAATGCTGATAAAATTACTGTGTAAAATTCCATATTTTTAAGTATCCATGAATTAACAGTCCTATTTCGCACCGTGGGAAATGGTGTCCCTAACTCTTACAGTTCTTGCAGTTCTCGAGATATAAGGTGTGACAGACGGACACACAGACGCCGGGTAAAGTTCAGTGATCCCTGAGTGTCGCTCCAAAGGCGGATCCAGCCCCCCCCCCCCCCCCCCGTTTGATTTTTTTTTTTACATGTATGTAGAAATTATATGCTCATTATCTTAAAATCAAGGCGTGAAATACCTCTTATTTGTAAGAATTCGTCAGCTTCAGTGGACTTCGCCCACCTGGGGGACCCACTTGGGGCTTCAATGCAGCCCCCAGACCCCCCTGCCTTCTACCCCCCCCCCCCGTTATGAAATTCCTGGATTCGCCACCGCGCCCTGCTCTGCAGGTGATACAAAAATAATGTGATACTCTTGTGGTACGAACTCTAGCAATAAAAATAGCTTTGAAGGCTGGACGATTTCCAAATATGGAAGTCAAGAACGATAACTGAAAGTTGCTATAATATACTTCATATACCATGTTATATAGTGTACACTTTAAATGGATATAAGGAAAGGTGTAAAACGTGGAGAAAATAGAATGTAGATGATCGAATGGTTTATATCACCATAACTCACCACGCGTACCAGAAACTGGACGATTTTGTAATAAACTCAGGAAAAAAAATGACTGTTATATATATTCCCACACGAAAACATTTTCATGCCAGGCTCTAAAAACTGAAAATCTGCCGTATTTATATCAAATTTCTTAACACAAGTTAACCTTATGGGATTGCTACCTCGTAGTGACAGATTTTTTAATCCCACTTAAAATTTATTCTAAGCTTTTCAAGTTGTGTTTGTTCATGGTAGAATTGTAATATATGCTGTATCATTCCTAAATGTTTATAAAGTTTACAAAATGTTTGTTCTCCAAAAATCTTTTGAGCAAAACTGTCTAAAACCACGTGTTTTATTTATTTTCTCATGGGTTTGTCTAAATGCCGTTATCTGATAAGTCAGAAGGATTAGCACCTTCTTTATTTTGTGTATTTATAGAAAACACGGTTGTCGTTCTTGACTTCTATGGAAATCGTCCAGGCCTGTTGAATGTCAGATTTTATATGATAAATGCTATACTAGTACTAGTATTCAATCGGTGTTAATATTTGTGGATTTTTTCCTTTGCTGTTAAAAATCATGATATGCTAGTAGCAAATAAATAACTGACCACCCTTCAATTTATTGCTATCTTTTATGATGCTATGAAGTATTTCTTGGAAAGATACGAATATTGTGTCACAAAATAGTATTTTTAATGTATAGTGGATCCTTACTCCATGTTTTTATTAAAATTTCATATTGATTTGGCAACAATCTATTCGAGCCCTCTCTATAATCAATAAAAAAATCGTGAATATTTTCAAGATCAGGAAGGGGTAACAGCAGTCTGTTTGATCCCTCCTTTATTTTTAAGTAGAGATTCAAGTTTAACAATGGAAGTCATTTAAAAAAAAACGTAGCTTAGAGAAAAAACTTGCATAGTGGCACTTGGATACCCGTAAAGCCAGTGGGCTTGTTCAAGAAAGTCAATATGAATTTTTTTTCTTTCAATATGTAAAGAAACACAAAACTATCACTAAAACATTTAACTTTTATTTGGAGATAAGTGTTACACCACTGGAACTACATTGTATATCAAAGGTCGAAATGTTTCACGATTCTAAAGAGATATAATCAATAAAACATAACATTTATGGAATGCCCTACAAAGCTTAGTTTATTAAATATGAAAAATGTTAAAAAACTCATATCTTGTTAAAATTGTATAAAATCAAAATCAAAGCAAGAACTTAATAAGAAATAAAACTAGAACCAATTATTGACAATAATATGGGTACTCAAAGATAAATAAAAATAATCATATCATCAGTTCATAGATAAATCGTTTTATACCAATTCAGGTTGAGATTTAAAAATAAAAAATCGTTGTCAGTACTTTAATAAAAAAACAACCACGAGTTCAAGTGGTAACTGAATTCTTTTCTTAGGTAAGTTACTTTAAAAACAATATTTACAATATATTAATACAACAAATGACGCTTTGCTTTCCGAGATCAATATAACAAGTACGGAACAATTCAGCGAGTTCCCAAGGAAGTTTCACGGAAAATCTAGCAGAATATTGTTTTTTTTTGCAGTTCTGTGGTTTAAACGGTACCATACCGCGACCAGACTTAGCTGGCGCTGGGTACTTCGTACGATCTCACTGCATGCTGCCAAATATTTTTAGTTCCTGACTTCTTTGAAATGAGAAACAATTCGTGAACATGATCATTTGTAAACAGTGAACAAATTTGCATTGAAGTTTGTTAAAAGCTGAACATGTGTAACAACACTAAACATTGTTTTCCCCATTTTGTTGATTTTGCAGCTTCTGTAATTCAACACTATTAGCCAGCAAAGGTTCATCACGAGAACAATCGTCCTCAACAGCAGGTGCCCCGGGCACTGCAAAGTCGCTCTCATCTAGGTGGATTTTACTAAGGTCTTCACCTTGACGCAGTTGATGTCTTCTCAAAATTGGCCGAGTTGTAAGCATTAACCGCTGTAAAAAAAATATACAAGTTGAAAATTAAGTAAAAAGGAAATGAAATTTTAATGTCTTCTTTTTTACTTTCATAATAAAATTGCACAATACTAGTATCCTGCCTTCAAATATGACACATCTTAACAATTTGAAGAAAATTAAAAGAGGACATTAATTACTTTTTTATTTCTGTGTACCAGCCAATGGTTATCTTCATACTTGATACTGAATGTAAGGAGACAATAGGAGGAGGCAAATTTACCCTCACACAGTAGTAAAATAAAGGACAATTCTCTTCGTGGTAAGAAGAGAAGAACTCTGTGGATATTAAAATATCTAGTCAATGAACATCCACCTATTTTTAAACCATGTATTCCTTTTCTCGAGTTACTAAAATGTCACGAAGATAACTTAATATATATTTAAGAAGTACCTGAGCAAGTGATCCTTTGCCATCAATCACTCTTTTAATAAAAATAATAGGTATCCATACAACAGAAACCATCGCTAACGTCCAACCGACGCTAATGGCCCAGGACGGATACTGGTACTCTACGGTTTTCCTTTTATACGTAAGTTCTGAGTAGCTGATAGCCCCCATTATAAAGATCGTCTGAAAAAAATAAACATTTGCTCATTCCTTGGTATATTTTTAATTTATTTTATCGCCTGGGGTGGGGTGGGGGGTCTATAATAAAAGAATACTCTGGTATTGCAAACCTCTTTTCCTCCAGAATTCTCATTCTGGGTGACTCTTTCGGAAATTCACATAATTCTATGAATCTTTACCACATGAGGATGTCTTTTCGTTTCAATATAACTCATAGTGAATTTAACAGTTCTTGAGAAAAAGATTTCCCTATATATCTTCTACACTACCTGAAGATGACTATTTGTGACCCTCCTACCCTCGAGAGTTTTTAGAAAGATTTTTCCATTCATCTCCATGTTAAACTGTTCTGCTATTAAACCTCTGACCCCATATTGTGGCCCGTCCTAATCAACGGGGCCACAATCGGAAAAAAAAACCTGATTCTACTCTACATGTACATGGAGATGCTGATACATTTAAAATTACAGATTGTGGCTCTGTAGCTCCTGAGGTTTTTGAAAATTTTCCTTAACTCTATGAAAATTTGACTCAGTTGTGGCACCAACCTTGCCTTGAATCTACTCTCATGAAGTTATTATTTAAGGTATATAATTTTTTTTCTGCATTAAAAATCATCTGAATACTAGTATCTCATTTTCTTTGTAAATTTCAAGTTCTTGACAAAGTATAGGTAAAATAACAAAAGTGCATGATGTATAATTAATAGAAATGAGAGCTGTCAATCGGAAGCCACGACATGATAATTACTTACTAATGTGAACACGGGAGTAACAAAAAGCCAGGCATATTTCATTACAAAGGAGATGCGGAATCCGAACATCATTTCTAGGTTGTCATAGTAACGATTAATACCTAAAAGAAAAATATTTAAAATGAATTTTCTAAATATCACTTCATCATCAACAGGATCTTGCTATGTTAGTATAAGAGCATTACGTGCGTGAAATGCTATTAAAGAATTACTACTGTAGTAACAACACTCAAATATGAATATATATTTTTTGCGTGTTTTTTTTTAATAAGGCAGGATATGTTAACTGCAAAAATGAAAGCATAGTATTTTTTCTGCTTCTTGATTATTTTGGGCAAAAATGCATAATAGTCTGTCGTTACTTTGGCATACTTACTTACCAAAGTTGCTCGACATTATTAATTATGTAAGAAAATAGATCACCCCCAATATGTTTTTATGTGTGATGAAAGAGAAATTTTTTTTAAAAAATATATAAAACCTAAAAAAAAAAAAAAAATTAAAAACACCCCCTTTCCGTATTTTTCGTTGTCGTAATCATATCATTATGACACAGCAAACCAAACCTGTACACAGAACCGTACACCTGCTAACGCTAGTTCTTGATGGATTAATGCTCATGTCACAGTCCTGTTGTATTCAAGCGAAAATGGATTCCATTCCATTTTACAAAACCTTTTTTCTCTATACAACCTCAAAGAACGAACTTAACTTTGTGCATAATAAATGATTTGAGAGTGAAAGCCAACACACACCTTTCAAACTTCTTGGAAATAAAACTGTGCTCTTGAACGGAAACAGTGTTAGTATTTAGTTCGTCAGTTCATATATGAGTTCTTTATACACAGGATAGTAGTTAATAAACGAAAAAAAGTTTTTGTTTTCTAAATGTACTGTTCCAATAAAAATTGACCCTTTACCGTAGTACAACAAAAGTAACACAGAGTCCATTATGCAAATATACATACATTAAGTTTGGCGTAATGGGGACCACATAGACCAGGGAGTACGCTGAACTATGCATATATCCATCTCTTTTTGGCGAAATGGGTAACTATGACCAAAGGGGTAGGCGGCTGGCGAAAGGGGAACTTACGTTTTAGGGATAAAAAATAATAATTGCCGCCAATATTAGAAATCCCTCCACTATCGAGTAAAATATCATAATTTGGACCTTTCATTTAGAGAGCAAAAATAATAATTGCACAGAATATTAAAAATACAGAAGGAAAAAAAACTTTTAGTTAAACGTGGAGGGATTTCTTAATGGGAACATACCGTATATGTAAGCTACCACGATGCACTCGAAGAAGGCAACAACGAGAACAATTCTGCTGGCCGAGTAGTAGTCGAATAACTGAAATACATACATTCCGCCCTAGGTGGACGGAGTTATCGTTTAGTGTGAACATTTAACAATATTTGAAATTTTTTTTCACTCAACTGCCTAATTTATCAAAAATAATTGCCCACCCCTTATGCTATACTCTAACATTTCTAAGTTTTCTTTTCACAACCAACCTACGAATTTGAAATGAAAAAAATCTGCACTATGAAATTTACTTACCTTGTGGACAATTAAAAGAAAGAAAATATATACAAATTTAACACGATTTTATGTCTCTTAATTACCAATATAATGTTAGCGATATTTACCTCAGTGACCATTGAGAGTCCGATGAGGAAACAGATAATACAGATGATTAAGGTGAAAATTTCCCGCCGCTTTCCTCGGCGTAAATAGAGGGGATACATATCTACACATGCAGTAACGAAACCCTCAACGCCAACAAACTGTAAGAAATGGAACCTTTGTAAGTAAATAATAATATCTGATTAAAATTAATTCTTCCACATTTTCAAAGAGAATTTTTGTTGAATGAAGTATGAGAAAATGATAATTCAGCTAGAGTTTATATATATATATATATATATACTCTGGGATATACCTACCTGACTATCAAGTCCCAATAAAATGATCATTATGAAAAACAAAATGGACCAAAGGGGAGCAACCGGCATCTGAGCTACAGCAGTTGGGTATGCGATAAATGCTAGTCCTGGACCTGTAAAAGTACAAAAGAGAGCGTCAGAACCAAGTATCCGGTATCTCTGTTTAGATTCTCAAAGTCTCTTCTCATAACATGCAAGATAAAGTGGGCAACCCTATCTTTACATGGCGTAGTTTTGTTTTATTGTTATTTTATTTCTTCGTTTTGCAGTTTATACATTGTCTTGTACCTTGTCTTACTGACCTGACTCAGCTACGTCTTTCACGGAAACACCTTGTTCTTTGGCCATGAATCCCAGGACGGAGAAAATTACAAGCCCTGCCAGTATACTAGTAAAGCTATTGACTCCCGCAAAAATCCAAGTGTCTCTAGAAATAACAAATGAGATTATCAAATACATATTTACCATATGTTTTATTTAAAGTTTCCACAACCTCGAATGGGGTTAGAGCAAATTACCTGTAACTGTTATGTCTGAATTTGTTATAACTTCCAAGGGCAGTCAGAGTTCCTAAACTGATCGAGTAGGAGAAGAATATCTGTGTTCCTGCATCAACCCACACCTGGACAGGTAAAATAAAAAGGTATTTAGTATTGAAATGTATAGATTAGAATTTAAACTAGATGTGTCGTAACGCCACAAATGCCCCCGCAAGCAACCAAAATTTCAAATGCCATTCAGAAAAAGGTGAATTTATAACTAAGATAATAAACAGAAACTGCAAATTGTAAATTGCACATTTGTAGCCGAGATAAGAAAATGTGAATTTTTAAATCTTTTTCAAGTTCAAGGGAGATAACTGTAAAAAAAAAATCATCGGACCAGGACCAAATTCGAACTCGACTTGTATTTTCTGGTAAAATACCTGAATATGCAATTTCAACCTTATACATGTACATACATCCCTACAAAAGTAAGAGAGCGGAAATAGAAAAGTTCTTACTTTTGCTAAGTTCAAGAGGGATAACTCTGTGAAAAATCATCGGACCATGACCAAATTCGAACTTGACCTGCTTTTTCCCATGACGTATCCATATATCAAAATTTGAGTTGAATGTGTGCAATTGAACGGAGTCAGTGATGACGGAATGACAGAATGACGGAATAGGTTACACTATCTCCCCCGGTCATTTTATGGCGGGGCATAAATAAATGTAATTTATATGATCTAAGTGGGATGTGGTAATCTGAAGATATTACGAATTTGCATGCTAGACAAACTGTTCATAGTCGAAGGATCCATTCTAAAATCAATAATGCTCGAATTCTTTTGAGTTCTTCGTCGATCTCCAAACTTTCCAGATTTCTGTGTATTTGTATGATTAGATAACCATACTGCAAGTATTATTCTATCTCATGATTAGATGAATACTTGAATCATTTTTTTTTTTTACATCTTTTTTCCTGCGTTTTCTATTTGCATCTATAAGACATTTAAAGAGATAAGTATGTCTAAAATTATTGATTATAATTTGCATTGTAATTGACTGCACCTCCAAAAATTCACGTAAAAGATGTTATGCGGAATTCATCTTTAGAAATCCCTTTAAATCATTTTTTTAAAGGATTAAAAGTATCAAATTCCAGATTTGGCATGCTCATCGCCACCTATACAAATCAGGATTTGACTGAATACATGTTTCTATGGTAACCTAAATCAATTTCGCACATTTTCATCTTGTCTGCTGCTCTACTTTCGCAAAAGTTTGTCTTAGACGATCAATATGTCTATCAGTCGACGCTGTTTTAATAACAGCCTAGTGTTTGTGAATAACCTTTCATATCAGAAGGAGAAATATTTGTTTTATTGATGCTCTATGGGGAAACTCATGTGGTTTGGTCAAAGACATGCTCTATAGACATTTCAACAACCCTTTTCACTCAGTTGTGACCAATGCAATGTATTTCGAAAGTCCTTAGTAAAATGACATGTTTGTCGTATATTATTAGCAACGAATATTTATCACTCATTCAATTGAAAAAATTAATTGCAAGTAACAGTCTATATGGAGGTGGGAAAAAATTCTATATATTGTAGCCGCAATAATAAAACAAACTTGTTGACTCATGTCGATAAAAAAAAAGGTCTTGACGCAGGCCCGTAGAAAGCGGGCGGGGGGGGGGGGGGGGCTCTTTCTGAGTATATAGTAATTTCTATAGTGAGTTTTCATTTTGATGCCCCCAACCCACTTTTTGTTGCTGTAAGATCGAGTACTGGCAAATTCCATGATATAGATAGTAAGTTTTTTTTTTGGTCATATTTTTTGCATTATTTTGGGAAGTTGCCCCCCCCCTCCCTCCCCAATTTTGGACAGTTTAGGTTTTGTTTTTGTTTGTGTGTGTGTGTTTTTTTTTTTTTTTGGCTTGTCAGATTTTTTTTGAGGGGCTGGTCCCCCTTTTGAAACCGTTTCTTCGGGCCTGCGATGTAAGTGAATTCTCACTTAAATAATGAATTTAATAAATTAATTAAACATCAACTAAAAGTCATTTTCTTATTCATCGATTTCTTTCATTTTGACTTCATTCAAAATAAAATTATTCATGCATCACATTTTGGCATGGGTGAATTTTTCAATCGTCGCTTTTAATATAACTTGACTTGGTAATTTGCGTATGCAATAATCATAGAATGAATTTTGTTATTATTTCACTTCTTGAAAATGAAACAAACAGTTCAAGGAAATCACACGTGTTATTCCTATTTTTTTTCAGATATCAGGGCTAAATCAGACATTGAACTTTCTTAACATAATCAAAGGAATCATCCAATCAACAAGTCATTTCCTTTATTCATTCGTTTCTATCGTTTTCTGTTCATTAAAAATGACTATTCGTGCATCTCTTTTTGTATCAGGTAATTTATTTATGCATCACTTTTCCTATTGGATGAGTCAAGATTTTAATGCTACAACCGTGCAGGAATTTTTCCGTTTTTTCACACGTTAAAAAGGAAGCAAAATTCATCGAAAACACAAATTTTATTTCTATTTTATTTCTGAAATTAGGACCAGAGTAAGGTTACCTGTGGTTCAGCCAATTTCGACCAATCAGGAAGCAAATAAAACTTCAAGCCCTCTGCAGCCCCATCAAGTGTTACCCCGCGAATAAGAAGTATCAACATCAATAAGTAAGGGCTTGTGGCTGTAAAGTACATGACCTAGTAAAAAAATAAAATACAGTAGATGAAAAAAAAAGGAATGTGAAATAGATATAAATGCCAAAATTTTCTGCGAATTTTACCATAGGTATTTGAATAAAAGTTATAATAATTTATTTTATCATACGATCTTACAATTAAATTAGACAAAAGATAAACAAGATTTCAGGAATTGGCAGGTTATGAAAAAATGATTCTTGTGAACGTATCTACAACAAATTTTGTAATCAAGAGTTTCTATTTATGCGGCATGCAAATTTATGTCAAGTCTCATTATGCTTTAGAAGCAAAACAAGAAACATTCCAACGTTGCAGGAAGTGTCTAAGAAAGAATTCTTGACACTTAAAGTGTGGAACCTGCTCAAAAAACAATTAGATTAACAAGAAAACTTGTACAAATTGGATGCCTTGGTCGTGGGGAATGTCGAATATTGTTTTCAGGGATTTTGTTTAGCTCATGGATACTGATTCACAAAGGGAGTGAAGAAGATTTTGTGTCGCTGAACAAAAGAAGCCCTCAGTTTGGGGAGGGTTCTACATTCCGACACAAGTCATCACCTTTCCCGAGGATTTAATGCCCTTCCATATGCAGCCATAGACGACTATCCATGATAAGAGAAGGCAGAGGGCCAGATCCCACTTGACGGTCCCAGCGTGGTCCACACCGCTGGATAGTTGCAGCACTTTTCTCCTGAAGAACGTGATTTCTGTGTGTTATCTTTAGCGCAGTAAACTTTTAGTATACATGCGCCTTTTTTCATCCGCGATGAATATACATCGCTTATTAATCAGATAATTATTATGAATAACAAGATCTTCACTTCAAACTTAACGGATAATGCTGTAAGTTATTATCAGAGTCAGATTCTGAAAACAAAACGAGCCTTTCTGTAGAGTAACTTTTAAAGACTGTATTCTTGTCATTAATTAAACATTTTGTTTTCAGAACGACTGGTTATGAAGGTTCAATTCCTAAATTAAGGTATACCAATAAACTGCTTAAATTCAACAATTTCAATATATCTGCTAAATTGTGAATTGAAAGATTTTAACTGGTATTGAAATACATAGTTTTGTGCAAATGTTTTACATGTCATATTGCAAGAGTGCTTTTTTTCATCTTTTGTAGCCTTCTATATAGGACAGGTACTTGAATTCTTTTTGTATTATAGTTCTAATATTTTGATTACTTTAAAGGGGGACGAAGTGTAACCCCCCTCCAACCAAAAAAATCTTTCAATTCACTGTTATAACTTCTCATAATAAAAGATTTTTTCGCTGCTTATTCATTAACAATTTTTAAGAGGAATTAATTAATTTGGTTGGTGTTCTTGTTTTCCTAATAATGCTTTGCAGTTTACACATCTTGATAAAATCATTCTATCATTAAGTTTCCCAGGCATACTTATTACTGGGTAATCTACTGCAATTCTATTTTCATTGTTATTCACATTTAATCATATCTGGCAAACAATGTTTGCAACATTTTGCAAATTGACTTATATACATGCTGTGAATATATCTTGATTCCGCATTTAGGTAGCCAAACATGATTACGCTGTATGTAATGAAAATTGAACTGCTTGAGAACTTGCTGCTTTATAGACAGTTGTTAATGCCCACACTTAACAACAGCATTCATCAGATGATGTAAACGGTTATAGCTATCATTAACATCAAAACATTAACGAGGGTTTCTTTGAAGAATAGAACTCTAAAAATATCCCAAAATTTCGGCGTTTTCTTCACAATAAAAACAAGATCAAGAGAAATAGCTACTTATCAGCCAAATTTGATTGTTGGTGTGAGCATTAATTCCTGCTTACAGGGACAAATCACGATTATATCACATATTTTTGCATACAAAACATGTGTAAAGCTGCAATAAAGTTCATTTTATAGGAAAAGATGTAATATGCTCTGAAATAGGCTATCAAAACCAGCATGATGCCCAATGCCAGTATACATTAGTGTTTTCATAAAAGCAAGGTTTCCAAGATTCCCTCTTCTCGCATTTTGATAAAATTCCTGTTTTAACAGACATGCTATAAATATATTCAAGTATTCGTGAGGATCAAGAATTTTGGAAACTGGAAATCTTGCTTTATGAATATGCTGGAAATGAATTTTGGTAGATATTAAATTATCACTGACAAACCTTCACAACCAGTGTACCCCGAGATAAGAATATACAATCAAATATAATTATCATCAGAGGTCGATATCACATTTTTCATACTAAATTAACAAAAACTACATTGTTCTGTATAAAGACAAATTCATTTGAATATTGCTTATTACGTCCTGAATAAAATATTTCGACTACAAACAGTTTAGTTTCTAATAAATAACTTATTATAGAAAATTATGGCATTCTAGGAAATAGGAACTGAATTGAATGCTACATAATGCTTAGGGTTCATATTAACCCGATACTGAATTTAACATGTTTTTTTCCCCACATATTATATCATTCGATCAAATTTTACAAGAATGTACGATCAAGATAGGGTATTATGACTAATTTAGTAGCAAAATGATTTTTGAACAAAAAATGAAAGGCGGCCAGATGTTTGAAAAAACGTGTATCATTTTTGTGTAATATAAAATGAGTCATCCAGGAACAAATAAAACTTTTTAATAAGTGTCTTTTCAGATAAATGGCAGTGTTTTAGGACTGGTCTGTTTTTTTTGTTTTGTTTTTTTTGTTTTTTGTTTTTTTTTTGATATTCATGGTTAAATTGGGAATGAAAAAATTCGAGCTCAATGTTTGCTATCAATACTTTTTTTTAATTTTAAGAATGATGCTCATATATTTACAACTTCTTGGCCAATCAGTGACAAAGGGCAATTGTTTTAGGGGTAAATATCAAAAATTAGACAAGGAAATTAATCTCTTGTCGAAAAAGAAGCTTTTTAAGCATTGCCAATTGTGAGATTCAAATCCAATATGTCTACGTATACCTTACATACTATTTCTCAAAATAAACATATTCGTCATTTTCACATGCATAATCACACTACTTATCTGGCTACATTCCCTCTTGCAAATATACATTGCATATCATGATTATGTAATCACAAGTTTAGTCACATTTCAAACCTTTATCGCACATTCTCGACAATTAAATAACATAATATGTGGGGGAAAACATGTTTCAGTTCAACTTTAGGTGGAACTTAAACGTAAATAAACTGTCAATATTAACAACAATCATCAGATCGCATTACACTAGAACATAAAATATAAAGACAAAAATTTATTAAAAAAGGGTGATTCATCGATCGCGAAAACTCGATGTGAATCCAAATTCGCGTATGACTGTACTAATCGTATGAAACACCCTTCGTGTTAAGAGTCACATATTTCTGTCCACTGGTCGAAGTTCTTACCTCTACCAAAGGTAGCAGCTGAAAAGAAATGGGGACAGATTGCGACTCTGAACACTAAACTACAATAAGAACAAATGTCTTTAGAAATACATCATAATTAAATAAACTATGAAATTTTGTACAGCATTATCCGTAAACTATGTTTGAAGTATCTTTAATTCGTTTTTAATTTTTAAACATATTTTTTGAAAATCATGTCAGATGGTATATCCTAAACAAAACCCAGTACCCTGCAATTATGGAGTTATAAAGAAAAGTAAAAGTAATACATACTCCCAGAATTCGGTGACAGGATCACACTTGATGGGTTCGCTTGTGGTGGTGCTATTGGCAATTGAATACGCTACTGTTGTTAGTGTATTATTGACCATTGAAATAAGACTGGTAGCGTTGGTGGCAGTCATATTCTTTGTGGCAAGTCGACACAACTCTGAGTTCCAATCATTGTCGCCATGAGACCAAGGCAACACAGAATTGAAAGAGGCGAATAGGTAGTAAAAGGTCCATGTCAGAATAATGTTGTACTCGCAGTTAAGCAGGAACACAATTATAGTGCACGCGTAGCCTATTCCTAGAAAAAATAAGACAAAACCCATTTATTTATTATTAAAGAATCTTTAACCCCCTCCCGTCCCCCATCCCCGGTGTTAATTGCTGGTCCCAGGCCCCAATAAAGGGGGATGCACTTTTAGCACTAGGTGTGAATGGTATTAATTATTTCTATAACGTTGCGGCACACGACAAAATTTTCATTTTGGAACAAAAATTATATTGTCCACCATAATAAATGATGCGTTTTGGTATCAATGTATATAAAAGAGGATAGCTATGTTCAGGTATGCAAGGAATATTCATTTACCAATATGCAATTTCATGATACGGTAAACTAATGCTATACCAACTCGGCATTATTAATAGATATTGACATAATATTCGACGGAATCCTACAAAAATGAGTTTGGTTTGATTGCAATGTCATTCCATAACAACATCTGACCCGCTGCTGAAACATCAAATTTGGAACAAACGTCCTTCAAATGACTTCACAAGTATTTAAATTTATTTATTTTTATTTATTTATTTATTTATTTTTCTTTGAGAACCCTAAGATAACTATTGTGACTTCCAGTTTGCCGAGAATCTGAAGATGGCTGAAAATGCCTCTGATTGGCTGTTTTCTTTTTCTCTCTAAGAAATATCTTTCATGACCGCTTTTTAACTTAATATTTGTTCTAACCGTTAAGCATAGACACAATACCAAGAAACAATTCTTTTCCATTTAGAGAGCGTAATAAAACATTCATAACATAAAAAATTAACGTGTCTTTCAGTGAAATGTGTACTGGATAGGTCATTTGTTTCAAATGGCGAAGTTATGACCCCTTACTTTATGTATCTAATATTGCATACAATAACTTAGTTTACTTGTGTTCTGGCGACTTGAACCTTCCAATTAGTTACCTAAAAGCATTTGGGGTCAATCCTTGGTCAAGACTTACGTTAAAGGTTTTTTTTCCAGAGGTTCCTTCGCTTCTGGTTAAATGGCATTAATGAGGGCCCGCAAAACAAATGAGGAAAAAAATAATGTTATTCGGCTTTAAGAGACATACCACAAACATTTTTTTTAAATCTCCCACACAGAAGAGTTACACTACTCTTCTTTCAATATTTCTTTCAGTGGAAATCTAATTAGGACATTTTAATTGTGTAAAATGTAAAAAGACATTGAAAACGTTCCCAAATACTTACATGTAACCGTAACAATATACATGTACATTTATTGACTGGGTTCGAGGGCAACATGCCTTTTGTAGGACCCAAGAACTAAACTGTTGGGCCGAGGAAAACAGTTTGGTACGAGGGGTCGAGCATAGTCAATAAATTTTTGTTATACTTTTAATTTTTTTCACATACGTGTATCTTGAGCTGGTTTCCATGAAAATTTCCTTTACCAGCTAGGCCCGAAGAACGCCGGGAGGGGGAGGGGGGAGAGACCCCCCCCCCCACTTTTTTCTGATTTTCCTGTAGATGCTGGTTGCTCCCCCCCCCTTTCATGTTGTAAGGTCAAGCACTGCCAAAATCAAGGATTTGGACAGGAAGTAAGCTTTTTTTTGCTTGTAAGAATTTTTTTTCGGAAGTTGCCCCCCCCCCCTCCCCATTTGAAACCGTTGCACGGGCCTGTCTGCACTACGGTAAAACTCGGATCACAAACGAATGCAAATAAGATTCAGCTGATCCCGCCCACAATGTGACGTAAGCGGTCCAATATATCATCGGCAGGTCCAATATCTCATTCTAAGGTCAAACATCGATTTTTTTATGACCGCTCAGTATAAGAATGGAAATTTTAGACCTTTTTCGTATATATTTTTATAGCAACCAATTTTTAAAGGTATACTAAAACTTTTTATTTCTAATACTTTTCAAAATTTATATTGTAAAGTTATATTTTCTTACTTTTCACCAAATCATGTAGCTTGGCAAAACATAAGATTGTTTAACTAAACATATATCGTTTCGTTAGTGAGAGAGGCACCTATAAAGATATTTGAATTTTGGAAGACAAAAAATATTGGTATTTATCCTTAATTGCAGAATTAAGGCACACTCCATTTGGGTTGATTCTCATAACAAAAGTAAAGGTTCTTATTAATTTATTTGTTGGTATATATAAGAGAGTTTTGTATATTCATTACCTTATTCATTTACAGGTATGCATGTTGTGTAATCTTTTCAGTAGTAAGTGAATTTCGATTCCGCCCGTTAAACCAAAATATTTTTGTCTTCCTTTTGTAATAACCGTTTTAACCTTAAAAAACAAATTTACTTAAACTATTTCGCTTCCTGTGGTGACTTTAACTCTATCATGTTTGTACTGGGGATGCTTACTATCAATTAAGATACATACAATGCATGCAACGTGTTTTCTTGATGAGTGATTACATTAAAGTTAACTAGGTCGCTTCCCAAATGATCTCAAGGCCAATAATAACCGACCTTGCTCATAAGATCTTGGGTCACATACGACAAATCATGCTTCAGATGCTGCAAGTACTTTAAAGTTTTTGAGGCGCTGCATTTTTAAGAACATATTAATATCGTATGTTATACGTTTTTGTAAACGTGTACATGTAAGTAAGCCTAAATATCTGAATTTCAAATGTTCCGATGTTTTAAGAACTTTGAGGTGTGAAGATGACAATACTTGTTCAGAATTTTACGGCATATTTAGAATGGGATTGTTCCTGTGGAAGACAGCGTTTGCCATGTTTACCTTTAGCTAGAGATTTTGGTCAAGATATAAAGCATACAGATGCATGTATTCTTAAATAGTTTAAATTTATGTGTTTTTTAAACTTGAAATAAAATGAAAACCTATGAAAAAATAGTTTTATTCAAACCACGCCACTATTGTATAAAGTCGTGCCTCATTAATCCGGACGCTTAAGTTCCCGAGCAAATCCTTCGGATTAATGAAGCGTCGGATAGCAGTAACATAATTACTTGATATACGAGAGGTAACATTGGTAGGTAAAATTGTTCCACATAAATTTCATTGAGAAGATGAAGCGTCCGCATTATTGGCGTCCGGATAAACGGAACTCCACTGTATTTTATATTCACAATTGAAGTGGTTGGGGATCTAAGAAACCTTGAATTGGTAATATAAATCTTAACCTTGAATTGGTAATATAAGTCTTGATATACCTGTGAATCCTGTTTACTATATAAGTGTACAAATTCCTCAGGAAAACGGTGCTAACTTACGGGAAAAGATAATGACTCATAGAAGAGACGGCTTCCGAGAATGCACGTCGAGTGGTAACATGTCCCGTCACTTGCAAGGCTTGTCTTAAGGACCCTCTATACACTGATGAAAAATGTTTTTTTGGACTTCGAGAATTTTATATAGCGTAAAGGATCATACTTATACTGAAATTATCAAGTTCCATTTTTAACATTGGGTGCGTGCTTTTTCACCCAGAAAAATGTTCCAAGACAATCAAGTACATGAACTCACTGACAAGGAAAAATCACATTTGCTCACTCAAATTTGGAAAATACATGCAAATGAAGTTTTCATTTGCTCTATCTTAGTCTGAAATAATGTTAAGAATACTTGAATTAATTAAAAATTATGTAATACTGTGTAAATTGCAATTTATTCTATCGTATATCAAATGGCGGAACAGTCATTACACTTGAAAATAGTGTGCAGTGTCGAGATTGTAAAACCTTTGACCTTTATGGCATTGACAGTACCATGGCATCATAGCCGATACTACATAAAAAAATTGTATTTGAAGTTTTAATTTTGTTCAGTTATTGAGTTACGTGAGCTTTTCCTATCCTGATTTTATCCATTCGTCACAGTATAATCTTACCAGTTTCGAAATTCTTTCTAAAGGATAAGTGCTACACGGGATTTGTTATATTGACTCCGGAAACGAGGTTATGTGCATTAAATACAGAGATTTCATATGACCCTGTGTTTTCTTTCTCAGAGGGATGGCTTAATTTCGGTGTTAGTCGGCTGATATTTGTTTTGTACAAATATTTGTAATCTTTGGTCTAATCTTTCTTAAAATTCGGATTTAACATGTTGTAACAATCGACTTCCTTTCTGGTTGTTCAACCTTGTCACAAGCCATGGTTTTTTGTGTCCAGTCTATGTCCAGGTCGTCATAAGTCACTGGTTCTTTGTGTCCATTTCATTTCTACAAACCGGGTTTATGGAAATAGAATGAACATAAAACCCGTAGCATGTGACGATGCTTCCTGCGTGGAGAAACCGATTAATAATGTTGAAAAGAACTCGTAACATTTTTTGTACTCGATATACTCCTACATATCATAGCTAAGTAATTAAGGCATCAACGCCTTAAAACTCCGTAAGAAGTCTTAAGGACTGTTAACCGTCGATATGATCCAGGCAGCAATCGAATGACACGGTATTCTTTTTTCCTTTCATACCGTACTCTGGTCTTAATCTGTTATTGTTCGTTAATAGGGTGCAGTCATTGTATGTTCCTTCTCTCCGTTATGCAACGTATTTCGGAATGGTTTTAAAGTAGGTCAAAATGCACCAGGAGCAAGAGAGTGGATAAGTAACGATGACGTCAAGTAACTAGACTTGAAAGAAATCCAATATAAAAGTCTAGACCTTCCATGAATACATCTAATAAAGGGTTTACGTTTTCAGATAATTAAATGTGTATCTGAAGAAAAAACGAACACCATATCCTGAGTAATTTTGTTTTTAAATACTCATTAGAATAAATGCATAATTCAAAATGGCTCTGGACACACGAGTCATTCAAAACACTCGATATTTATTATTTTATGTCACAAACATTTTTGGTATCAGCTGTTTTCAAAACAAGGTATTGCAAATATGCATAACTATTGCATTGCTTGTATATATGTATATATAACCTAAGAATTCGAATTTCCTCTGAATAATACATTTCCCTAACGAATGGAAAATGAGCTATACTTGCCTTGAAATAAGGGTGTTATTTTCCATGTACCAATACCACCCTCAGACATGTACTGTCCCAAGGACACTTCTAGAAAGAATACTGGTATACCACCAAGGAAAACAGCCGTGAAGTACGGAATTAAAAAAGCACCTGTATAAAACAATATAAAAACATATCGTTATATTTATCAAAATGTGATGAGAATGTACATTCAATTTTAAAGGAATCCAAATAAAAATAGAAAAGTTGAAGTTTCATTTTCACATGTCTTGAGTTGTTTGTTTTTGTTTGTTTGTTGTTTAACGTCCCTCTCGAGAATTTTTCACTCATATGGAGACGCCACCACTTTCCGGTGGAGGGCTGCAAATTTTGACCCATACTCGGCACTAAGGGCCATTGAGCAATGACGGATCTTTTTCGTGCCAGCACCTACTGCGACACGGGACCTCGGTTTATAAGGTCTTATCCGAAGGACTGGTCTCCGCGTTCCGCACTGGATTCGAACCCGCGAGTAAGGATCAACTCCTTAGACCACGTAAGACGCTCTAACCACTGCGCCACGCGGTGTGTTGTATTTTACACTATTGGTGAGATACAACATCAACACACAGAATTAAAGAATTGTTTCCGTAGACTATCCCTCTGTTCACCCATAAAGAATTGTGCTTTAATGCTAATAATTTTCAAAAGAATAAATATAATATCAAAATGCACACAAATCAGCAACCCTTACCGGGGGAAGGGGGGGGGGGGGAGGAGGAGGAGAAATGAACTTTTGACTTGGCAATTTTATATAGAGGAATAATAGTCATTTATCCCAGTTAGAGTTATCTCTCTTGTCAGAGGGTCATTGCACCTTAACAAACTACTCGCTGAGGGAAACTCAAAGGACTTAGAATGTCTTATAAATTTCTATTGCCTTTTAAATACTGACCAAGTATATGTTAATTCATGGTCGATTAATAAGTCATTATTCTGACATCTGATGGTCATTCGAAGTAAACAGGATTTAGCATGTTCGTGCATATCATTGAAAGAGATCTGGTGTACTGAGAGATCATCATTACATGTAATTGTTCCTTTGCTCTAAGGGAACAAGCAAAGACGACAACCCAAGTAAGAGGGGACAAATATGCATCTTTTGTGAAATAAACTTACTGGCATTTATCTTAACCCGACAGCATGATTTGTAACTTTTCAAAATTCCATTGTATATTAAATACATGAGCAAATTTGGCGGAGTTTGTTACATTCTGCATATCATTAGCGGAGTTTATTAAATTCTGTAAACCCCTCCCACATTTGTCCCATATTGTTTATCAAACACCGTGGTATGAAACTTAACCAAGACTGCCGAAATCCACAATGATATACATTATTTTTGCGTATTAAAAGATAAATTACTTCTGATAGTAAATCTAGAAGGAATCTTTTTTTTCTGTCTTTGTTCGTCTGTCTGTCAGCAAGATAACATAATTAGAATAAACTGAAATGCCAGTAAATGATGTCGTTAAGGCCAGGTAAAATCGATTCAATTTGGATTTTGATGGACCCGGATTAGCTGCAGAGCTTCATCCCAGTGACCTACAGATCTGCAGCTAAATTTGCATAAAGCTGCAGACGCACTATTTGTTTTGAACCTTCATCAACTACAATATCCTCAAAATATCTGCAAGTGTTTATACAGATTCCATTGGGGTGGGGTGGGGGTGAGAGTCTTAAACACGGAAGAATGGATTAAATTAGCAGATGCGTGATAAAAAGAAAGAAAAAGAGGGATAGATGAATGGTTAATATGCATCAGGATATAATGATAACTCTTAGTTGGGATGTACGCTCTTTCAGTGTTTGCACAATCCATGTCATTCTGTCATATTTTTTTCATCTCGGGCTTTTCCGTCAGAGGTCGGAAAACAACAATTAGACTTTCCCGCTTGTCGGAAAGGACTGAGAAGTTTCGATTGATTTTTTTTCTATCATATGCATTTACATATTTTGTTGCCGAAATGCTTTAAGGCAAATTAAAGTTACCGAGATACTTAGATAGCTACACGTTAACTATTGCAAAATGATTTGGATATTTTTTAAATGAAGTGACAATTGAAATTCAGATCTCCAAAATATGAAAAACTTGACGACTTCACATCTAGAACTTAAAGAGTAGTGACACAAATGGACATACAAGTTCAAGAAGAACTTTACAGTTGGCAAATAATCAAAGCTTTGTACATATGAAACATAAATTTATTCAGGTGTGTCGACATCTTCATATGTTAAGTTCAAAATATGCTGTATAAATGACAAGATAAAAAATACGACTCCAAAAACACGTATAACAGGATTTAGATACTTAATTATGTTATATATATATCCTACCAAAGGAATTAACATTCCCTGTTTGTGGATCCCTTTATATGTGCTTTGGAATATGAGTTTACGAATTACATCTCCTTTACTTATAGATCATAAACATAGTCGAAAAAACGAAAGTAAAAGCTAATGATTATCGAACATGCTCAGTGTAGCGATGTACACACTTCGGTGGTGGTGTCTTTACCACGCAGTCATGGTTTTCAAATATATATCACCCCGTAATTTCACAATAGAAAACATACAAAAACATTTTATGAAACCCAGATGCCTAACAACCAACAGTTGTTGTGACACACAAAAAATGCTAATGGCCTTGGTAGGCGTGCGGTACTTTTCCATACGACCATTTCGCCCACCATGATGTATAACCAAGCATGTAAAGGTTCAGGAATGGGATGTCATTGACTTAACCGAAATATAAACTTTCTTTCAATTGGTGCACTCTATATAGATAATATCTATGAAACATTGGGGAAAAATTGTTTGAGTAACCCTACTTTCACTGACATTTTCCTTGTGTTTATAAATGCATACTCTATTAAAAAGGCACTTTGACACTCCTTTTCTTATATAGAAAAGCAAATAAAAAGCTGCATAATGTTTTCTTTCATTGCATTATGTTCTTTCTTTGCCCATGTCGTAAGCAAACGATTTAATTAAACGAAATATTTATCAGTATTACAAGTAATAACTTATGTATTTGTCAGTATATACTAAGAGATATGTATTTTTGTGGAATTTTACGCCCCTTTGTTTTTTTCTAGCGAGAAGAGTTACATTCCTAACAAGTAAATGTTATATAATGAATATTTTTATATCGTATGTAACATTTTTTTTATCATCATCATACTATATCAATCACATGTGCATGTAGTCCCAGACACTCTTAGATGAACAATGCATATATTATCTTACTATTTTAAGATTTTTTTTTTTTGATTGTACATAACATATATGTACGTATATTTAAACATGCACTTTTATATTTATTAAATTTACAAAATGTACTGTATTTTCTATGCCTGTGGTTTGACAGTGGTATATTTTGACATTCAGAACACTGCAAGGTCATTTATATTAGCAAATTTATTACTGGATGATGATATAACAATGAAAGTCTTTCTAAACAAACATAAATCAGCTATAAAAATGATTAAACACAGAAACTCATTCAAAATATTCTATAAAATGTTTCGCAAGTATAGAATCTTTTTATGGAAGGGGGGGGGGTTTAGAAATCCACTTTTCACGTGTTTTCCTTGTTTTAGCATACGCTGTGTAATATGCAAATATATGTAACATCAAAACAGCATCAATTCATGAAATTCGTGTCTTTCCTACATATTAAAACAGCATCATATGACAAAGGAAGACATGTTCTTCAGCGTTTCAAATTATTGCTGCCCACCAGTTTATAAATACTCAATAAATAACAATATTACATACCCCCGCCATTTCTGTAACACAGAAATGGAAACCTCCACACATTTCCTAGACCGACCGAGAAGCCAATGCAGGCCAACAGGAAGTCCAGTTTGTTTGCCCACACTTCCCGCCGTTTCAGCTTCGGTCCATCACTTGCTGTTGTCGCGGAACCATCTGAGGAGAGAGCTTCCGCTTCCTGTTGTTTCCATGACATCGATTCTCCTTCAGAGGAGTAACCGTTTTGTTTGGAATCACTCATTTCTAATTAAAAAAAAATCTATCTTGTTTTATTTTAAAATTGACTGTCCCATTATATATAAGGCATAACCCCCCCCCCCCCCCCCCGACTGTAATTGCAGTCGATACCTAATTTTTAAGGTATTCTGTTGTCAATTCAAAATGTTTTTTAAAACGTTCCCATGCTCTTCACCATACCCAATAAATTAAGAGAAAATTTTTGAATGCTACCTTAGGGCTTTTGAACATCAAATCGCAAAAATTTCAGACGGTATAAATAATCAAATGCACGGTATATTAGATTTTGTTGTTTTATTGATCAAAATGCATTGTTAACTAGAACAACCTGACTCTACTGGTGGCATTTGGTATTGAAGATATCGATACTTTGCAATTGTCGATAAAAACTATGTTTAATGTCATGCATACTGTTAACAATATAAATATTAGCTTTGCTACTACCCTCCGACAAAACCAATATTGTTGATCATTTGAATAATTTAGAAAAAAAAACTCTAGTTCATTTAATCCATTCATCTTTACTCGGACTCTATCCAATAAATCCAAATATTGATCTGAACTAAAACTACTAGTATCTAGAAGTCTATTTAATGCTTTTGTTTTGTTTGTCTTTGCATGGCCATAGGGATCAAGGTTTTTCATTACATTTAACTTAAACAATGGTTCCACTACAGCATCCCATGCTAATATTGTTCTCCACTGCGACTTATAAACGGGGATTTAATGATTTGAATGCCCCAAATTACTCAGACATGTATTGTTGATCGGTACAGTCACAAAACAAATAGACCTAGAAACCAACAATAACACTGGACCGATTGCACTTTTTCAGAGTTCAAATGTTATTTTATGGTTTGATAGTATTGCAACGCTTTCAAGTTCATTTGGTTAACCCCAACTACTCGATAAATACAAGGCTTAAGAAATAAACCGAATACAGCTTAACTTTCACTACCATGAAATATGGAGATAACGAACAGTATTCAAGCTCAAAGTCCATTTAGACAATACAAATATCAAAAAGGTTACCAAATATCCATATATTGCAAATTCCCTTTAAATTACTTGAAATTATATATATATATATATAAGTAAAGGGGGATCAAACATCTTGGGTGGAATGTAGGATTCTGAACGCCTATATTTAAATTGTACACCGACACTGATTTGACACCAGTCGATACCGTCTTTGCTGTAGATTTTACATAGGAGGGTATTTTCAGTCGTCGTCGCCTTTGTTATTTACTATCCTTCTTTAATTAATACCCCCCCCCCCCCACCGGCCAAAATACACCCTCTTTGACAAAGTTAGCAATGCTATCATACTATAATTTTAGCTTGTTGTTAAAAAAAGGTAGAGCACGTGCTATCAATATGTTATTCGTTTCCTGCATATGAGCGAATTCGTCTTATGAAAACTTCCCTTAATTCATTCTTGTTGCACTGTATAAACTTACTTCCCCCTTTTCATGAGATTTGTTTTGAACACACCATCAGTGTTTTATATTTATCCGGGACCTGTTCAATGAATTTGTATAGACTTTAAGAAAAAATATATATAGACGCACGTCAACTTAGAAGCAGAAAAATGTTATCGCCAAAAGTTAAATATATCCTTGTTCGATACATTTCAATTTTCCAAGAATTGGGCTTTTCTGAAACTTAATACATGTAATTTCAAACGTTGCTTCCTTAATTTTTAGCAAGTGTCCATGGACGATGTACCACAGACTAACCAATTCTTTTTTTAAAATCCCTTCAACGCCGGGGTTAATAATGGCAGGCCTACATAATAATTGTGTTCAGATTTTTCCTGCTAACATGCCGTGTACAATACTGACAGGAAATTTATAGAATTTTCTTTAATTATACAGCTTTCATCGATTTTTTTTAAAGATAAGGGGCATGTTCATATATAAACCTGAAATAACATCATAACGTTAAGTACCCTATACAACACTATCATTGTAGTCATTTATCATACAGAGTTATATTTTCTTCCCTTTCAATATATGTTACCATGTTGAATGGAAATTTACCGGCTTTTTAACATTTTCATGATTCATCGATTCTGTTTTATTAAACTATGATATTTTCTTAAAATATAACTTTACGCATAAGAAAATGCACAAAAATGAAAGTATACTTTACCACGCTTTGTAGTCTGTACTTCCTACGAGAGCCAAGACTAGCTGGATAGTAAATTAGTTACGAGTTATTTATGCTGGCCACTCGTGCTGCAAGGTATTATAATGAATAGCTATGCTCGCGCAGTCTATATGGTCACGTGGTTTTCATTCACACGTGTGAAACTACTACACATACACAAAAAAGAGCACAGAAATAAAAATAAATATCTTTTTGGCCGAGACTTTAATGCTGTATTAGCCTATATCCATTATTCACGTTAAATGTGATGGCTTTATACACAAAAGCCGTTACCTTAGTAATGTTTAAGACCGTATTCGTTCCTAATGTTTATAGGCACGTACAATTGAGCTAACTCTATAAAAAGTATCTTGCAATGGTGTTATTCACTTGGACACTTTATTGTTTTCTTTAGTTTTCTAAGCATTAAAAAATATTACAATTTCAAGTTCTTTTCATTATCAAAACGCGAATGATCGAGTCATGTACCTTGTTATCATAGTCATGGAGAAACAATTATTAATTAAATACTACATGTATTTAGCTCTCAAAGAATGCAAAATATAAAAAGCGTAATATTGTTCTTGAGATATCTTTCATGCGTCCCTTTTTGTTTTAAAGATTCGCGTGGTATTTATAGTCATGCAACTTCAAATTTTTAAATATGTACCTTTTTTTTTTTTAGAGGTCAGCACCCTTTTGTCTTCCCTAGCTTGGCCCACGGCCATACCTTGAAGTATCTTCTAAAGATACTGTTCAAAGTTCAGTTTAGCAATTACGCATAATTTGAATCTCCCGGTATCTCAATTATTCTTTTTCAATCTTAACCAATCTAAAAATGATAATTTTAAAAAAATATATATATACATAGTAACAAAATTAAGTGGACGGGGACAAACTTCAATCAAAAACTTTCAACACAGATATCACGTTACTCATGTTAGCTAAACCATGCCAATTTACAGCAAATAACCAGTATATACTCCATTAATTTCTGTGCATTCAGTTTTGTTTGTTTTGAACATATTTCAATATGTCAAAGGGATTGCATAGACATAAGTCCCAAAACTTAGGCAGTTATAAAAAGATTCTTCTCTCATATAAAAGAAATATGTGCATGTCAGTTTTATTTCACATTTTTTAACTTAAGGATATTATTCTGAGCTAGCAAGACGTAAGTGAAAGTGAGTCTAGGGAGTATACTAGTACACATTTTTCATTTACGTTAAATCCGCATAGATATCATTGCTAATCCTGATCTTTGAGTTAGAATCTTACAGTCAATTTTAATGCTAATCCTTTATCCCTGTAACATGCGAGAATAAAACTATTTACACAAATGTTTGACTTGAACTCCGAGATGGAAATCTTGATCAAAGCTATGTTCATCTTTGACTTATGCAAAATGGAAAGTGTATCACATGCGTAACAAAGAATATTTTGACCCCTCCCCCCCCCCCTCCAACTTTGATGTTGATAGATCTAAATCAATGCAAGTCCTCTTTACCTATACAGCATGTGTGAAGTATAATCCATAAAAATTCTAGAGATGGTTTTTACTCAAGTTGTGCATCTACATTCTGTAGAAGAAGCATGCAATATTGTGCCAGGGGAAATAAAACAGTTGTACAAGGCATTTACCAAAAAAATTCTGTAACCTACGACCTTTCAATAAGATGCTACTGTACAACTTTTACCTGGTGGCGCTGTATGGTTGAAGCAAGAATGATACTGAACTAAGTGCTTAGTCTGGACAGAACAATCAGACTAAAAGTCCGACTAATAACTGTGGATGTTGAAACCCCAGAGCAAGATCTTGATTAATTTTTAACATGTTTTATTTTTCATATTTACTGGAAAATTTAGAGGGGGACCTAGCCTCCCCTTTTTGTGACCAAAGATATACATAAGAGTAATAAATCATTTTTTGTTGTGGGGTATTGCATGAATTATACATAAAGTACAGGTAAAATAAGTCGAAAAATTGTTCCATAAGCTCCTAAAAATTGAGAGATTTCTTTGGCTTCGCCCACTGGGACCCCGCCCCAGACCCCAAATGATTGCCCCCCCCCCCCCCCCCCGTCCCTTGAAGATTATTGAATCCATAACTGATATCAAGATTAGGCAAATAGATTAGCCTAAAATTAATAGGAACAGGCTTTCATGTCAAGCAACAACTCTCTCATTTCTATGCCCACGTAATCAAAGATTCGGGGCATATTATTAGTTACACAATCAGTTAGGGAAATTATCGATTCAGAAAAGCATATCGACCTCGCACTTCGTGCTCGGTAGATACGCTTTTCTGTGAAGTCGATATATCTATGGATCGACCACATGAAAGGGATATATATATATATATATATATATATATATATATATATATATATATATATATATATATATATATATATATATATGTAACTTGAATAATATATACAACAAGCAGAAAATTTAATACGTTTCCGTATAATAGATGATATCAACGGTAATCTTACCCTAAGGCGATTGTTTTGGCCAACACATTGTTAGTAAAATTTTGTTTAAAAATATAATACCCTGGGACCTAAACCCTTTCCGACGGTTCTTACAATTACTCAGTTATTATGATTGATTTTCAGATGTAAAGATGATTTTTTTAAGACTTTAAAATCTTAACTCCTGAGATCTAGGAATGATAGGTGTAAGCTGTAACAAGTGATTGTTTTAGTTCTTACGTCGAGTTAGTAAGATTCCAACCGAATGTAAACGTGTTTCTACGGAATACTTCACTTAAAAGCAAAATTTCACCAAGTCGATCAAATCTTATTATAGCAAGGAGAGGTATTATTCTAATACTCAAGTATGTTTAAATTTACTTTTTTGAAACACACAAACTTTAAACTTAAGACATCTTTCACATGTTTTTTTTATAGGGAATATAAAAATAAGCACGGCAAAATAATGAGTATAACATCGATCCAAAGCTAGATGAGGTCAGATCTTCCAACATGCAACAACTTCATGATTGGAAACAACTCAGATCAATAATAATTTCTAGTTTTCGCCGGAATCTGGAAGCTTTCAGGCAGGTCGATTTCATAATGGGTAACTCCAATAAAACATTTATCTTTTTTTCTATTTCACGGAAAACAGCTTTCAAGTTTTCGATGCAACTACGACTTAGATATATAAATGTATTTTCCAAATTGTTTCCCGAGTATTTTCGCAGGAAATCAATTAAACATGGTGCTAATTTTTATGAATACTGACGATCGGTGATGGGTTTTCAATGCGTGAATAATTCAACAAACACGTTGTTCACAAACCATAGCGGGTAGTAACATGCCTTACAAGACAGCGACTCATATGCTTACCATTATTATCAATTTTGGCATTGGGAAAAAAACAGTATATATTTGTCAAGGACTACAGTATGTACAAATTGTACCAGTGCTCTTCTATACAGTTATACATGTACGAGTATTCATCTAATTCTCCATTTTGTGTTATTTGACGAAAAATGGAGATCACCTGAGTGATATGAGTTTCTAAGACTATGAATGATTCAGCCCCACCTAGGAAGGGAACTCTAGACCCATGAGATATGGATTTTACAATGTGGAAGAGAATTTTTTGTTCATTAGGGTTTTCTTTTAGAAGGACAGGAGAAAAATATTTTTCAAAGTTAAAATACATTTACAAACACGTATACACGTATGATCAGTTGAGCTCTATCCTGGGACATGATCCCGGTGCATTTACAATTTCACAGTTTGGTTAAACTCTCATAGCAGTTTGCTTTCCATGTTCACTAGTAATAATTCTTTAATGCATGGATGTTGGTGCAACAATGGAATGAAGTCGCTTAAGAATCAAGGAACATACAAAACCTTAATAACATCAAAAAATTATACGATATTTGCAAACTTCGAAGCTTGACAGGTAGTATGCATCCCAAAATGCAATATCTGAATGACTGGTCAAAATGTGATTTATAGTAACTAGTTAATGAGCTTGTAACAAAATCATACACCAGATCAGTATATCAGATAGAAATTATAAAGTCATATGCAAGCATATGGACTTACTCCATGATCAAATAACCGATGGCTCTTTCAAAACATTCAGAAGAAGAATCGTATCTGGTAGTATGAATCCAGAGATGCAACATCTTTGATAGAGTCTGTAGTTACCGGTACTTCGGAATGGTTCTGCTCGAAAACATCTGCCTGATCACTCATCCAGAAAATATATTTCATCTGCAAAATCCGATTATGATCATAGTATCATCTTCCATGTTTCTTCAACAAGGAATTGCTGCTTCTTGGGGGGGGGGGGGGGCAACCCTGCTAAAGGAGTTGAACATGATCACTCATCTAGAAAATTAAGGTAGTTTGTTGCTTTCGAAATGTTATAATTGTACACCTGCATTTTAGCATAGCTATTCAATACAATTTTAAATTATTAAAATAAAAAGTCTGGAAGACTTAGAGTTCGAATGACATTGAGTAACAAGGTCAATCATGTACAAAAGATTTTTTTTGTCCATATTCCACAGAATGCACCAAGACTCCATCCTAAAGATAGAAACGAGATAGCTACAGCCAGAACAATGGCTGTTTTATGACAGAAGGAAAAGGAAGTACATAGCAGTGGTCTTATGCTCAACACAGCAAGTATAGAGCTCTGAGTAAATAGTACAGCATAACGAGCGATTAGAAAATAATTTGAAACCGAAATAAACAGATGGAAGCACCAAAAGGAAATAAAAATAATCTGAGAGAGAGATGGCACCAAAAGGAAAAAAAAAATAATCTGAGAGAGATGTTAGAAGTGAAACTGTATAAAAATATCAGGGAATAAGGAAAATTGTAAGCAAAAGCAAGAGAAATCAAGAAGTGTAGACAAAACGGAAAGCATAAGAGAGTTCAATACTTCCTTTAAACAGGGGTTTAATGCTTAAATCGCTACCAACCACTACAGTCCGGACCCAAAACACTTGTATTGAAAAAATTGTGTGAACATACTTCAAAATTACGCGTGGTAGCTCCCTTACAACGATGCCAAAGGTAGCAACAGAGAGGTTGCCTGATTAGAACACCCCCCCCCCCCCCAATAAAAAAAGAAAAGGGCTTACATTTCTGTTAATAACTCTGTGTAAAATATAAAATGACAATAGGAAGAGAATGAAGTAAGAAGTCATGGACAAAGAGGAATGGGCAAATCAGGACCGTAAATTAATCTACAAAAAAAACTGCAAGACGTCTATCCGCCCATTGAAGATAAGCAAGGTAGGAGAAAATCCACAACTAACGTGTTACAAATGTAGTAAACTGTAGTAAACTTTACACTGCTAGGAATCACAAACTATCACGAACCCGATCACAACACACCTGTGTTGGCACAACTTCTCTTTTTCCTTTCAATGATGAGGTGTTAAACAAGGGGTACACATTTAAGAAAAAATAATAACCCGACAGAAACTGATGAACAACTCTGGCCACATAATGAAATAGGTCTAGATAAAGTCACTGGATGTTTATAGCTAAACTGACCATTACGAATCCTAAAAAGCTATAAAACACATAATGCAATGTAGTTATCATATTAAGATAATGTTCTGACTAGCTGGGGATTATTCTGCCCCTGAACACAAATAAGGTAACAGTTACAATATAACTGATTTAAACATAACACTGATATAGTACAACAGTTACAAAATCCTGGAACCGGCTCGGCAGACGTACAATACGGTGGGGGCGAGTAATAGTAGGTTAGACATGGAAGGCGTTCTGATGAATCTGAAGCACTCTCCGGTATCTTAGGGTCTGTGGTTTTGTCCTCAAGTGTGCTATTTTCAAGTAGAGGAGAATAATCTCTAAGAGAGTGTGGAGGAATGCTGTGAGGATAAGAAGCAAAATCCTCATGTTTGTCTCTGTGATGGTGTAGGATCTCACTGAAGAGACAGGCGCGGATCCAGGAATTTTTTCCAGGGGGGTCCATCCCAGTCAAAAAAAGATTCAAACCCAAAAATTTCTTGGGTCCTGGAATACTAAATTCCTTTCCCTATCCAGAAAATTTCTTGATTAAAAAAACGTAAAATTTATTTCCATAACGTGAAAAAATACCTATTTCGTGGTGGTGATGGTGGGGTCCACGTTTTCTAGGGGGGTCCAAAGACGTTTTTTATTTGCTTCAGTATATACTTTTAGTAACTCTGCAAATTCCAAGGGGGGGGGGTCCGGACCCCCCCCCCTCTAGATCCGCGCATGACTTTTTCTTCAAAATCAGAATCACAGACATATGACTGGTCATGAGATGAGGAAGGAACTCAATAGCACGCTGACTTTTTCAACTTGTATGATGACTGTCTCAACTGATTGCCCACAAACTTTCTTATTTGACACCACTTTTCATCAGCTGAAACGACAAGATTACGGTTCCTGGCTTTGGATTTATTTCTATCAGAGGTATACTAGGTCTCCAAATTCACAGTGGAACTGGATAGGTATATCTGATGAGAGGCCTTAGAATTTCAGTGTTTGAATGATTGGCATTGCGAGATAGAAGTTTCTGCAATATACACTCCCGATCTGATATAGGCAACTTTCGTTTGGTAAACTGGTCTCTTCGAGTTAGCATCTCTCGTGCAGATAATCCACGTGGATGAATAAAGCTGTTGACAAATGCGACAGCAAGTGATAACAACAGGGGAGAACCACTCGAGCTGTAGGATCAATTTTCAGTATATGCTCACCTATTTCTTGGACTACATGCTCTGCAATCGGGTTCTTATTGGTATTTTTAAAACGTCCAAGTTCAACTGAAATTCGATGAGACTGTAGCATCTTGTCATTAACAAGAGCACAGAATCCTGGGGCTGGGTCAGAGCGGACAACATCAAAAGGTCCATCCATCGGTATAAGCTCTATGCAGGACTGGATAACTGCAGTGCAAAGTATTTCAGCCCTCTCATCCTCGATGATTCGCGCGGTGTTGTAGGAAGAAACGCACTCACGCATTATAAAGATTAGCTGTTTTTGACGTTTCATAACACCAGCAGCAAATGCGCTGCCTATAACCTCTGGAGTCGCCCGCGTGGCACAGTGGTTAGAGCGTCTGCTCTGCTCAGCGGAATAAGGAGCTGATCTTTACGTCGCGGGTTCGAATCCACTGGGGACGTGGAGACCGGTCCTTCGGATGAGACCGTATAAACCGAGGTCCTACATGTATGACAGTAGGTGTTGGCATGAAGATCCCTCACTGCTCAATGGTCCTGAGTGCTAAGTATAAGTATAAATTTGCAGCCCTCCACCGGCAAGTGGTGGCGTTTTCATATGAGAGAAAAATTCTCGAGAGGGACATTAAACTACAAATAAACAGACAAAAAAACCCCAAACAAACAATAGTCTCAGGAGGATATGATATTGTTTATTACAAAATGTGGAAACTTCTAAAGTGCAGAACACTGTAAGCATGCTGAAGTGATACTGTCGAAGGCTTTGTCCATATCCAATGCGTAGATAGTTTTCATTTGTTTGGCACTGAGGTGGAGGAGCTGTATATGGATCGATGTAAGTAGTCATGTAGTAACGATCTAGAGATTATGGTTAATTCTTTCGATGTTACGAATAGGTCACTCTGGGGCGTTGAGGCTTGAGTGGTCCGAGGGTAGGATGGCTGCCCCAGCAACGTGACGAACGGGAACCTGGTATCTGCTTACTGTTATAAAAAGTGTACACACGGGGACTATCAGAAGACTCTCCAAGGCATAGTTTGTATTACGTCTTCACACACAGTTTACTGTCAGTGAGGACACAACATGGTCCTAATGACTGAAATATGTAAGGACTGTAGTGTTTGACAGCAGTCCCGATTGACAAAGCCTTTCTTTCACATGGAAGCCATGGTACTTGGTACTTACGCAGTTTGGCACTGAAGAAATAGTTTGTGTCACCTCGTGAAACATACAGATAATTGATTGATTGTATGTTGTTTTACGTCCCGTTCGAGATTTTTTCACTCATATAGAGACGTCACCATATACCGGTGAAGGGCTTCAAATTTAGCCTTTTACTCGGCACTCAGGGCCATTGAGCCTGTGGGTTCTTTATCGTACCGACGCCTACTGTGACACGGGGCCTCGGTTTTTAAGGTCTCATCCAACGGACCCACAACTTTCATTTCAAAGAGCCGAGCGCTTTGCGAAGGAACAGTTGCTACCTATTTTTATCGACTAAGGTCAGTCGCGGCCGTGATTCGAACACACGACCTTCCGATCACGGAGCGAGTGCTCTACCGACTGAGCTACCGTGACGGTAACATACAGATTAAACATAGAGATAACGAACAGTATTCATGCTCCAAGCCCATTAAAACAATACAAATCGAGAGCAGAGCAAACACGAACCTCCAAAAACATCAGAGGTGGGATCAGTTGCCATGGAGGAGTGAGCATCCCCTGCCGACCGGTCACACCCGCTGTGTGCTCCTTGTCATGATCGGGAAATAACGGAAAAATTCCGTCGACAATTCAGTGTGTAAATAATGGCCTAACAATTAGTATGAAAAACGGCAGTCAGCATATGACTTAATGATAGTTTGGCACCAATGCCAGGCTTGTGAAAAGCACCATCTGTTATTATCCAAAGAGTGCCCTGTGGATTTGGTACTGTAGAATTAACAAAATTCGTTGGGGCCAATTTGGGTCGATTGCTTAAATTTTACATGTTCGTGGGGACGTAATTTCCTGTATTCACTCATATCCATAAAAGGAAATATGAGTTTGAAACCCTTTTATATTAATTTGTGAAGGATGTAAATTCGTGGATAAAGGGCACCCACGAATTAACAAATAGTGAGCCACCACGAAATCTAATGATTCCACACTATCTGAATGGATTGAGTAGCATTCAGGGCTTGTTGAGCTAGATGGAAAGCATGAATCATATCATCAGACCATGAAATGGTGTCCTTGGAGTCTTACCCAATGCTTTTCTCCAGGGAGCTAGGAATAAGAAGCAGCCTGGTATTACACATTATAGGCACATAGAAAGCTACACATGGCTTTTACTTTGGAGGTCATTTCACAAGATGCTAAAGTAGCTGTGTGGTACGGGCTAGCGCTAAGGGTTTCTTGTTACCAAATCCATCCCAAGATGTTTTACAGGGCGCTTTAACTGTTTTTGAGGCTGATAATTTGCGATTGCATCTGTTCAGAGCTGCAAGGACCCTGGAAAAGTTATCGAGGAGCTGATTTGGCGTGTCTGCTCGACAATAAAGATCATCTACAAGCTTGACGACTACACTTTCTTCAAGGAGGTCACCTAAACACGGCATGTGAGCTCTTATAAAGCTGTCTCAGATCCGGACATTCCCATGGCTGAGCGGTTGTGTACTCGGATGCCTCGAAACGGTGTGACGAGTCCACAGTATTTCTTGGAACCCTTGGCAACCCTTGGCAAGAGGGATTTGGTAGAACGCTTTTGTAAGATCTGTCATAGCACGGAATTTCCATTGGCCAGATTTCTTCATTACACCCATAGCTTCAAGTTCATTAAATTGGGTTTGAAGTAATTCTAGTTGATTAGGAGAATACTGAGGCAGACGGTCCTTTCTCTGTTGGGCATAACAGGTCCAATGTTAACCTCGGTCTTAAAAGATCCAGCATATCCATTAAAACCTTCCAAGACTGGACTAAAAAGGATGTAATTTTTACTAGGGTATCCTTTAAGGCTTGAACAATCTCTGAAGGAAGAAAGCCATCAAGGTCTACTGCAAGTAATGATGAATATGATGTGGAATGTCTGAAATGGCTATTAAAACTAGTGTTTGCATTTCTCGGCATGGTAGGCACTGTATCTGGAGAGAGAACATAAACCTGCCGAACATCACAAAGGTGTTCATGTTTACGAAGTGTCACTGCTAGTATTTTCAATGTGTATCTTTTTCCCAACACTGTGTAAAATGGAAGGGGTAACAAGAGATCCGGGTAGGTGAGGTTCAATAGCGAGATCAATATCATGATAAAGTACAGAAATGTCAACCTCTAGATATTCCGAGATAGTCTAGATAGTTATCTAGATAGATGGTGGTGTTTTGGACGATTCTATTAGCGGCTGTAACTGATCTATAAGTGTATATGGTGCTTTCGATCAGAACTTTCCATTTTGAAGGTCGAACAGCAATGCCATTTGCTTCCATACAAGGAATACCCGCAAGAACATCTTCAAAATTTTCGATCACTAGTCCTTCAAAGAAAAATTGAAGGGAATCTCTGGAAAAAGCACAATTTGCTTTCACCCACAACCTTCAAAGGTGAAGAGCCATTGGCTTGATGATCTGATTGCTGACCTTTTCATTCAAGTTAGTAACAGCTGATGCTCTTATCATTTTCCCTGTAGCTCCAGAGTCGATTGTGAGACGTACAGTACATGAGAGTGTTGAAAGAAAAATTCTAGATATGGTGACGCAAAATTTGCGCCATGAGATAAAAATGCAGAATAATTTGGATCAAAGGATAACGGGTATATTAAATTATGTTTCCAGTTTTCGAATGAATTTACAGTTTCAGTTTTAGAACGACACCATTGTTTGGGTGCTCTGTGTGTAATTGCCATATTTGTTCCAGGTGAACATGTTGTCGGGTGCGTGCAGAACTACTTACACGAGGGTCTGCGCTGTTCATTTCCGCAGACGTAGAGTTGAAGTCGCTGCCACCATGCTATGGTAAGAGAGAATCCACAACTAACGTGTTACAAATGTAGCACGCTTTATTCACACTGCTAGAGAATCATAGACTTACAATATGGCACCAATAGGGTGAATGCCCTCATCACGAGCCTAATAAAAATCTGTCACACAGTTAACACCTGTGTTGGCGAAGAGAGAGTAATGCTGAAGAGCAATGAATGTTGTAACTGCGTATCCTATATGGAATCCTACTGAATTTTGAAACTAAAAAACCTAAAGTAATCTACATACGAGTAGTAACTGTTGTCCCTACTACTGACTATATCTACACACCTATGAGGTGGCCGAATGCAGATTCGCTTAAATAACCTGGTCCAGCAAATACAAATGCATTGCTAATAACGCGCATCGCTAAGATTCATGAAACGCCCCTCTGGAACAAAATGATGCATTTCTATTTATGCATACCTACGTCACAAGCTGTGGCCCTGTTATTAGTCAGCCCCCGGGCTGACTAGTTACGGTGGGATGAAACTGCAAGTGCGCTTGCGTAATTTGGAATTCTGGGAAAAAGAGGTACACGACTTGTTCTGAAGAAACTCGTGCTATTTGCTCCAACCAAAGGGCGTGATTCTTCACAAACACCCTCGGAACAAAGACGCGACCTCGATCTATTTATAGACTGCATTGTTCTTCGACGAAAAATTAAAGAAGAGATTGTTCTAAGTGGGAAATATGATACTATGAAAATATTTCAGTGCTTATAGAAGATGAGAAGTTTATATGCAGAGCACATTTAACACATTTAACAATATATATATATACCCTCAATCGCCGTTGCAAGTTCACGGATTTGTGTGTATTCCTCTGAATGCCTGATGCAAGACTCCCTCAATCAATACCTTGCATAAGACATGTACGGCTCAGAATTCACACAATAATCCACTTGCACAAAGGTCCCAAAACAGTGAAAAAAAAAGAATCTCTTTTTCACTTTAATGATGAAAGTTATGAAAACATCAGAAGATCACTTAAGATGTGTAAAGTTTTATAATTTACACGATGATAGACATGTACGTGCCGCTTGTGCACGTGAACCGCGCCCACAGGTGAGAAACTGACCACAGTAGAACTGCGATAGTTGAGAGAAACTGCGGGGATTTATAGACAGCCCCCCCCCCCTCCTCCAATTAGAGAGAATGAGCGAGATGGAATCCAGCATCATTTTAGGGTGTACGTACAGTATGTATGAAATATTTTGAATTTCCAGTTTATTGCTTTATTTTGGAAGCAATTCTTTTCTTTCCTAATAACACTGAAATGAATGTTTAAATTTAGAAATTGAATTATATATACATACAGTATGCACCCCTCCCCCTTCCCCTATCATGCATTACCTCGAACCTGCACGATTAAAAACTTTTATCTAATAATAATTAACACAACCTAACCCAAGGTCTACCTTCCTTTTAAGCATCATAATCTATATACATTTATAGAATTTAACAGTAAAATTGAAAATGTATACATTCTTCAACGTTCAATGATTGGGATCATAGTGGCTTTCTTCATTTCTGCTCAAGACGAACTTTATCTGATGTCCGCGCCCAAGAGAAATTAATTGGAGGTAATCATAAAGAACACGATGTAACCTAACTAAAATTTATTCTATGCTTTATTATTTATTATGTACAGCATTATGTTACAAATAAGAAAACGACTGGGCAAATTTTAACTTAGACGACAATGACTTTTAATGAACACAACATGATGGATAAAACAAATCATATACCATCACAAAACAAGATAGAAACTTTCTGTATTCCAGTGGCTGACTCTCAGCTTTTTTTAAAAAGCTAACCTTGTTTGGACATTGAAACAGATTAACCGAAATTAATGGAATTCTCTGTGACATACACATAGCTATAAAATGCCAAAAGATGTCAAAATTACCTTCTTTTGGGTCATGACATCCTTTCTCCCAAAGAAGGTATGATGGTTCTAGATTTCGCTGTGAGAAAGAAACATGACCTAGATACGAATTGACTACAGATTCCTAAAGAATTCCAAGATGAGGTCACATTGACCTATGTTTTGGGGTCGTGAAACAAGATACATCAACTGAATTTTGAGCTGCAGCACACCTGCCCCCTTATTTCGACAGAGATTCGGCTTGGCTATAAATTTTGACTGATGCCTTCACCGAATCGGGACTTGGTAAATACATCACTCAAAATATCGAGTTGAATGTAATTTCAGCCGATAATTACCCCTCCCTCCAAGGATGGTTTGAAGATCGTAGACCCCACAGTTTGCAATATATGAACAGAACACAATTTAATCCCAAAATGAGGTCATCGTGGCCGGCTTTTCGGACAGAAACACACTTTCTTTCAATGATGCATCAAATAACAAGGCTTTGTCCTAGGACTTGCAGTGTGCAAGATGTGATCCGGACAGGATTTGACTACAAATAAACATTAAATTCCAAAATGAGACCACTTACTCTAAGGTTGCGACACAGCTTCCCATCAAGATGCACCAACTGATAAATTCAATGTTACTAGCCTCACAGTGTGCAATAAAAGATCCGGATACGAATTGACTATGTATAACCTTAAAATTCTAAATTGCCTTCACCATGGCTTACTTCTTGGTTACCACCCACCCACCCCATTCCCTCTCAAATGCAACAACCATCACAAAAGCAGAATATACATATACAGATATACAGAACAATCAATTTCAATATGGACTAAGTCAAATTCTGCACCTATGGTGGAATACATCAACTGACTCTTAGGGATAAATTCAACATATTAATCAGCATAGCCCCTCCCCCCCCCTCCCCCCCTTTTGGTATCATGGTAAATTTTCGGAACGATCATATTAATTGTCCATCGGATAACAATTAAACAGGATTATTCCTTTCGAATTCCATGATTACTTTCACATTAGTTTCATAATAGGCCTCTATTCATTGAGACAAAGTGTTGCTTTAATGCTTCTGACATTCAAAACGAAATGTATTCTTACTATTTTAGAAGTAAAATTCAAACAATTTTAGCCTAGCTTGTGGGCAAAATGGGACAGCAAAGGACATTTTAACTTCACAAATTTATAAAGGAGTAAGAGACATTTGTGCCATTAAGAGTTTTCTTTCTTAACAAAGTATAAATAAACCTTAAATTATCTTGTTGATATCCATTTTATACAGTTTTAAATGTATTTTTTTGCAAAAAAAGGAAACAAGAGGCCCACTGGCCACAACGCCTACCTGAGTAACTTTGACCCCGCTGTTTACCAGATTTTCCCCCTTGTAATTCCTATTCTGGCCCCATCCTACTCCTGGGCGTCATGATTTGAACAATTTAAAATCTACACTACCTTAGAAAGCTTCCACGTAAGTTTCAGCTTTTCTGACCCAGTGGTTCTTAAAGAGAAGATTAAAAAAAAAAAATTTTTTTGCTATATATTTAATGTAAAAGTTTGATTCCCTATTGTAGCCCCACCCTATTCCCGAGGGGTCATGATTTAAACAATTTAGAATCTATACTCCCTATTGTGGCCCCATCCTACCCTCAGGGGTCATGATTTGATCAATATAGAATCTACTTTACCCCAGAATGCTTCCATATGAGTTTCGGCTTTCTTGCCCAGTGGTTCTTGAGAAGATTTTAAAAGATTTTTTCTATATATTTCAATGTAAATGTTGATTCCCTAATGTGGTCCAAGCATAGACCCGGGGGCTATGATTAGAATAATTTTAAATCTACATAACCCAAGTATGCTTCCATATAAGTTTAAGCTTTTCGGGCCCAGCGGTTCTTGAGAAGAAGATTTTTAATGACCCCACCCTATTTTTACCTTTTCTTGATTATCTCCCCTTGTAAAGGGACTTGGCCCTTCATTTTAAGAATTTAAACTCCCGTTTACAGAAGGATTCTTTGTACCAACTTTGATTAAAATTAGCCCAGTGGTTCTTGAGAAGAAGTTGAAAATGTGAAAAGTTTACAGACTGACGGATGACGGACAACAGGTGACCAGAAAAGCTCACCTGAGCTTTCAACTCAGGTGAGCTAAAAAACATGTATAGCACTATTGTGAACTTTCTAAAATATTTTTATAGATAACACAGAAAATCTCGAGAACGAAGCCAGAAATACTCTGGAATCGTTTTAATTCGTGGGGATGGGGTGGTGGTAAATGTTCGTAGGCAGCAAAATGTTTCCTGGTTCGTGGACCGTAATTTCATGTTTAACTCGTATAATACTATATAAACAGAAGCAGTTATTGTTCTTGGGGATGTATATTCGAGATTTTAATCATCGAAATTCCTGAACTTTAGTCCCCCCGAACAATAACTCCACAGTAATGCTCTAAGCAAAAACGCTTGTTTTGTTCCAATTTTTAGACAACATCCTTGCCTTGTAAAGCTCTTTGGTTAGAGAGACCACGACAGTATTTGACTTCAATGCTCTAGATATATTTCCTTTCCCAAAATTGGATTCAAAATATTTATATTCAAATCAGATGCTGTAAGTTTTCTTTGGTAGCTATCATTTGAATAAAAAACTCTTTTAATTCTTAATACATTTGATTCACTGTTCTTAGATATTTTTAGAATATAGAGGTTCCACGTTTTAATAATTTTTTGTTCTATAAAGTGAACTCTCTTAGAAGTTGTACAACCGCTGCTTCCCATGTAAATAATATCTATCCATGAATGCTTTTCCCAAAGTTTGGCGAATACTACGCCACAGTTTTAGAAAGGTGGAAAATGTTTTATCACAGATATAAGACAGACAGACGGAGCCGGATAAGCAAAATGATTCATTTTGATCAGAAATGGCTTGAAGTGCAGATCACTCAAAGGTGACGTTCAAATTCTTGCAGGATAGCAATATTTTTATACTACACCAATGCTAATATCTGGCATTTGGAAGGTACTTCACGACCTGAAAAATTAACTCTTGTAAATAAATGCAAGAAGTTGACACATGCAAGCTCATTAATGTCTAAATAGATATATCTTATTATGTAACTTTGTGGTTTTAGTGCATTATAAATATGGTTGCTACTTACAAAGTAAAATAATTTCCAAAAAGGTTTTGAAGTGCATTGACGAAAGTTATTCTAATATGTTTTAGTCCATGCATCAAAATTTTGTTGAGACCTGTTTGCCTATATAGTATATACAGATGTATGACCTTTTTAGAATTTGTTTTCCAAAAATGATTATAGAATTATGTGTATTGTTCTGGTAATTTTTTTAAAGTAATTCTTGAGTCTACATATTTTGCTGCGTAAAAAAGGACACGTCTTGCTCTCGTGTTACTGACCTTCAATGTACAAGAATACATGTATTATCTTTACACGGTGTGTTTTGAGCATTTTATTGCGCATTTTAGGGGTTAATTACATCTTTAATTTAATTAGTTCTAAATACTTCATTTTTGTGTTTACATGATTGACTATTTTATGCAAAAAATGTGCACGGATGCAAGATACTAAGATTATGAAATTACACAAAAACAGCCAAAACAGGGTAAAAAAGAGAAAGAAAAAAAGAAAACAATTGTCGCCTTATTTAAATGTTACATTTAAGGACATACGCAACGTACCTTACCTACTGATAATTTTTCAAGATCTTCTTAATTTAAGATTATATAGTGCCATTAGATGTTCGTAGACAAAAAACCAGCATGCATTACCAGGTATTTTGAAAAGATATCAATTGATGAAAATTCTTGTATAATTCAAAGAAAAATATACAAAAATTACTAAACATATATTCTAGATGTTTTGTTTATCCAAACTTGTTTTAGAAGAAGTGTACAACAGCATATATAGACAATAAAATGTAGCACAAAGTTCCTTTAAGTATTGGAACTCTTCAACAACAGGGAAAAAGACAATAAAGTTCAAACTACGTTGCGTATGTCCTTAAAAGTTTAATTGTGGATTTACACTTATCTATAACTATTAAGTTAAAGTTTGTAACATAAATTTTCACAGACAATTATGAATTGAATTTCAGTCTTTCATCTGAATAAAAAGAAAATCGCCAAAAGATTTACGATTTCACTAAGCCGTGCTATTGGAAACTTATTGTATAATGTCTAAAAGATGTTAGGTACTTTTTAATGTGAAAATACCTGAAATACAATCCAAAAAGTAATAGTATAAATCTTATAAGCTTATACATGTATGACTGACAGGCCCTTAACGTTGTACACTGTAATAGAATGTTGATGCTTGTATAATACATGGCGTCAAATTATTTACAGCATATATATATGCACAAATTAGCAGTCTGAGTAATTAATTAAATTTGATGGTGAGTCTTCCTTTGAGCATTTTTTTCTCCATTGCAGTTGACATCTTTAAGAAAAAAAAAACCACGGGGCCGAAAGTACATCGACCGAGAGTGCAGGAGAGGAATAACAAGGGTATAGCATGAATCTGAGATGACGATGGTACTGCATTCCACAGCGATACGGAGGAACACGAGGAGATGTTACAGAACATTGAACTACTGTAAAGAATGTGTGTTTCCCTGTGTTTGTCCTCAAATTTCCATGTCGCTGACATCTTTGGGATATTGTAATGACTGATGTTTAAGAAATAAAATTGAATTTGATAATATGGTGTGTTTTTATAGCCTTTATAAAAGTTTAAATAAATATTCAGTGCACTCTTTTGACAGGGAAAAGGAACGCACCAAACGTAATTTTTATGCTTTTTTTCTTTCATTAAGCTCTTTGTATACCTTCTCTGAACGCTGAATTACAATTTACTAATAGCGTTTTGTTTTTTTGTTTGTGTTTTGGTTTGTTTTTTAGTAAAACTAAAGTTAAATTGTGAATAAAAGAAAGAAAGTAAACTGAGAGGTAAAACTAAAGTAAGTTTTGTGTAAAACAAAACCTAGTAGAAGTATACTGTACGCTTAAGCTTTTGTGTAATAAAACAAAAGTTAACCTGTCTGCGGCAAAACATATGTGTGATAAACTACAAAGGAAACTTTGTGCGGTAAAGTTTTTATTTATGTGGTACAACTATAAAGTAAGCTTTGTGTAATAAAACCATGTTATGTGTTATAGAACTTAGCATACATTGTGTTTACAGGACAAGTAAGCTTTGTGTGGTAAAACTTAAAGTTGTGGTAGAACTTAGGTTGTGAGAAGTAGAATTTAAGTTAATTTGTGTGTTAAGGAAAGTTAAGTTTAGCTTGTGAAGTAGAAGAAAAGGACAGTTGGCTTTGAGTAGCTATAGTGGAGAAATAACTCCTAGAGCTACAATATCGTTCGCTCATTCTCTAGATCTATTCAAGAATTCATTCACTAGATCTCTTCAAGAACAAACATTTATCAAATGATAAAAAGATAAAATCTAGAAATTTTTCGACATCTTAGGACCTTGAAGAGAGAAATATATCGATATGAAGTTCCACTCCTTCAGATATCAAATAACACTGGTGTCCAGTGACTATTAACATTTACAGTATCAAATCAACTTAACCTCACGGTGGAGTGGTCACGTCCTTTACAAAAAATTGATATTTTATGTGCAAAATTTGTATGTAAACAAATTTAAACTGGAAAACTCCAAATTAAGAAGAGAACAGTTATCCCCAAGTAAGCACCAGTTTCAGTAATAAAATTAAACCTAGCTAGAAACAAACTTTCAAAGTTCAGATAGCTTTATTTTCAGAAGCTAATCTATAGGGTAAATCCTTGAGTTTGGGGAATCAATTACAAATACATCATAATGATTCCTACCTGCTATCAGAATTTCGTCATCAAATAGAACTTGTTTATCTTTGGAATTCATATTCGTTTCTTTTGCACATCGGAGAACTCTACCAAGTCGAGTGATAGGAGTGTAAATATCTTTGTTTACCAACAACTATGGTTATATACACTCAAAAATAACTCCATGAATGTCACTTATTTATACCTAGCCAACGTAAGCTATGGTTTTTGTATATATAATTATTATATTTATAGGCGCTAGCAAGTATTTAGGACAATCCTGTTTATGATCATGTAAAACTGCAGAACCACGCAGCTTCTGTTTAGAAAACATTTACGCTGATCCTGAAACTATTTTGGGGAAATATCAGAGGTAAAGTGTGCGTCAAGTATTCTCAAGACGGATTTTATCACATTACCTTAATATGATGTCAAATAGGAGAGCTTCAGATATATGTTTCATCTAGTATAAAATTCGTATTCTGCTGTTTTATGAAAATCAGGTCAAGGTCATTTGAAGGTCACAAATGTTTCTCATTAGGGAACAATAGGATTTTGGTATAACAGATCGAGATTAACCCTACAGTTTACAAGCGCTTTATAGGAAGTAAACCGATATACAAGTTAACATACATCAAAATTCGTCAAGCATATTCCTTTTTATACTTATTTATTAAACATCCTTATAATCAAATAAAAAGTGAAAGTCAGCCTTTTCTATTTTTACTTCAACATTATTTTTTTAGATTACCTATTCCTCCATATGTTTATAAATGATAAATACCCTAGAAACATTTTAAGTTTACAATAACTTCTTTTTGCGCATGTACAAGAGTGGGGCGATATTAGCTGTTTCCCCGCAAAGTGAGGTCATGTAGACCAGCTCAATGGCAAACAACCAAAATATCTACTGAGTAAAATGAAAAAAAAAACAAATTACAAGGAAATGTATTCATACTCTTGATTTGTTCAGACATAAAACTTTTCCTTAGTGGATACACATGTTGATATTGTGTAAATGAGCATAGTAATATTAAGGTTTATTGTGCTATTCTGTACAGTATTTTTTTGTTACTTTAAGTGGATCAACCTCTGAGTCATTTATGTGATCTTATGCTTGTGTTACACAAGTTGATGTATAATGTTCCATTATCTTATTCTACCTTAATTAATAATCTGATGAGAAAAAGTACTGTATGTTGTTCAATCATTCTTTTTATACTTATAAAATGAATGAAATATACACTGCAAAAATGGGAACTACTCTTTTTTTAATTTTGCAGTCAAAAGGAAACGTGAGTCGATCGTTCTCGGCAATAGCTGCATTTACTTTTACGGGCATGTAGTATCCAGGGGGTGGGTGGATAGTATCCCCCTTTTTCTGGAAAGAATATTTTGCCATTACACACACGTAAGTATGGACATTGTCATTAGGGAGATAACCCTCCCCCCCCCCCCCACTTCTTGCAGAATGGTCAAATTCTACAACGTTAATATATTTTTTTTCTTCTTGTAAGGAAAACCCCCTCCCCAAGAAATAGGGTTTTCGTCAATTTTCCTCCCCCCTCCCCCCGTTTTCCCCCAGGGAAACTTGTCATTTTTCTGGCTGCCCCCTTTTGAAAACGAGCCTGCTTAAGTCCTCATTTGAAATTATATTTTATTAAAAATGCGTTTGTTATGTCTCAGAAAGATATTGAAAGTTGTTAGAAAATATGTTTATGCATCACCTTGGTTCAAACCTGTCGCTTGGTTGAAAAACAGACAACTTACTGACTGAGCTACTTGGAATACTTGGTAAATTTTCTTATTTTCGACTTCGTCGATTGTAATTTAGCTTCACACAAAATATTCCTGAGTGAAGGGAATTGATTTTTTTTCTTTCAAATGAAGGAAATTCTCCTTCCAATAGGCGATGATAGATAAAGATTAAAAATAGGGCGATGCCCAAAATTCCACTCAAAAACTACCGGGTCAAGAAACACAAAGCTTGTGTAACAACCCTGTTATATGATCAAATTGCAGATTCAAATTTGAGTTATTCATGGTCCTCGTGTCTAGATAAAAACCACAATAAGAGGGCAAAAATTGACAAAGAAACAAAAAGCCAATAACCTTTAATATGCTTCCTCTCAAGAACAGTTTATACAAAAAGGCTACAGTTACGCCGTGTTTGATATACAAATATCCTCAAGAATGGACTGTTTTAATCATGGCCCCTGGACCTAGCCAAGCACGGTAAAACCACAACTGGGGATCAACATCTGATGAAAGGATATATAGAGTAAAATGTTCTTCTTAACAACAGAAGGACTACAATTATAGTATATTAAATTAAAAAGAGCCCAAGTTAGTGAGGATTCAACTTTGTTCAACTCATGGACTCTAGGCCTAGAGAGGAGTTACACTTTTAAAGGAAATATATCGGAATAAACAGGGAAAATATCTTTAAAAACTTTATTAATAACAAAAACCTTGCAATCAGTCACATTGATATGCATCTATTCCCATGTATTGACGATTCAAGTTTGTTTAGATCACGTCACTGTAGGAGCTAGAGTTGGGCTACGATGAGGATCAAAGTAAATATACTTCTGGAAGAACAATCGGTGCTACAATTTGTAAGCTGTACTTTAAGCCTCAATATACTTAAAATTGCTTAAGGTTCATTGATACTCTGATAAGAGAGGTAACTCTTAATGTGATAAATGTCTATTATTCCTTTATAAAACTGTCAAGTTGAAATGTCTTTTTTGTTCAATTTTCCCCTTCAAGCTATGCTAAAATATAGTTTGTATTTTACTCATAAAATATATTTCTTTTAGTAAATCAGAAGCATAAAAGCAACATTTTATATAAGTGAACAGAGGGGTTATGAACCTGAAATCCTAAAATTTGAAAACATAAGTTTACTGATAAGAAGTTTCATTTATTTCAGATAGGTTTTATGACTCATGTGATTATTCTGATCCTAAGTCTCTTGTTTTGGGGTTGAAACTCTTGAACGATCACTCTTAAAGTATATTAATGAAATTTATGAATTCAAACTTGCTGAAATTACAGACAAAATAGGATGATTTTCTTGTTAGTGTCCATGTTTTTACCAAAGTTGTTAACAATAAAAAAATATAATCTAGGAATTTATTCTTAATATTTCACTTGGTAAGTTCTAAAGATGTATAAAGATATGAGAAAGCTACTTTATTCTTAGACATCATAAAGAATGTGAAAAAGGAAAAAAATGTCGATTTATCAGAGTAAACAGTACTAGAGATAGATCCAAAGACAAGGAAAAACGGTTAATTTACTGTAGCTGTCTAATTAACTGGAATTATGAACAAGATATAGGATTAATGAACACAGAAGAGTCATTAGCTACCCCATGCTGAAAACAACGTTTTGGACATGTATGACATCTCAACAAAATACGCTGAAATTCTCAAAGACTGTAAACATGATCATGGTGTGTGCTATTCTCTATTGAGAAGTTGATGGCTCGTTTTAATACTCCCCCTCACACCTATTCTCTATTGAGAAGTTGATGGCTCGTTTAGTATTAAAACGAGCCATCAACTTCTCAATAGAGAATAGGTGTGTGCGGGCGACAGTAACTCATCATGGATATAGAATATATATGAGGTTAAAATCATCCACATTGTTTGACCTTATCAAATACAACGTTGCTTAGCTGAAGTTGCCTCGGGGACTCTCAGCTACATGTATTACTACACCGATCGTACCAAATTTGGAGGGTCTTTGTTGATTCACTATTAAACTGTAAAATCTAAGTACATATCAATTAGCGAACCCCCTTATCTCAGCTCGATTTTCATAATTAAACCATTACATAAACGCATTCTGTTGTAATCATCTCTGGGTCGACTGACAGAGATGATAGATGCACATGGAACGATTAATTCTCATTAATTTGTACGAGTGGGCGTAGAATATTATACGTATTTGTACCCTGTTTCTGTAAAGGTTGAAAGACATTAAATGGTACATGTATATATATTTTAAATATTGTATTTTTTTTTTTTTTTTTTTACAAAAGACATTGAGAAATGAACAGAACGAATATACTGGTAGGTGAGATTTCATGAAATATTTATTTACATGCAAGATCGCAAATGAAATGAAGTGAAACCATTTGAGACCTCAGCAAGGAGTTTAGGAATCACTTCGCCCCGGAGTTTGTTGTCTGTCTCGCTGTCTATCCGTCCGTTTGTCGGTCACATCTTATATCTTGAGAACTTGCCTAGCTTTTCTGAATTGCTCGTACTTAGAACTATGAGAAGAAAATCTGAGCTATAGAACATTTACACCGAACTTTGTTTTTTGCAAAAATACCAGCGTTACAGTTCATATAATTTTGATCTACTTTGTTACTTTTATTAATATATACTTCCCTAACGCAGTATTGCAGTCTTACTGACCATCTTTTTCAGGCAAATACATGAACTGTAAAACAAGTGTGCTAAAAAATAAAAATAATTGACCATGCTGTTGCTTTATTTACATTTTTAATGTTTCATGCGTTCCTTGGAAGACTTGTTTTGGTACAAGTGCGTCAATTTTTTCTGATCGAGGACATGTACTGTTTTGGTAAGAAAGATACTGTATTTAATTAACTTATTATCCTATTGCAATGAAGTTGGAGGGAATAAAGTACACTCTTGTGAGTGTGTGGGTTAGTGCATGCGTGCACAAGGGAAGTAATAATTTACATCGGGATCGATGTGTTCTTTTGCGAGGGGGGGGGGGGGGGTTCTCTGCTTTGCGGACGGTGCCCATGTTTTCCTTAGAAGTATATGATTTCACATTTTGCAAACTTCAGAATCACCATAATGCTAGAGACATAGTGTTCAAAAATCCATATAGTTATAACAGAAATTCTAAATGATAATTGTAGTTGTACGTCCATTTTATAATTTAACTATTCTGTGTGCATATATACTGTTCACTCCTCCATATATAATTTCTAGAAACACAAATTCATCTGCTTTTAAGATGCATTTCAAGTCATGTAATGTACATAAATGTGGATATATATACTTGCTTAGAATGTATTTACATATTGCCATTTGGTTATACTTTCATTATGACAGTAATTTTATGATAACTTACTAACTTAACCTGGTCTGTTCATTGAAGTGTATAGCAGTTAGGTTTTCCTTTATATAGCATGTGATGCTTAGATTTCATTGTGGGAACCATACCAGTAATTTAATTGTTAGTTGAGAACTTTTGCAAGAGAGGATACTGCACCAATGCAACCAATACTTGTTTTACTAGTAATCATGATTATATTGTTGTACATGCTCCTTGAGGGCCCTCGATTGGTGAATAAACATATTTATATAATGATAGAACTTAAACAGTTCAAGTGAGCAAGAAAACTTCATCTACGTAGATCTAATATAAATCCTACTATTAGGTCATCTTTTTTAATGAAACAAATTCAAATTTTATTTTTGTAATTTACCTTTGGTTTTTTTCCTGTAACAAAGAAAACGAACGATTTCGTGTTTGCCAAACGACAACCCTGGTGGTGAAGAAGTCAGACCCATATAGGAAGCAGTGTTTTCTTTTTATTTCAAAGTAAAGGGGTTAGAAATCAATTGTTACAGGCTAGGGCTGAGGTATATCAACAAATCTTTGTGGACCTTACAACAATTGGTTTTTTTTTTAATTTTTGATTTCTGAGCGGCATTTTTATCAATTGAAGCGGTCAATTTGGCCGGTAGCCGGTTCTTAGGGAAAACACCGACTGAAAGCAATTTCAGTTGGGGGGGGGGCACAACCATACATTTTCAGTTGGGGGCACTATCAACTACCAAAGTCTCCTTGTCAAGCAAAAAAAAAGGTCATTAGACGTTTTTATTGAGGGGGTAAAAGCACGCGGTAGCTATGTTTTCCATAGAAATCTATATATCGGTAAAATTGTAGGGGGCACCCCCTCGTACCCCCCCCCCCCCCGGTTCCTACGGCCATGAGAAGTCATGAGTGTTGTAGAACACTAATGTGAATTAATCCACCTTTTCTAAAAGAATAAATTCTAAATGCATAGCTGTAACGACAGCAATCTATTGCCCCCTCCCCCTTTTTTGCTTATCTTTGGCCCAGTCACATAAAGAATAGCAAATAAGCCGAAATTGGAGTGTGGATCTATCCCGATACAGCTAATTCTTTATGAAAAATATGACTTTGACTTTGAATTGAACATTAAATTTTTGTTTACTTCTTTTTCTTTTTCTTAAAACTCAAATGGCGAAAACGATAATGAGCTGTATAGTGTTTGTGAACTTATTCTTTTCTCTTGAGTTAATTAATTCAGTTTCTTGGTTCAAGTCAGAAAAAAAATTATTTTAGTGATGATTCATTTGCAAACTCTCGAGTGTAAATGTCCTCTAGCTATAGTAGAGAGCGTGTCTCAAATGTGGGTCATTTATAATTTAATTCTGAGTTATGATCAAGTTTGATGCATTCTTGCTTACACATCCAAATTACGGTAATGCCAATGTTTTATGACAAAGATGAAAAAAAAAATATAATTATAAAATTCAGAATAGGGCATTTCCCCTGTTCGTATATACTGTCTGATCTCGGTATACACATCCAAGATTTAAGTTACGATATTCAAGATTTAAGTACACGATATGTACTTAACCTAACATAAAAAAATAGATGACATGTACGTATATTATTTTGTCTCACCTTTTAACTCGATGTTTTTATCTTTCATCACAGTTTCACAGAGGTGTATTTATTGTATCCAGATTCTGAAGCTGACTTTCACATTAGTGTGGGATGAGCATACCAACTGTACGGAATAAAATTTTATTGCTTGATTGTTGCAACCCCTACACATGAACTGACAAAAGGCATACTCGCAGAATTAGTTCCATGCAAAACAACAGCGTTACGTGCCCAGGGTAATGCTAATGGACATCAGCTGTATAATCCAGGTGATATATTTGAGGTATGGTAATCTTCCGCGGTGCCATGAGACCAAATGTGCAGCTTAATTTGCCAAGAAAACATAAGATACAGGGTATAATTAATAAAAACATAACTATATAGAACTTTGTGTGAAAATTAATTAATGTACATATAATTTTATACAAATATGAATATTTTAACCAACTATACACATAGTAACAAACTTGCATAACAAAAACGTGAACATTGTTCTATCCCCGTCTGGAATACCACTTTGTCAGCTCATAACAAAAAATGCTGCCAACTTTGACATAAATTTTTTAAAAAAACCCATTATTTATAGTATATTTGTCCTTTTATTCCCTCAAAAGCGATGATATGATTATTTACAAGAATACTCATGCACAAGGAAATTCGAGATATAATCAACCTATGTAAGGCATATTCAATGTCATTGATTCTTATCATTTAGAATACGTATGGAGAAAAACACGATATATGTACCTATATCTTGTTTCTAAAGGGTCATATAGATCTTTAATTGACTCTGTTAATACGAAATTTAAGATGGATTGTATCATCCCAAGCAAAATTAATTGTACTGGTAAACATTTAACAAAGAGCTGGTGTTTAAACGTGGCCTAAGAAACATAAGTCTGGCGATCGAGTAATTGATGCAAACTCGCCTTTTGTTTCCATGTATAAAGTATTGCAAGTATAACCGATTCCATCACATTTTTGACGATCGTGAATATATATTATATACATGTTCATGTATCAATAAAACTGTTTTGTCTTTGATTAAAAATGAAAATGACTTAATGAATTTATAACTGTTTTATGGCCATGTTATTATCTAGAGTATAAAAACTCTCTTTTATTGCTTTGTTTTAATGATGAGATTTGCGTTCTATCACAGGAAAGGCTCTTGTTACAAAAATGTTAACGAGAATTATGTGCTATTGTACAAGACTTTTACCAACTTCAGCAACACCCCCTTCCGCCCGAGAAGTCCCCAAGTAAGGTTACTATCAAAGTTTATTAGGATCAAACTATGAGTAAATAAAAATGAAAGACGTGCTAAGTTATAACACAAGGAGGAAACGTGAAAAAGACGTAAAACGAAAAGGAATTTTAATGCGTACAAATGCCTAATATTAAATAATACCAAACAATAGGCCCATGGGCCACATCGCTCACCCGAGCACATTGGCCAGGAGTTCAGTATTGAAAAGTTTCCGGGGGGGGGGTGAATTTACACTACCTCAGGATGCTTCTATATCATTATCACTATTCATGGCTTTGCTGTTCTCGATCAGAAGAATTTTAAAGATTTTTTACTCTAAATTCGATCAAATTTTAATCTGCATTACCTGAATATGTTTCTGTCCTAAGTAAAACTTGGGGATACTTCTATAATACTACATGATGACTAATCATGCCTTTCCTGTTCTCGAGAAAAAGGTTTTTAAAGACATTTCTTACATATTTATATGTAAAACTTTGACCCCTCTTGCGGCCTCGCCCTACCAACGGGTTTTGTGATATGAATAAATTTGAATTTAGAGTATGTAATGAAGCTTTCACATAAGTTTCATCTTTTCTTGCCCAGTGGTTTTTGAGAAGAAGATTTTTAAATGATGCCGCAAATTTCACGAATTCTTAATTATCTCTCCTTGAAAGAGAGCGTGACACTGTGAACACCAAATGATGCTTTGCGGTAAGTTTGGTTGAAATTGGCCCAGTGATTCTTGAGAAGAAGTCGAAAATGTGAAAAGTTTCTGTTTAAAATTCAATAAAGTTCAAACTACCTTGCGTATGTCCTTAATAATGAATCCTTTCTTTGGGAACTGACATTTTTGATGTCATGACCTTGGAGTTTGATCTACTTCTGTAAAACTTTAACCTTGGCCATAACTTTTGAACGATTGGTATTAGGGCTTTCATGTGTATTTCTTGTGACAAGACCATTATTTGTGTACCAATATTTTTAATCTCCTGACCTTGACCTTGGAGTTTGACCTAAGTGTACTTTAAATTAAACTTAAACATTGACCATAATGCAAGGTGATAGGAGTTTTAAATTTCACATGTGTATTCTTTGTGACAAGATCTTTCTTTGAGGGCAAACATTTTTTTTTACCCATGACCTTTGAGTTTGACATACTTTTTAAATAGGGGGCATCAGTGTTTAACAAACACATCTTGTTCTTGTTATTACAACTTTCTTAATCTTCTTATTACGGTTTTTAAGTCGTAATAATGACTTTTTATCTCGTTAGCATTACTTTTTATCACGTTATGACTAGGCCGTCCTACTTTTCGTGATTTCGTTTCAGCCTCCTGTCTGCTTTTCCGCTACTTCTTCACACTGCTTTTCCGCGATTGGTTTAAACTATGTTACATGTATGTGTTTTCTCTTTAATTTGATACCTTACTTCCGCGAAATTTCAATGGCCACGGGTAGTGCTTGGCATCGATACGTATATTTCCATTTCTATTTGTTTTCTCTGTGATAACTCTTTGAAAGTTAGGAGAGTTGATTTCTTGATAATTCTAACGGAATGCAAATTTTGCTAAGTGAAAAGGTCAGTAGCTAAGAAGGCCTAATATGCATGTAATTCTTTGTGTCTGACTCTAAGGAGGCCTGATATGCATGTAATTCTCGTGCGGCTGTCTTTGTGTTTGACGTCAGTGAGCGGGGACTATTGAAATTGACATGTGCGGCCTCGTGTAATTTAAATCTATTAGTCTACATTTTTAAAATCTAAATTTACAATTTTATTTCAAAATGAAATGGAAATATAAGGAATCACTTTCTAGTTAGTAGAGTATGCCAGGGACATCAACGATAGTTGAAAACGTGGGATAATTTATGCATAACGGGCTTCGCCCGTTATGCAAATTATCCCACGTTTCCAACTATCGTTGATGCCCTGGCATACTCTACTAACTAAACAGTGATTCCTTAAATTTACCTCTATTTTATCATAAAGTTATGTTGAGTAGTAGTGATTATGAACTCATGGTGTGAAAAAAATTGAATGAATTTCACAAAGCAGTTCACTCTCAGTGATAGGTTTCAGATGTGATGGAAATTAATTTTCTGTAATAAATCGTGGTAAGAAATGTATAACTTACGAGAAGATAACTTTTAAATAATGGCGATGTTCCTTCTTAATGTAGTATAGAAGAAGCAGTAACAACTAAATGCTAACAGAAAAGGAACAATCATGTAAAAATAAGTCGCAGAAAAGCACGATCCGTCGCAAAAAGCAGGATTTTTTTTCGCGGAAAAGCAGTGTCGAATCGGAAAAATGGAACAGCGTTTCACTACTAGGAGTATCTTAAGCATTAATAATGACTTTTTATCTCATTATTACTGAATTTGACCCCTCTAGGCTTTCATAAATTAGATATAATTCTAGTATAACTCCGCACATTATTATTATTTTTCTCTTCGGTGATGAGATATTTCCATGATCCAAACGATATAGATATATACTTAAATTGTATGTCTAAAGGGAATATTTCTCTATGTTGTAATAGATTTCAATAACCTTTTTTCTGATTTTTTTTTCCAAAAATCACAGCTGCTCTTGTGCAACGAAAGCTTCTAAAGGTTAATAAAAATATTGTAAACTTGAAATGGCCTTGACAAAAATCAAGGCCGATGACATAATGTTTTTTTTTTCTTTTAATTGTCAAGCTTCACCAAACATTTGATGAGTGAATCTGAGGATATTAGTAATACAAGAAGTACGTTTGAGCTATATACTTATGGACTTTTGCGAGAAGCCCTGATTTTTACAGTTGACGGATTACTTTGACATTTAAACCTGCCTTATGTACAGAGGTACAGAATTAATATAATAGGTGATAAAACATTAAATTAGAGGATATAGTTATGGTATTAGGGGCACTAACACTATCTACCAACACAAGAGATGATTGGAGGTAGAATAAAGTTACTTAAATACCTTTTCATGAGAGATAGTATCTCCTTTTATTTCCATATTCTAAAGGAATGAAATAAAGAAGAAAAACATTTCGGAAGGAATAGGCCTACTTGGCAGGAGTTGGTCAGGGTGAAAAGGGAGGGGGTTGAGGGTAGGATTGTTGCCGTTCCCTTCCTAGACAACGTAATATGGGCTTTGAAATGGTCCGTTATTTTCGTTTTATTAACTGTTAAGCTAAATATTTATATCTCAGAAGAGCTTATATTTTCCTGGTGTAAATTAAGCTGTCAGCGCTTCTCGCAAAAGTCCTATAGTTGCATCTAATAATAATAAGACTTTGATATGAAGTTAATTAAAAAATTTAAACCTGATTCCACCTATGTCAAGAATTTCACAAGAGGTCTCAGGACATCCGCCACATATATATCCATCACACAAGCAATCCCAGATTGTTTAACGACTGTTGAAGTGATCGAATGTTGACTAGCCTAACCGTGGCTTCCCTGTGCAAGTGAACTCTGCATTATACTCTCCTCTTTACCAAGTTTACTACATTCTATATGGCCTGAAAGTCACCAATTCCTGAAAATTTAATCTAAAAATCATAAAGGATAGATCTACGCCAAGTATACACTTGTATTTCAGAACAAAGGGAGGTAACGTTAACAAGTAATACTCAATGTTAGATACAATAGACTTAAAATCGGTCCACATTTTTTAAAAAGAATTTTAGTTTTTTTCTAGATTGCCTGGAAGAATAAAGTACAACAAATATTTTGAAAGAAGTTGCATTTTACTTACAGTGACGGTAGACACTCTAAATAAGGATGTTCTTCCCTTGTTGACACTCAGTCACGTGACAAGGGGACAAAACTGCAGCTAAGTAAAGCACAATCTCTATCCGGAGTTATCTCTACTCAGAGTTATCGTTCCCGCTACGCTCCACTAGTACAAAATGTTTTTCATTTTCATCAAAAAGTTTACAAGAATGACATACACGTTTTTCTCTAGGAATAGATGGCCTTGAGTATTTCCCCATTTCAATATGTAGTATATGATCACTAATTCTTAGTTTTGTTAGGATTGTTCTTTCAGATTTCTTCTTCTTCTTCCTTTAAATCACAAGCCACCTTCTGGTGTAATGTCGTGATTGTTCAATGGTAATTGTAGGTAGTTCTGTAATTTATATTCATTTAAATTTATTATATTACTATAAAAAGTTAATTTTCCAGAATCTGATTTTGAAATGCTCTTTAACTGTTCACAGATTTTGTTCATATAGTGCTCCTCTAATTTATAAATTTTTGTGTGATATGTCCAATGAGGATAAAGACAATTTCTGTCGTAGAGTTAAAAAGTTTTCTTTGCCAAGATACTCTAGACCCCAGTGTTTTATCTTCTTTAAATGCAGACACCACTAATTGGTCATGATGCTCATTCTCTGACTCTAAAGTTTTCAATCTTAAATAAAATTTAAGCATATTTTCATAACACAAATAAAATAGTGGGCATTGTCCCAACTCATATAGAACAGCAATATTAGATGATTTTCTATGAACACCCAGAATATCTAGATATAGTTTTCAATTTAAAACCCCACGGAACCATGTGTGTCATTGTCATAAATTCTATATAGAAAAGAAAAACAAATCCTTCATCATATATGCAGAATTTCTTCTTGGTAATCTTATTTAAAGCACTTCTTTTAATACCAGCTTTACTAAGTCATCTTTCTCTTTTCAACGCAAAGGGTTGGAAAGACAGCAGGGACTGATAAATGTAAGTACTTTATTTATTGCTGATAAAGAAGAATCAAAGTACTGAAGGTACTGATGGGAGTTGATTTTAATTTGCTATGCGAGTATCAAAAGACTAAAAAAATCTCACGATTCTAAGGAGTAAAAAAAGTAAGGCTTGTATTGATTTGACCATAACTTTTGAATGATATGCAAACACGTGTAAGACTTCCTCATTGCTCAAAATTTTTCAGTAATTTAAGGTATTTTCCTTACCAAAAATTTGTTTAAAAGTGCCAGAGCGACTTTTTTTTCGTCAGAATGTGATTCAAGTTGTTGATTCCGCTCCTATACATGTATATATAAAATCTTAGAATAAATGATTTTTAAGTGTACGTTTGAATTTACATATAGAGAAATGGAGTACGTTTTGCTAATTTGCATAGGCGCCATATTGTTTTCAATATGGCAGATTTTTGTTCAATGCATTATAAAAGGAAAAAAAGCATAGATTAAAAAATATCAATTCGGAATAATTTCTTCCTCATTTGATTTTATCTTTTATTGTGTCCTGTATCGGAATGCAATCTTTCGTTTAAAAAATGACGAAAAGTTGAAAGTTCATTTCGAGTTTGAAAATCTAAAGCGAAGCTTCATTACAATGATATTCATGTAGAAAAAATGTGATGAAAGAGCTTACAAGGTCTTTATCAAGCAAATTTATAAATATTTGTCATTTTCCGATTTCATTCTCATCCTGCGTGAAGTTGTCAAACTTACAATTTCAGTTTCTAAGATACATGTAATCAGATGTTGTTTTCTTTTAAACTGAAAATCCCATTTTAGACAGAATTCAGAAAAACCTAACAAACACTCCCAGTGGGGAAAAAGCAGGGGGTTTTTTGTTATTTTTTTTTTTACCTGAGAAAATATTGAACTTCATTATTGTCATACGATGAGGGATACGATCAAATAATTACTTATATTTCATTATAAAAAGATTGATAATTCATCATTATTTTTTTTTTTTTTTTGAAAAAATCACAAAAATAATGAATATTCATTTGCAACGGTCACGTTGTCATTAATTCATGAATAAGGTGTACAACATTTAAACATGTGATGTACTCTGACCAAAGTTAAATCGCGACAAATACCATCTATATTGGTGATGAGAAAATTAATGGAGCAACGTGTATACCAGAAATAGAGATTTTTCTCAAATGTATGCCCTCTTTCCAGATTTGTATTGTTTGATAGATTTTTAGAGATCAATCAGTCTCCGTTATCTTCACCTTTTTCATAGTGACTTGGATTTACAATATACATCTTCACTCTTGTAAAGGTGGAAAAGACTTACCAGATTTTCAAGTCTATACCAATAGCTTATTTTTGATCTTACAATGTCGAAGTGTAGGGGAAATCAACCAAATTCAGATAGTACAGCAAAGCAAGTTGCATATTTATGTACATCAAGTATTAATTTGCAAACTTTCAGTTTATCACAGAATGATTTGGATAACATCCTGTTTATTGCACCGCCAGGGATGCTTTTTTTGTAGTAAATGGATTAAAATAAACCCAAATTTCATATGCATACAATAATTAAAATAGGGTTAATTGAATGATGAAAAAAGTGAACAGTGGTTTTAATGTCTAAATTTATTGAAACTTTGAATTTTTTTCTACCTTTTTTTAAAATTAATTTATTCATTTATATTTTTGATAAAGTTAATATACTTTGAGCAAACGATAAGAGCATGAGAAATGATACACTTAGGTATATATTTGTTTTAGATACACATGTACACTATATATGACATAACAGTGTATTTACATATAAATAAATTTCGTTTGTTTATAAATTAAACCTTATTGCGTGGCATAATTCATTTTTAAATGTATCATTTTTATTTTTTATTTTTACTTTTCGCTGGAATCTAACTAAGATTGCAGCGAGATGAAATATTTCATTACAGGTATATTAAACCACAAAGCAACATATTTGGTCTTTGTTCGCAAATGTATACGAATCACACGGTTTTGTTTTAGAAGGAAATGGGCTATTTCAACACCCCACTCCACTCCAAAAATACTCAATGTGCCCAAAATTAGCTAAATTCTGGATCCACTCCGAATCCCGTTCTATCAACAGTGAACTAATTGTTGAGACAATTATGCATGCACAGCATTAATATTCCTGCAAAAATAAAAATATTAAACAAGCCATCTCAATTACACATCTAATAAAAATTTAATCCTGTGTATACTATCAATAATTATCATTCCAGGCACAAAAGTAAAAGGCTGCTAAATAAGTTTGTCAAGCAGGTCACGTCTGCTGCAGTTTGGAGATTTAGAACTTTACACATATTAGAGATACTGGAAGCACATAATGCCCGCTGTGATAATCAGTCTTGCTCGCATATGTACATAAATACATCAGCTGTCTGTATCAATCTGATTTTGTGTTCTCTGTATAAACTGACATGCATTTAAACGTATGTCTGATTATTAATCCCGTTATTATGGGACTCATATTGTCGAAGCAAGGTGTTTATGCATTGTATAATCACGAGGATACCTTCAGCCTTTCCCTACAAACTGATGAAAATGACGTATCTAAGCTATTTTAGGAGCGAGTTTCCTATCTTAAAATTAGAATATATGCACTATTTTCTTATTCGCAATATCTGTAAATCTATTTTCTTACATAAATATTTAGGCCTGCCGTTTACTGAGATTATACATTGCATTTTTAAATCTTCACAACCTGCTCAATTTGTAGTTTAAACTCTAATTTCAACATTTCTCCCATTTTCACAACATCCTGCATTTAATCGAGGACACCCCCTTGGTAGCTGTTTGTCATTTGTATGTATTGATGCGCCTCTGGCGCGTTGACTATAAGGAGTTGATAAAATCAACTCCCAAAAATCATGTAATAATTTTCCTTTCATTTTTTTTCTTTTATTTCCAAAAAAGATGTGCTTTAAAATGATAGTAAATTAACTTAATCTCAACAAGAAATATATTTTTAACAACCAATAAAAATAATCATTGCACGGCAAGATCTTATCATGCTGTAACTAGGATTAACCGTATCAATGATTTACGGTCAAAACTATTGTTAACTAGAGTTTAGATTGTAAACTTACTTAAGTTAAGTTGTGAAATATATAGATTCACATAAAGTTGACCGAATTATAAAAAAATTGTGATAAACATAGTTTTACATTTGAGAAACAGTTTAACGCACGAATCTCTGACTTTGTATTTTTTAAGAATGTCAATTACGTGGTAGTTTACGGTTAAACTATAGTTTACATATATTTACATTAGTTAATTTTAGTTTAGAATTGTAAACCATATCGGTAACAAATCGTGTAACCGTATTAATCAGATAAACTATGTTTTGCAATCGTAAATGGTTGTTTTCAGTGTTAAGTATAAGTTTACACTTGTGGAACTACAGAACTTAAGAGATGTGAAATATATAGATTAAGTTTTACGTTTCGTAAACTATAGTTTACAGTCGATAAACCTAGTTTATTAATTGTGAAACATTTTAGTTCATTTTTAGCTCTACTGGTCAGAGACCAGAAGAGCTTATGCGATAGTAAGGTGTCCGTCGTCCGTCCGTCTGTCTGTCTGTCTGTCTGTCCGTCAGTCTGTAAACAATTTTTCAAAACGCTACTCCTCCTACAGTTTTGGTCTGATTTCAATATAACTTGGCACATAAGTAGACTATACTAAGATACATAATTCCATGTATCAGTTTTTGATTTCAATGAACGGTGTTGCCATGTTTACTATAAATAGAAATTTCTGTGAAAAACTTTCAAAACGCTACTCCTCCTACAGTTTTGATCTGATTTCAATATAACTTGTCACACAAGTAGACTATTCTAAGATACACAATTCTGTGTATCTGTTTTTGATTTCAATGAACGGTGTTGCCATGGTTACTATAAATAGAAATTTCTGTGAAAAACTTTCAAAACGCTACTCCTCCTACAGTTTTGATCTGATTTCATTATAACTTGGCACACAAGAAGACTATACTAAGATACATAATTCTGTATATCGGTTTTAGATTTAAATGAACGGTGTTGCCATGGTTACTATAAATAGAAATTTCTGTGAAAAACTTTCAAAACGCTACTCCTCCTACAGTTTTGATCCGATTTCAATATAACTTGGCACACAAGTAGACTACACTAAGATACATAATTCTGTATATCGGTTTTTGATTTCATTGAACAGTGTTGCCATGGTTACTTTAAATAGAAATTTCCGTGAAAAACTTTCAAAATGCTGCTCCTCCTACAGTTTTGATCTGATTTCAATATAACTTGGCACACAAGTAGACTATACTAAGATACATAATTCTGTGTATCTGTTTTTGATTTCAATGAACGGTGTTGCCATGGTTACTTTAAATATAAATTTCTGTGAAAAACTTTCAAAACACTACTCCTCCTACAGTTTTGATCTGATTTCATTATAACTTGGCACACAAGTAGACTATACTAAGATACACAATTCTGTGTATTTGTTTTTGATTTCAATGAACGGTGTTGCCATGGTTACTAAAAATAGGAATTTCTGTGAAAAACTTTCAAAACGCTACTCCTCCTACAGTTTTGGTCCAATTTCAGTATAACTTGGCAAACAAGTAGACTACACTAAGATACATAATTCTTTTTGTGGATTTTAGATTTCGATGATTGTTGTTGCCATGATTACTAATAATAGAAATTTCCTTGAAATACCTTCAAAATACTACTCCTCCTACAGTTTTGGTCTGATTTTAGTATAACTTAGCACACAAGTAGACTACACTTAGATACATAATTCTCTGTACCAGTTGTTGATTTCGATGAACAGTGTTGCCATGGTTACTTAAAATAGAAATTTTCTTGAAATACTTTCAAAACGCTACTCCTCCTACAGTTTTAGTCTGATTGCAATAAATCTTGCCACAAAAAGAGACTAAACCAAGGATCATTATTCTATGTATTGCTGTTGTAATGTTTGAAGTCTAAGTACTACTTTTATCTTCCTTTATAAGTACAACCAGTAGAGCTACAGTTTCGTCAGAGGCTTCTGGTTGTTAATTTGGCGTGCCATACAGTATGCACATGTCAACGTGAAACAAAATTCGTGCATTTACTGTTTTAACCACCAAATAATGTACATTGCAGTTAGAAGCTCCAGATATTTTTTTAAAGGATGACTGCACTTAAGGACATGCGAAAATTGCGACAAAATAAATTTTCAAAACAAGCATTTTTCTTTTAATTGCAGGAATGGTCAACATATAATGTACAACTTTACGAAATTACATTAAATAAAAGTATATGTATGTATTTACGAAGTACGAAGCTGTTTTCAAAGGCTAGGTCATCACAATTTCTTGAATCTCCGTACGATAATGAGGACGCCCACCTTTTCACTGACTTTGTACATAGTCAGCGCATGTAACAGAAACGACGGAAAAAGACCCAAAACCCAGCGATAAGTGCAGTTATCCTTTGAAAACGTTACGCTACAGCTGTAGTTACGACATTGATACTGGTAGCAGCATGTCATCTCTTCATGGTACTTTTTAGATTAATTTTAGTCTTAAGGACCTTCTATACACTAAAGGAAAAGATTTTTTGGACATTGAGAAAATTATAGTGTGTAAAGGTGTAAATGTTGAGCTTATCTATTACATGTTCAACATAGTGTACCTTGCATTTACCCCCAGGAAAAATGTTCAAAGACAATGAAGTACTGATGAACAAAAATCATTGTTGTTCACTTAAATGGGCAAAATACCAGCAAATTAAAGTGTTCAATCTATTCATCTTAGCCTATTAAAATGTTGTAAATGCTTTATTTGATCGCAAATTAAGAAATAAACTGTACACATCAATTTATCTTATTCTAGATCAAAGGGCAGATTACTCTATCTGCATAAAAATACCACAAATCAGAACTCTTTAGTGTGCAGTGTATAGAGGGCTCTTAAATGTACATCATTTAAAAGTAAACATAAAACTTAAATACTCAATACATGCAAAGTAATTTTTTGACTGTGCCACCTCCCACGTGTTAATTCTTCATCCGTCACTGAAGAAGTTGCATTCCAACTATTTACCGTATTTATTCATAGATTTTTTTTGTCTCAAATAGTCACACGACCAATATTGGTTCATTAGAAAGAATGTTTTGTTTGTTTGTTGTTTAATGTCCCTCTCGAGAATTTTTCACTCATATGGAGACGCCCCTACTTGCCGGTGGAGGGCTGCAAATTTTTACCTATACTCTGCACTTCGGGCCATTGAACAGTGAGGGATCTTTTACTGCGACACGGGGGGGGGGGGGGCGCTCGGTTTATACGGTCTCATCCAAAGGACCGTCTCCACGTCCCTTGAAAGAATGAGATTTTGTTTTTGTTGTTTTGTTTTGCCTGTCAGAACTTTTTTTTCTGTGTGTGTATGCCCTGCCCTCTGGAAAAATTCCCTAAAAAGTAAAACTTGCAATTCCCAAAAAAAAAAAAAAAAAAGACAAGCAAAAACAGTTAAACGATAATTATTTTGTTTGGGTAAGGGGTGGGGTGGGGTGGCGGTCTACTACACATTCATATTATCACATGGACAAGCCACTTTTTTATAGTCCCTGGTTAGTGTTACCTAGGAGGGAGTCCAAAGTCATTCTTGGATTACTTGACTATGTATGAAAATTTCATTAAAAAAAAATCAGTAAAAATCCTACTGGATTCCGACCTCCTTGACCTCCAGTTGGTTGGGTTATAGATAACTATAAATTTATTCATATGTAATATGAGCAAACGATGATTATATCGTGCTAATCCGGAAAAAATTATCTCTGTCCTGCTGACTTAGTTAGTAGACTGTCCCTTTAACCGGAAGTATCCAATCCATGCTGGAGAAACAGAATTCAGTTGAGTTTGACAAAAACAGTTGTTTGTAAAATTATATTATCAGCCACAAGCTGATAAATTTTTAACGTACTACATGATTGTGTCAGTTCAGCCATGGTTAAACCGAAGAACAAAAATAAGAAAAATCAAAACGAAGACTTGTAAGTGTCTGTTATTTACGAAACGTGATGTGCCGAAACATTAATAGTTTACACGTAGAAAAATGAAGGAGAGTAGTTCCTTAATGGAGTTTCTAAAGAGTTAAATTTATGAAATGACTCCCTTTTTAGAATAATTTTGAAGTTATGTTGTGATGTCTTATCAAATGTAGTTACCATGCCAAAAGGAGGGGTACAGATCGTGTAATGAAACATATGGACCTTTACAAAATGGATATTTAAACAATAGACCAAACAAGAAAAAAATTGTAATTGATATGTTATAATTTGATTTTACTTTAAAAAAAATATTGGCTGTAGCAGGTTGAAAATCTTACTGGTATTAAACATGACATGGGCACATGCACCAATATACAACAAGATGTTAAATATGAATGCATGTACAATTTTAATTACCTGTAATTAGCTTTCAACAAAGAAGTTCTGTAAGATTTTACTGTACAGCTGGTAGTTGGTCATTGACCCATTAGCTGATTAAACTTTTTTAGCATGATACAGATACACATAATGTCTATTTATAACTTGTATATTGCACAACGGTTTAAAATTCCCTTTGTACATGTAGTAGTTGCGTATTGTGGTTCTTTAATGAACATAAAGTAGCGGGTTTTCATCTGTATAGTTGTAAGTAAAGTTTTTCTCTCCTCTATTCTATATCTACAATGTTTTTCACTAAAGAAATGCCCTATTAAATTTTCTAACATTAGAAATTAAAATCAGTGAATTATCAGTAAATGAAGATATGTGATAGAATTGCAGATGAGATTTTAAAAGTATATATAATTTAATGGTTTGACATAGAAAAATACCGTGTAAAAAATTCTTTCTTCATGATAATGCTTCACTTGCACCAGCAAAATTTTCTTTTTGTAGCCATTATTTTTCTCATACATTATATTTCCACCATGGAAGAATTATTATAGTTCTTAGTGCGCTCTTTTGTGAAAAGGTCAGAAAATGTACAAATCTTGCGGGATTTCTGGGACAGTCGTAACAACATGTAAACAATATGTTGAATGTCGATAAAAAAATGCCTAACAAACATGCAAATGAGACACTGTATTGTTACATGCATCAGAAGTAGAAACTTCAACAATATCAATTTATAAAATTACAGAAAGTTGTTGACAAGTGTTGATGGTCCATTATGAAATACAGTGTACATGCCTCGGAAACACCATAATTTTAAGCAATGGATGATAAATGAGGGCTTTTGCACTCTCACATATGTCTATTAGTTCTACTCTTTAATGGGAATGACAAAAAATTTAATACATTCTAAATTGGATTGAAATTGGCATGTTTTGTATTCTTCGCTAAAGCATGTTGCCCCAGTCAGACGACCAAACGTGTCTCTAATTTGAAGAGTACCAGTAATGGAAATCGAAAGTATTGGGTTACTAACTGTGTAGCTAATTGGTTGTATTTACAATGTAAAGTTTAGGCCATCAATAAAAAATAATTTGTTTGATGTACTCCAACTGATCCATTAAAATTGTCACTACCCAATCATTTTTTTTTTTCAGTAGTTCAAATTCTTGTTTTGTTTTTTTTTTTTTAAATAGATTTAATATCTGTATTGTTAGCTCACCTGAGCCGAACGCTCAAGTGAGCTTTTCTGATCACATTTTGTCTGTAGTCCGTCTGTCCGTCTGTCTGTCTGTCCGTCTGTAAACTTTTCACATTTTCGACTTCTTCTCAAGAACCACTGGGCCAATTTCAACCAAACTTGCCACAAAGTATCCTTGGGTGAAGGGGATTCAAGTTTGTTCAAATGAAGGGCCACGCCCTCTTTCAAGGCGAGATAATAAAGAATTAGTGAAAAATTAATAGCATCTTTTAAAAATCTTCTTCTCAAGAACCACAAAGCCAGGGAAAATGAAACTCATGTGGAAGCATCCTCAGGTAGTGTAGATTTAAGTTTGTTCAAATCATGACCCCCGGGGGTAGGGCGGGGCCACAATGGAGGATCAAAGTTTTACATAGAAATATATAGGAAAAACCTTTAAAAATCTTCTTCTCAATAACAGCAAAGCCATGATGAGTCATATTTATATGGAAGCATCCTCAGGTAGTGTAGATTCAAGTTTGTTCAAATCATGACCCCTGGGGGTAGGGCGGGGCCACAATGGAGGATCAAAGTTTTACATAGAAATATGTAGAAAAAATCTTTAAAAATCTTCTTCTCAATAACAGCAAAGCCCTAATTGGTCATATTTATATGGAAGCATCCTCAGGTAGTGTAGATTCAAGTTTGTCCAAATCATGACCCCTGAGGGTAGGGCGTGGCCACAATGGAGGATCAAAGTTTTACATAGAAGTATATAGGAAAAATCTTTAAAAATCTTTTTCTCAATAACAGCAAAGCCCTAATTGGTCATATTCATATGAAAGCATCCTCAGGTAGTGTAGATTCCAGGGCTCGACATTAACTTTTTTCCCTACTTGTCCATTCGGACAAGTGACCAAGACATTTACTTGTCTGAACTTCAACTTCACTTGTCCGAAAATTTTTCAATAAAGATCTAATACTGTCAACTTGAAAACTAAAATAAAGTCCATTACACATGACATGTGCTTGATTGATTAGTGATGTTATTGATATTTACAACAAACACATAAAACGAAATTTTATCTAGGCTTTCTGTCCTGACAACAACATAAATGTCCACAAGTGAACCAAACTTCGTTACGTTCGTAAGAGTGAATGTCGATCCCGATCCAATGTGAACTCAATTAATAGCGATCCCTATCGGGATCGAAGTCCGGTTTTTATGTACAGCTTCCGTCTTGAAACTACCGATTAACTTTCACAGTCGTTCTTTTTATTATTTAGAGACTCCTTTACATTAAAATGCACTTGTCCGTAATTTTTTTTCACTGGTACCGGGCAAGCGGACAAGCGTTAATGTCGAGCCCTGGATTCAAGTTTGTTCAAATCCTAACCCCCCGGGGGTAGGGCGGGGCCACAATGGAGGATCAAAGTTTTACATAGAAATATATAGGAAAAATCTTTAAAAATCTTCTTCTCAGGAACAGCAAAGCCCTGATTGATCATATTTATGTGGAAGTATCCTCAGGTAGTGTAGATTCAAGTTTGTTCAAATCATGACCCCCGGGGGTAGGGTGGGGCCACAATGGAGGATAAAAGTCTGAAATAGAAATATATAGGAAGATATCTTCTGATGAAGAACTGCAAAGCCATGATTAGTCATTTTGATATGGAAGCATCCTCAGGTAGTGTAGATTCAAGTTTGTTAAAATGATGACCCCAGGGGATAGGGATAGGCCATAATGGGGGATCGAAAATTTTACATAGGAACATATAGGAAAATATCTTCTTCTCAAGAACTGAAAATTTTGATTAGTCATTTTGATATGGAAGCATCCTCAGGTAGTGTAAATTCAATTTTGTTCAAATGATGACCCCCGAGGGTAGGGTGGGGCCCAATAGGGGGATTGAAAGTTTTACATAAGAACATATAGAAAAAAATTTCTTCTCAAGAACAGAAAAGCTATGTTTAGTCATATTGATTTGGAAGCAGTGTAGATTCAAGTTTGTTCAAATGATGACCCCTGGGATAGGGAGGAGCCACAATGGAGGATCAAATTTTTACAAAGGAATATATGGGAAAATTTTTTAAAAATCTTCTCAAGTACAACAAAGCCATTTGTTATATCAGGGTTCGACACTAACTTTTTAAGGTTTTAGTCCAGCCGGACTAGTGCTTCATTACTTTTACTAGTCCGCACGCAATTTTATTAGTCCGTCAAAAAAAAAAGAAACATCAATGTTTTTTAACATTAATTTAACGTGACAATTAATATACGTATTATTTTTTGAAATAAACAAAGTATTTACGTGAAATATATTATTCCATCGATTCATTGAAATCTCGCAATCAGCAAGTATACGATCGTATTCCCGATCTGGTTTTTTTTTTTTTTTTTTCTTTTTTTTTTTTTGTCTTTCCACTACATCCAAAACGTCCAACATCTTTCTTAAAAGTGTCATACTAAATCATGATCGCTAAAATCTTATACTTCATATCGATCAGTCGAAAAATAAAGCGCTGAATTGACCCAGCATTGCGTAACTACCCGCCAAAAACTAGAAATCTAAAAATACACGCGGGGTTTTCCAGTAAAAGTTGTCGAGAATCGGACATCGGTAATTTATTGATATTGTTTTTTAGAAATTTTTATTGGTCCGTTCGGACTAATTAGCCACATATTTTATTAGTCCGAATGAAAATGTATTAGTCTGAGACTAACGGACTAAGGTTAGTGTCGAACCCTGTTATATTGACATGGAAGCATCATCAGGTAGTTTAAAATTCAAGCCCCCCCCCCCAATCTTTTCAATACTGAACTGATTTGTGCTTTTGCCTTGCCAATGTGCTCAGGTGAGCGATGTGGCCCATGGGCCTCTTGTTTTTAAAGTTGTGTCTATCAATTTTCTAAGATACTGTTTAAATTAAAAGATTTTTCAGAAATAGATAATTTATTTAATTTGTTTAGCTGTCAGGTGTGTGTAATGAAAATTTCTAAGTCTGTGGTTTGTTAGCAATTGTCAAAATGTTAGAAAATATTTAATAATGGAAAAAAAAACTACCTGCCTACCTACCCAACTTGAAAAATGTGGGTCTGAGTAAATCAAACAAAAAAATTAATGATGGCCTTTTAATTGCAAGTATGACAGTTTGTATGTACTTAAATGTTTTATTGTATTGAAAATCTGTACAACACCTGTAGAAAAAAAGTAAATGTATTATGTATTATACTTTGAAAGAAGAGAGCATTTTTTTCATTTCCTTTTTACTTGTTTTCTCAGCGAAGACGAAGTTGACTTAGATCCCTTAGGAGGAAATATTGAAGGTCAAGACCCACTTCCACAAGCTAAACAAGGCAGTAAAAAGAAGAAAAACAAGAAAAAGGATGACTGGTATGACATTCACTGAAATTCTTCTATAGATAATTATAATGTCAAATTTGTAAAACAAAGATGTAAAATTTGCTAATGAAGAATTCACAATATAATGTAATTTAAAGAAATGTGTTATAATAGCTTTTTTCTAAATGTTTATAAAATTTGTTTAGTGGAAAAAGTAATTTGTGTTAAAATGAATTTTGGAAATGATAGCTTTTCAGTTTCCCTTCATGGAAGATGAGATATTTTAATTTTTTGATAGGGAGGATGATGTGGCTTCAGAGATACAGGCATTATCACTACAATCTAAAGGAAGTGGAGAGAGCGAAGAAGAGGACACGATACCAGTGAAAAAGAAAAAGGTAGAACTTATCATCAGATGGAAAGATATTGAAAATTGTACCTTAATGAAAACTGAAGGGTCTCCACTGAGAATCTAAACAGATATGATTAATCAGGGAAGAAGTTGTCATAGAATTTAATGAATAACCTTTATCATGAAAGACATACACAGAATAATTAGTACATGTATCACTACTCTAGCACACATATTTTTAGAATATTTCACATGTTCATCTATGGGCTATTATCAAATTAAATGATTAATAAAATTGAAAAGAAAAAGCTTTTATTCTCCAAATTTTTCTTGGACTAGGAGAAGAAAAAGAAGAAAAAGACAGATTCTGATGAGGAAGAGGAAATGGGGAAAAAACCTAAAGCAACTTTCCAAATGCTTATGATGGAAGATGACAATGATCTTCCATCAGAGGTAAGTATGACAACTGTTGAAAGAAGAAGTGAAACCAAAATTTGCATGAAAAGAAAATGTTGGAAAAAATCTGGCTTTATAAAAATGCTAGAGCACATTTTTTTTATGTCACTGATTTTTAATTTATGGAATTTTCGAAGTTTCAAGATTGTGTGAAAAAAGTTGAAAACTCATCATCTGTTATGGATGTAGTCAATTAATACACTTTTCTGCTCAAGTTATCTATTGAAGTGAGTTTCTCCTATCTAAATTTGTCAGGTATTGGAATGGGGCATCCATAGGGATGAATGTTTAAATAGGTTTATAAATATATTTCTTTCTGTCATTCAAAAACTGCAGGGCAACAGATTCGCTAAAAAATATTTCTATATTGTTAAGGACCAATTTTGTATAAATTTTGACTCCCAGGAATATAAATAATAAAGCTACCATAGGTCTTATTAATTTTCAAGCTTTCCCATGTATTGCAGATTCTAGTTTGTGTAAGTCATGACCCTTAAGTTAAAGTGGAACAACAAAGTTAAAACTTTGTAGATAAATGCAGGTACCTAGGAAATCATTTTAAATATTCTTCATCTAAACAGCAAGGATGTAATTAGGTTATGGATAGACAAAAATTCCTGTGCAGTGCAGATTCAAATTCCTCATGGCCCCTGGGATCAAAGCAAGGACACATATTGTACATGTAGACTTTAGGAAAAACATTTAGACTTTTATTTTGTCAAATTAATACATGTATGCTATCAATGGGGAAAGAAAATGATTGAATTAGTTTGGACAAACTGGAAGGGATCTTGTATATTCTATTGGACAGAGAGAGAGAGGGAGAGAGTAGTGTAATCAGGTGAGCTTTATGGCCTATGAGCCTTCTGTTTTCATAGAGTGACCATGAAGATGATGTAGAAGTAGTATTAGAGAAACCAAAAGAAGAACCAAAAAAGGAAGACACAAGTAAAAAAGACAAGAAAGGGAAAAAGGGGAAGAAGAAAGGTCAGGAAGAGGAAGACCTGGACGCTTTGTTGGCAGAACTGGACAAACCCACAGAAAAAAGTTCTAAAAAGAAAGGCAAGAAAAAGAAAGGTGGAGAAGAGGAGGAAGCCATGGAAACAGAGACAAAAGCAACAGAAAACGGGAATGAAGAGGAGATGGATTTGGAGGCGAAGTCAGAGGTGAAGGTCGTATCTATAGATGATATAGATGATGAAGAGTATGACAAAAAGAAAAGAAAAAAGAAGGGAAAGAAAGATGAAGGGAAAAAGAGTGAGAAAGCTGAAGATGAAGAAGAGAAAGTGGAAGATGGTGAAGACAAAGGCGAAGAAGGAGAGGATGACGAGGGTGGGACAATGAAGACTGCGGCCCAAAAACGAAAGGAGAAAAGGGAAAGAGAAAAACTTAAAAAGATGCAGGTAAAGGCTGTTTGATTAATTTATTAACATCTGAATCATAAATATGTACATTGTTAATGGTATTTTATTTCTCATACCATAAAGATGGTGCATACAGAAAATTTAGTGGACTTTTTCTTATTGACAGAATATCTAACATTTAATAGTATATCATTTGTAATTTTGAATTCATTTTATCTATGCATTACGAAATATTTTTTAGGAGAAGAAAAAGTCTAAATCAAAAGTAGAAAGTAAAGAGTCAACAGAGGCAGGTCAGGAGAAACAGGAAAAACCTGAAGGTATTAGTTAAAGTTTAACTTTTGATACAACTTAAACTGAAGGTATAATTTGAATTCAAAGTGAAGATTCCTTTCCAATTATTAGGACCTATCGTCAAAATGATATGACTGTAAATGCTTTAAACCTGCAGATTTTGGTTTTTTTTTTAATTATATGAGGGCCATTCAAAAATTATGGAGATTTGTTGCACAGACAAAATATCTGCAGACAAAAACACACAGAAAATCACAGATATTAAAAATGAATCTTTTCTTTTGGTCAACAAAATTTCATTTCAAAATATTGTTAATTGATATTAATTCTGAATGATTTCTTTGACCTATTATTCTGTAATCCTGTCCAAATTTTACATTGAAATATATAGCAAAAATCTTTAAAAATCTTCTTTTTAAGAACCACTAGGCCAGAAAAGGTGAAACTTAAGTGGAAGCATCCTGGGGTGGTGTAGATTCTAAATTGTTCAAATTATGACCCCCAGGGTAGGGCAGGGCCACAACAGGGAATCAAGTTTTAGAAAAAATCTTTAAAAGTCTTCTTCTCAAGAACCACTGGACCAGAAAAGCTGAAACATACGTGAAAGCATCATGGGGTAGTGTAGATTCTAAATTCTTCAAATCATGACCTGGGGTAGTACGGGGCCACAATAGGGAATCCAATTTTTACATTGAAATACATGTACATAGAAAAAATGTTAAAAATCTTTTTCTCAAGAATCACTGGGCCACAATAGCTGAAGCTAATGTAAAAGCATCCATGGGTAGTGAAGATTTTAAATTGTTCAAATCGTGACCCCCGGGGGTAGAGTGACTCATTTGAGCTCTGTGGCCCATGGGCCTTTTGTATGCACTGTCAGGGCAAAATTTTTGTTTGATTTGAACAGATTTATCTAGATTCTTTGAGATTTATCAGAAGCAAGTATTTAAGTCAGGAATAGAAGATAATGCATCATCAGTAGACATCTATTTGAAATTCAAATTTAATTAAGGTTTAATCTTTCTACAATCTTAGGTGAAGGAGAACCTACCCCAGAGGGAGAAGAGGGAGAAAAAGAAGGAGAGAAGGATGAAAAGAAGAAGAAAAAGAAAGGAGAAAAAGATGACAAACAAAAGAAGAAAAAAGCACCAGTAAATTATGACTTGAAAAGAAATTTTGAAGAATATTTAATAACTGAATAGTGATTCTACAAGTGTAAAGCATTAGAAACTTTATCCCTCCTTCACATGTAAATTTTATAGTTTAATATTGAAATATTACATTGTGAAATCTGTAGGTGGCTGCCATTAAGTTGATGCAACAGAAATTGAAGGAGGAAGAGGAGAGGTTAAAACAAGAGGAGGAGGAGAGGATCAGAAAAGAAGAGGAAGCCATAAGACTCGCTGAGGAAAAGGTACTGTATATCACTAAGATTCCACTTTTAACTATTTTCACAGTTTTCTGAACAAAATTTGCTTTTGCTCCATTTTTTACCTTCATAGTTTCTCTCCCATTTCAGCTGTTAATTTCTTCTTCTTTTTTTTTTTTTTTGTCCTACAACTGATGCAGAAAAAGTAACGTAGCTGTTCACAACATTTAATAATGTCTCCCATTTCCTTTTCTTAATTGAAGTATTATAATGTTTGAATGTATTACTTTTGTTATGCATTTTTTTTATTGCATATTGAAGTAAATTAGTAATGCCTGTCAATCTCACAATTATTTGTCAGTACATTCTTGAAAAGTATTGCTAACAATATTCCTCAATCTTTTTTTCCTCCAACAATGTTTAAAGCAAAAATTATAAAATTCAAGAGTGTTTTTCTTTTTTTTTCTGGGGTTCTTAGAAAAGATTAGAAGAGGAAAGAAAACAGAGGAAAAAGCAAAAAGAGAAAGACAGAATAGAGAAGATGAAAAAGGAAGGAACTTACCTAACAAAGAAGGAGAAGCAAGACAAAGCTAGAGCAATGCAGATGTTGGAGCAGATGAAAGCAGCAGGTAAAGAAATGCATCTAACAATGGGAAGTTCTTACGTTGGATGAATCTGTACGAGTACATTTTTAGATGATTACTTTCTCATAATGATTAAAATGTGCAATAAAATATCAGTTGTAGCTTAATTTCAAGTTTTAATCCATTTGATATCATGATGGGTTTGCCTCTTTGTCCTTCAATACAAATAAAAAATTGCTTGACCCTTTTTAGGTCACCTGAGTTACTTAGGTGACCTATTGCTCTCTGTTTTCATCCGTTGTCATGCGTTGTGTGTTAACCTTTGAACATTTTCAGCTTCTTCTCTAAGACCACTGAAGTAATTTCTGCCAGTTTTTGCATATGACATCTTGTGAATTTCATGATATCCCCCCCCCCCCCCATCCCCGGTGCCTGAAGGATGGGGCTAAAATCATCAAAATTGATGCGCTCTTAAAAATCTTCTTCTTTACTCTTGGACATCAAGCAGTTAAACTGTTGGCATGATTTTAATAGGCACTAAGTCCTTTACCAAAATTGTGAAATTCATTGTCCCCAGGGCAGGGGTTCTGGAGTAAAAGTGGGGCTCTATTGTTCATAAAGTGGAAATGCATAATTTCTTTAAAAATCTTCTTCTCTGCCCCTGGTTATTTAGTAGTCAAAGTAAGTGCATGGTTATGTTGAACAAGGATGCTCCTTCCAAAATTTTGAAATTCATAGCCCCAGGGTCAGGGGTTTTATAAAGTGTTAGGGTGGGGCTATATTAATTATATAGTGAAAATATATAAATTCTTTGGAAATCTTCTTCTCTACTCCTGGGTATTAAGCAATCAAAGTATGTGCATGATTATGGTGAGCAAGGATGCCTCTTCCAAAATTGTGAATTCACACCCCTGGTTCAGGGGTTTTGGTGTTAGGGCGGGGCTCTGTTGATCATTTAGTAAAACGACATATGTTTTCTTTAAAATTTTTCTTTTCTGCTCCTGGGTATTAAGAAATCAAAGTGAAAGCATGATTATGATAAGAAAAAAATGCATCTTCCAAAATTGTGAAATTCATGGTCCCTTGGTGTATTGATAATATACTGAAAACAAAAATTTCATTGAAAATCTTCTTCTCTGCTCCTGGGTATTTAGCAGATAAACTAAATACATGGTTATAATAAGCAAGGATACTTCTTTAAACATTATGAAATTCATGGCCATAGGGTCAGGGATTCTGCTGCTGGGGGGGAGGGCTCTATTGTGTAGTGAAAATTCATAATTTCAATGAAAATCTTAGTTGTAATGAGCAAGGGTGTTTTGTACTAGCAAGTCTGTTTTGCTGATCCCTGATTATCCTATTTCTCTTGCTTTTGAGCAATATATCTTCATCTCTCAGTTTATTTTTTTTATTTTGTACTTCAGTGGATCCTTTACAGTGTTGTATTGTACTCTGGTGACCAGTAAGGCCCTTCGGCCTCTTGTCAATTTTTAATGCAGAAATTCTTAGGCTGAAATTTCATGTACATTTCCAATACATGTATTCTGATTTGGAATAGGCATAATGTATTGATTAACAAGTTCCGTGTATCCATATATGAATTATAAACTTTTAATTATTAATGGATATACATGTATAGCATTTGGATTACAAATTATCTTATTCATGCCAGTTTTGCCATGGTAATTGTGTTTGTGAGTAAATGTATTTCATAATTATAGGAATTGAAGTGCCCAGCAAGGAAGACGCTCCAAGGAAGAGACCAGTCTATGACACAAGAAAGAAAAAGAAAACGCAACAGAAAACAGGTACAAAGAAAGTTATTGATCTGTGTAAAAATTGACTAAAATGATTGCACAAGTAGGCCATGCAGCACACATTATAGGTATATTGTAAACAATTTTTCCTTCTCAGTAAGTAAACTTGATGGATTTTTTGAGAATTTGGGAATCAATAATTGTCTGTACTTGTGATTGAGTCAATTACGATTCTTGTATGCTAGGCAATCTTGTTAAAACAAAAAAATCTGAAAAAATCATGTGGATATCTTGATCTGTATTGAAGCATAACCATTAATGAGAATGCAGTCATGAAAATTGTATCCTGCCTTTCAATTAATCAGTTCATCCAAAAAATGTGAAGAAGAGGACTATTTTTTGCCCCCGTAATCAAAGATTCGGGACATATAGTTTTGGTCTGTCTATCCATCTGTCTCTCTGTTTGTCCGCAAGAACTTATACCTTGGTGATAACTTTTGAATAGTTGGTGCTAGGGCTTTGATATTTCTTGTGTATTCCTTGTGTTAAGACCTTTCTTTGCATACTAACAATTTATGACCTCATGACCTTGACTGTGGAATTTGACTTAATTTAGAAGAATTGTAATTTCCACCATAACTTTTGAACGGTTGGTGTTAGGGCTTTTGTACTTCACATGTATTTTTTATGACAAGACCTTTCTTTGGGTACAAACATTTTTGACCTCCTTATGTTGACCTCGGAGTTTGACCTACTTTGGAAAAACTTTATCTGGGCCAAGAGCTGCCTTATGTGGGCATAAGTGTTTCACAAACACATCTTGTTCAATTTCTAGAAGATGAAGAATCTTCAGATAAAAAATCTGAAAGTCCGGAAGAGATGACCCCTGAACCAGAGGTCAAAGAGGTTGAAGAAGAGAAAGAAGCCAAGCCTGCTAAAGTTGAAGAGGAAGATGATATTAAAGATGACTGGGCTGCCAGCAGTGAAGAGGAGGAGGAAGAGGAAGAGGAAAAAGAAACAATAAAAAATGGTATTTATTCATGGGTGATCTCTTAGGAAAGATGGAAGATGGCAAAGAATTCTGAGAAAATTATGGTATCATTTTTACTAGCCAAGTGTTTCTGATATGCTTGTCTCCATACAAATGCTTGGCCTATCATGCTATTTAAAAATGGATATTTTTTCTCACATGATCTGGAATTCCACCTCTATACACAAAGGTTGCATCCTAGAGGATAATACCGAGTGTAATAAATTGAAGTATTTAGATATTCAACAAGCCCGAAATATTTGAAAGAGTGCAAGTATATGTATACTGTAAACATACTTATTTTAGCAGTAATTACATTTTATCTCTTTTTGCACTGCTTCATGCACACACACTAATACAATTTAAACTTATACTTGTCCTTTTCTGTTAATTTATGATTGCACTAATCAGTTGAAGGGGTACTGTACAGCAGGAAATTAACTCGTGGAGTTAATATTCACTATATTCGTGGTTGTGGAGTTAATATTTGCAGAAATAAAAATTCAACGAATTCAACATACAGTGAATAATTCTTCAAAAATTGAAATTTTACTGTTATCTCTGATTAGATTTGTTAACTCTATCTGTGTTTCCTTGAAAACATAAAACCAGTTATTAATATAGGAGAGATGTAGACTGTCTTCCTAACTCTGAGGGTGTACAGATTAATCACTAACACATAGTTGTTGATGTTTTTAAAGCTTAATTGATAAATATACATCTATAACTAAGGCCTAAAAAAAAAATTGTGTGTTTCGGGTAACATTGAGGAAAAAATTAGGGTAGGTAGGTAGGGATATTTTTTTTTTTTTGGATTTTTTTTTGTATGACTTGAAATAAAAATAGAAAATCCTGAGAATATTCTTTTGTATTATATTTAACTCCAACGTGTTTGAAAAACATCAGACAACTAAATTTTACAAAGTTTCATATCATTTTAATTTAAATTTTCATTTTCTCTTCATTTTAGTAAATGTGATTAAGTTCCAAATATGTGTTCGACCCTTGTGGTTACAATCCGAGTGGTTTCATTCTGAATCAAAAAAAAAAACCAAACAAACAAACAAACAAACAAAAAACAGTTAATGGATAATTTGAAATTCTTTTATTATATCTCTTCTGCATAGGAAAAGTATCATTTTTACACAGATCACATTTTCTTAATCATTAACTGATTAAGATGGTTTTAATTATTATATTTACATTTCATATGCTGTTTGAATTCAGAACAGTATCATCTTTATTTATACAATTCATTATTGTAATTTTGAAGCAATTATATTTTTACCAGTAAAGAAGGTTTTTGATCTTCAAAGAAGGCTGTAATTGTGTGAATGTTAATTACCTAGCTATTGTTTACAGTGCAGTTTGTCCTTGCGTTTGTGGGTTCTTTGAACTTCTTTCCAGAACATTAAAAGAGGTTTTGTTTAATGAAAAAAGCGATCTAAAATACTCTAACACACATTTACCAAAATCTAAGAAAAATCTTTTATAAGGAAAATAATTTTTATTATTATGTACTTAATCATTATTCGTGCTATTTTGATGACGGAAACAATCTAAGTGACACGAATATCTATTCAGCCATTTGCTCTCTATTGACAGCAACCGTACACTAGTGTGTTTACTACAAACCTGTGTCAGTGTGTGTTTGTAAACACGTTGGTTCACCTTTGCGCGTGTATATACGTTGGCTTATACATATGCAGTATGAGACCACGAGGGTCGAACACGTAATCGGAACAAAGCCACCCAATATCATTTCAGCTATGTCACAAAACTTTTGAATAACAGAAATATCAGTGTCAGAATTATATTATCAAAAATATTTCCCATTCCATGCCGTCGAACACGTCATAGAAACGCTTGCATGTGGACTTAAATATCGTTAATGTGTTCACAGTAAGCCTAAGCATTTTAAAGACGTTTCTTAGGATCGAGAAAAAAACATTTTGATAAAAACGGATTTTACATAGAAATAATAGGAATTTTAATCGGATAAATACGGACATTGGAAAAAAATTTAGGATCGGCGCATTTTTATAGGTTAGGTCGGGTTACCCGAAACACACAAATTTTTTTTAGGCCTAACATTTAATTCTGCCATCCAGTAAGGTGTGATGTAATTACCTGTAAAACACATATTGTTAGACCCGTGCATATCACTCAGTCTTATTATCTTTAATCGAGGCATTTACGTAGTAAATACAACACTGTTAAACATTAATTCAATTTTATTAACAGTTCAACAATTTGACTACTGGTACCAACAAATGAATTAGATTCAGCAGGATTTAAATATACTGCAGTAAATACTACTCTGTACTTCTATGAATGAACACCTGTCAAAGGACATCTTATTTTACAAGAATGTTAATAGGTTTAGATACGACTTAAAATTTATCTGAATGCATAACATTGTAAATCATAGAACATTTTGACTTCTAATCGGGATCAGTCATTGGTTTGTTATATTTAATTGGGTTGAAAATCAACACAACACGCTAGGAAAATATTTGCAGTGCTGGAAAAAAGTTTTTGTATAAATTTTCCTTTCCCCGAATTCAAAAGCCGTGATTTCCTGCAAATTGAACAAATCACGATCTTTTCTGACTGCGATTTTAACCTGCTGTACAACAGATTGTGGTAAATTTTGAGTGTGCTAATTTATGTATGTTTACAGTATATGCAACGTACACACCAGGTCACAAAACTGTATACAGGGTTATTTTTGCACCATGTTGTTTTTGCCCTTTTTCATTTGCAAACATTTTCACTACATTTTAAATTCGCCTTCAAAAATGTGTAAAGAGGGAGCAATAAAGTTTCCTGTTGATTCACCCCATTTTGAATTCACCCATTCAGTATGAGCAATAATGGTGGAAATAAAACAAGGGCTAATGTTTCTCTTTAAACAGTACATTCTGTCCATGTAAAGTTACTTGGCACCACTGATATTTAAAGAATGGCATTACTGTTATCTTATCTGGATCCTTGCTTAAAACTTTTCTTTCCTTGGAACATTGTGAAGAAACATTCAGAATGGAGAGATTTCAATGGCATAGCATTGCAGAACTTTTGTTCATTGGATGTGCCTTAACAATTGAGGCAGTCACCCTTCACAAAAAATCCTGCATTTTGATAATATGATAGGTCAAGGTATTGTTGGATGAGAAGCATATGAGAAACACAACATTAAAGTTGTTATATATAATTATGTTGTTTAAGTAATGAGAAACTCTTTTTACTATAGTGGAACCAAAGAAAGTGGAAATAAAGGTAACAGACACAAAAAAAGCTCAAAAACAAGAAGAGGATGAGGAAGAAGAGGATGAAGACGAGGAAGAAGAAGATGAGGAGGATGAAGATGACGAGGAGGATGACGAGGAAGAAGAAGAAGAGGAGGAGACAGAAAGTGAGGAGGAATCAGAAAGTGAAGATGAAGATATGACACCAATAGAGAGAGCAAGGGCCAGAATCATGGTAAAGTGAACAGTCAGTTGTTCATACAAGTAGGAATTTAAAATTTCTGTGTACAGTGGAGCCTGGTTCATCCGGATGCTTCACCTTCATTTGTGGGGAACATTTTATACTTATATATACCAAATATGTTTAGTCGCCTGTGTGGTGCAGTGGATAGAGCATCTGCTCTAGAGTCGCGAAGTAAGGAGTTGATCCTTACGTCGCGGGTTTGAATCCCACTGTGGGACGTTGAGACTGGTCCTTGGGATGAGACTGTATAAACCGAGGTCACATGTAGGTGCTGGCACGAAAAAGATCCCTCACTGCTCAATGGCCGTAAGTGCCAAGTATAGGACAAAATTTGCAGCTCTCCACCGGCAAGTGGTGGCGTCTCCATATGAGTGAAAATTTCTCGAGAGGGACGTTAAACAACATACAAACAAACAAACCAAGTATGTTTCAGTTATCTGGACATTTTATTGATCTGTACAATTTTCTTGGGAACACATGCGTCTGGAATAACAAGGCTTGACTGTATTCTAAGCTGTACATAGCATTGTAATTTTGTTCATAGCTGCAAGAGTTCATAGTTTCATATTACCGTAAGTTTTGGAAGATAGGACGATACTTTTTTTCTCAGAACCGCTGGGATCGTCCTATTTAACGAATCGACCTATCTAAGGCCCAAGTTTACGAAAAATGCCTCAAAAATCAGTAAAATTTACGTCAATTTTAAAGCAAATCTATGCCATTTTTGTATTTTTTTAAAATTACTTTACCGAGAAAAAAAATAATAAACAATAAAGAATTAAATACTTATTCCATTGATTTCTTACAAAATAAGTTCCATTAAATATCCGTCGATGTACAAAAAAACTTATATATCATCAATAATGTCTCAAAGTCATGCTGTGTCCATCTTGTGAAGTTGGAAGTCGCAATCGTTTACTAAAAATAAAACCGCAACCGTATCAAAGTTTAAAATACGGAGGAGTTTTCACAATCGCAATTGAATTTTTTTTTTATTACCATTTATTTGTAACGATTAATTGAAATAGTATACCAAGTAAATATTTTTTCATTGTCTTGTGATATTTATTTAAATGTAAAATGTGTGAAATAAACTGTTGCCGGTAAATTCCTAAAATTATTTACCAAATATACCGCTAGTCATATATCCCAAGGGGTACACCGAATTATACAAAGATTGGCTTCTAATAGAATTTTAATTGTCTGACAGATAGAGGGATATACACTGTGTACACAAAGGTGTTAACACCTGTTGGTTTAAACACCTGCGGGGCATGATTAACAGATCCACGTGCTGTTACAGGGGTATTAGTACTATATTGTTTGATTTCGGGTATTTCCCTAATTATAGCTGTTGTATACTACCGTATTTATGTGTTTAACGACGGAGTCAAACAACGACGGCGTTGAACAGGCAAGTTGGAGAAAATGCGTTATATCACAATTCAAGGAAGTTTTAACTATGTTTGTGTAAAACACTATTAAAATGCTGTACTCATAAAAATACCAGTTTATTTTCTTCATACGTTAATATCACGGGTTAAGTGAAAGACCTTTACATGTTCTGATATGTAGTTTCTAGGTAAGAATCTCTAGAAAGTCGATAAACAAAGCCTCGTCCTATCTTCCAAATCGTCCTATCTAAGGATTTTTTAAAAATTATGGCTGAAAATGAGCCTTTCGACCTATATACCCCATCGACATATACCCCAAAACTTACGGTATTTTGAATTACAGAAAAGAAAGGAGGAAGCAGAGAAAAAGAGGAACCTGGACAACCTGAGGGCAGCTGTTATCTGTGTGCTGGGTCACGTAGATACAGGAAAAACAAAGATCCTTGACAAGGTAAGACAAATACAGAACCATTTACTGTATACAGGGTTATTTTCAACCTGTGTTATTTTTGCCCTTTCACTCTTACAAAACGATTTTGTCCCATTTTAAATTCACCCAGACATGTTGTGTTTAAGAGGTAACTTTGTTTTCTTTGAATTCATCCAGTTTTAATTTCACCTGCTTGCTAGAAGGGCAAAAGGGGCGGAAATAAAATGGTGGTGAAATTTTCCCTGTATACACTGTCAGTATAATTATCAGCAAGAAATGATTTATATATATTTGTAAAAGATTGTTTAAAATACACAAATTAATACATGTAAGTCAGTGATTTCATTGTGATAAATATATGTTCATTTTAATTAAATTTAACCATGTTGTATATTTGTATTATAGTTGCGTCGAACACATGTGCAAGATGGTGAGGCAGGAGGAATCACTCAACAGATTGGTGCTACCAATGTTCCACAGAGTGCTATCCAGGAACAGACAAAGATGTGCAAGGAGGTGGGTACAGTAAAGAACTTTCTTCACTAAATTGTAGATGAATTATTAGAAATTTTTGAATTGTTATCCAGCAATTAAGAAATGGCAGTTTTATTCCTTCTTTATTAGCTCACCTGAGCTAAAAATTCAAGTGAGCTTTTCTGATAACTTATTGTCCAGTGTCCATCCATCTTTCTTCTACTCGTCTATAAACTTCTCACATTTTTGACTTCTCTAAAACCAGTAGGTCAGTTTTAAACTAAGTTGACACAGAAGCATCCTTGGGTAAAGGGGATTTGAAAGAATTTTCTTCTCCGTAATTGCAAAGCCCTGTTAGTCATATTGATATTGAAGCATCCCCATAGTGTGTGGAGTCAGACACCTTAGAGTTAGGATCGGGCCATAATATTGGTTCACAATTTTTTGTGGGAATATAAAAATTTGATGAAGAACATTAGGGCTAAAGTAATTCAGATGAGCATTGTAGCCCATGGGCATCTTGTTCCATTCACCTTTCAAAAGTTGTTTTAGGATCTTCTCAAAATATAGCATTTGGAGTGCATAGTTTATTTGTTTGAGGCTTCAAATGACTATAAAGATCTTTGTTCTTATTAAATGGGCAGTTATAATTCATACAATGGACCATTACTCTCCTACATAGACTAGGATATATTTTTATAAGAAGAGTTGTCTATCTGTACTCAGTTTTTTCCACTTTTTTTATACATATTTAGGAAAACATGAATGTATATGTTTGAGTTAATTCATATAAACAGTAAAATTTGGTAAAATTACATACAATTAGTACAACTGGTGTGTATTATAAACTTCTCCTTTATAACTTACATGTATTTATTTATTCTTGATTTCATAGTCAATGAATCACACAGGTATATATACAAATTGAATAAATTGATCACATACTGCATCTTTAATTCGTTTGCTTGTGAATATGTGGAAGGCAACCTGAATGGGTTATTAGAATTCTATGAGACTTGTTTAATTCATGACCCCCCGAGTCCACGATTCAGGCCTCAGGGTGAATTTTATTTTTTATATATTTTGAAGAATGCATTATGTCTTAATTTTTTTTAACTCCTGGACAGGTAAAAGGTAAACCATTTGCATGATTATACATGTAATGAGCAAAAATGACCAAAAGAAGTCATGACACCAGATGCAGGGTTATAATGTTCCAATTCAGGGCTATGTTCATTTCATGCAGACAAAGTACCAGTGACCCTTAGTGATATAATGATTGTCGCCGACTTCCAATTAGTGGTTGTCGTAAATGAAATTATGTGTGTAATCGATTGTTATTTAAAATCGAAAATCGTTGACATCATTAATTTTTCATTGTATGAACTAACCTAATAATAATGAAATTGAGAAACGACAGATCTATCCTTTTCCATAAAAATCCAAATTAAACAACAGCCCGGGAAATTGACATGCATGTTAGGCACTTTCCTTTGACCTTTTACTTGGCAAAATTAATATTCAGTTGTAAATATCAAGAAATTAACACAAATAACTTTCAAAGAGTTATCAAAGAGAAAACAGTTGGAAAATGTAAATATTGATTGATTAATCAAAAATAATCAAAATTTATTTAATGAGATTACAAATTTATATTGATATGATTTTACCCTAAATTAAAAATAAGAACATTTTTAAAAATGTGTATTCCATGAAACCTGTTATAACAACTGTATATGTGACCGGGTTATATAGATGAAGAACAACACAGTTTGTATAAGGATCCCATTCCACTGGAATCAATCAAACAAAAAACCAAATGGCCCAATAAGAAATAAAATGAAATAAGTAAATGACATCAAACAATATATTCAATTATATGCAGTCCTCATAAATCGACACTGATTTTACTAAAAATAGATTTAACCAATTTTAAATATTCAGAATTCATAGAATGCATAAAAAGGGAAATAACTCTTACAAATTACAGAACTTCAAAAATCATGTTCACATAGGAATTCCTGTGAGTATGAATAATTTATCAGAATATATTCAAAACATATAAACAAGTAGTAATTGCTATGGTGTACTAATTTATGGAATTAGGCAGACTATGCAGGTATCTGCAAGTTCAGATATTTACAAATCAACCTATATAGAACAATAATCACAGGTTCAGCCATATTTAATTCAAGACAATGGCTGATTGTGAAAAATAATAAAATTATACTTTCGAATTACAACATCTACATCTAGCATTGCATACAATCAATATGATAAGTGAAAATACTACTTTACAAAATACAATGAACTTTATTTCATCACTTCACTCATTCTCTTTTTCAACCAAAGAAATTATATTGTGAGAAAATAGAAAGATAAAAAGTAAAAAAAAAAAAAAAAAAAGAAAACATATGGAATGTGGTCTGTGTAATGATCATAGAAATCATCTTTGTAAAACATGTCATTTATAACTGATCCAAACCAATTGAGACAAAATCGTCTACCAGCCATAATGTTGGCTGTCCATGTGAGGAGTACCCCTGCACACTATAGCTACCCTGAATAATAGAAAGTTTACTGCCAAAACCCTTGGCCAATAAAACTACTTACAACATATATCAAAGGTGGACATGGTCAGCCAGCCAGAATAATTAGTAGTAGCATGCAAAATTAAATAAGTAAAAGTGCAATGATGAGAATGATGAATGATAACTATTTAACAACATTTGAGATAATAAATGATAATTCTTTATTTATTATTTTAAAAACAAACCCACTCTTCCACATATATTTCATTATTTGCTACAGTCAGTATCATGCTAGCAAACTTCCAGTAATTTGTTTTTTGACCTTTACCTTTCCTTAGACATTTACCTCACTTTTCTTAAATTAGTGATTATATCGATGTCAAAGAAACTTAAGATATTTTTATCAAACCTTTTATGCTTATTCATATTGATGAGTGTTATTCAACTGCATCAACATTTTTAGCTGACTTCTGAGCCAAAGGCTCAAAGAGCTAAAGCTATGGCCATTTGTGTGGTGTGGGTACACTTTTTAGAATATGGGCCATAACTCAAGAACCCCTTGGCCAATTATTGTCAAATTTGTCACAGGGTATCCTTGGCCCAAGGGCTCCCATTTGTAATAAACTAGGGTTGTGACCATTAAACAAGGGAAGATAATTAGGTAAATAAAACCAAAAGTACTAGTTGTTAAAAAATCTTCTCAAGAACCACTGGGCAGATTATCACCAAACTTACACACAAGGATGAAAATATGTTGTAGATTAAAATTTGCAAGGGGAATCGCCCTGGGGCAAAGGGCGTGGTCTCAATGTCACTTCGAAGTTGATCAAAAATTACATTTTATTAGAATGTTGAAATTTTGTTAACTATAAGGACTAGGATCTTGTCAGTTAATGCATCTAAGAACCTCATATCATGCTGACTCAAAAGTAGGTCACGGTGACCTACTATTCAAATTTAGCAGCCATTCTGTTTCAAAATGATTTAGAGGCATATTTTGAACAATTTAAAGCCTATGTTCATCAAACTTTATAAGTTGATGCATCTTGTGCCCTCAGAGTATGTCAAGTAAAAAGTAGGTCACCTTGACCTACTTTTTGAATTTTATGGCTAACCTTTTTCAAAACATTTAAAGTCATTTATTCGAATACTGAGAGGTTTAGAATCATTAAATCTTGTAAGATTATGCATCTTGGGGCAATAAAACATATTTATTAAAAAGTAGGTCACAGTGACCTACTTTTTGAACTTTGCAGGCATTCAATTTCAAAGAGTTTTAGAGGCATATTTTGGACATTTTAAGGCCTATGATCATAAAACTTTGTTGGTTGATGCATCTTGGGTTCTCAAAAAACTTCAACTGAAAAGTAGATCACTGTGACCTACTTTTGAAATTTTATGGCTATATTTAAATATTTTGGGTATTATTTGGCTTAGAATCATCAAACTTTGTCAGTTGATGTATCTTGGTTCCTCAGAGAAGGTCGACTGAAAGTAGGTCACCATGACCTACTTTTTCAATTTATATGGCTATAATTAAATATTTCAGGTACTAATTGGTTTAGAATCATCAAACTTTGTCAGTTGTTGCATCTTGGGTCTTCGGAGTAAGTCCACTGAAAAGTAGGTCACTGTGACCTACTTTTGAAAATTTATGGCTTTAATTAAACAGGGTTCGACACTAACGTTAGTCCGTTAGTCTCAGACTAATACATTTTCATTCGGACTAATAAAATATGTGGCTAATTAGTCTGAACGGACCAATAAAAATTTCTGAAAAACAATATGAATAAATTACCGATGTCCAATTCTCGACAACTTTTACTGGAAACCCCCGCGTGTATTTTTAGATTTCTAGCTTTTGGCAGGTAGTTATGCAATGCCGGGTCAATTCAGCGCTTAATTTTTCGACTGATCGATATGAAGTATAAGGTTTTAGAGATCATTATTTAGTAGGACACTTTTAAGAAAGATGTTAGACAGTTTGGATGTAATGTAAAGACAAAAAAAAAAAATAATAATAGAAAAAAACGAGATCGGGAATACGATCATACTTGCTGATTGCGAGATTTCAATGAATCTGTGGAATAATATATTTCACGTTAATACTTTATTTATTTAAAAAAATAATACATATATTAATTGTCACGTTAAATTAATGTTAAAAAACATTGATGTTTCTTTTTTTTGACGGACTAATAAAATCGCGTGCGGACTAGTAAAAGTAATGAAGCACTATTCCGGCTGGACTAAAGCCTTAAAAAGTTAGTGTCGAACCCTGTTAAATAGTTCAGGTACTAATTGGCTTGGAATCATCATATTTTGTCAGTTGATGCATCTTGGGTCGTCAAAGTAGGTCAACTGAAGAAAGGTCACTGTGACCTACTTTTGAAATTTTATGGTTATAATTAACTTGGGTTATCAGAGTGTTTTATCTAAAATGTAGGTCATGATGACCTACCTTTGGAATTTCAAGGCTTTATCTAAATATACAGGATACTTAGAGGCTTCAAATAGAAGTGATAGGCTGTACAATTTATCAGAAGTGTGATTCAAGGCCCTTGGGCCTCTTGTTTGACCTTGACCTTTTCTTTGACCTTGACCTCATTTTTCTTAAATTATTTTTAAGCTCAGTTTCAAAGAAACTTTTTAAGATATTTAAATCAAACTTAATATGGTGAAACATATTAGTGAGAGCTATTCAACTGCATCAATATTTGTTTCTCTGATGACAGTGGGCATGGACATAACATGGAAAATAACATTTAATGCAGTGGAAAAATTACATCATTTTTTTTTATGATCATAATGTGACACTGAATTTTTTTTTGTTTTCATTCTGTAAATTTTGCCAATATTTAGGTAAACTGTAAAGCCCTATTCCACAGATGGATTATCATCCTATTTTGTTGTTTTTGAATGTCATCTCAAGTTCTCCATAGGATCAGCTCTAACTCTGTTAGTTCCCAGGAGCATTTAATACCATGATATTTATGCTGACTAGATCAATAAAACTCTCCATTGCCAAACATATTTTCAATACCTCGTCACAAAGATTAAGGACAATGGTAATCAAGGGAAATATGGCCTTCTTTGTTCAAATCATGGTCTCTGCTGTGTTTTGAACAAGTCCCAAAAATACCTTGAGGATCAAAGTAAAACTACTTTGATCTTAATTTTGTAAGGTGTAAGAAAGAAATAGTAAATATTTACACTAGTAGGTGTGTCATTATTTGACTCATGGGCATCCCTCCAGTTTCAAGGTCATAATGAAACATGCTCTAAATTTCTGTTCAGGCCTTAATTTATCAGATGAGCATTTCTAGACCTGTTGGTCATCTTGATTTGGGACACAGGTGTTCTTTAAATCAACATTTTGCTAGTTTCCAAACCATCTGGGTTTTTTTTTTTTTTTTTTTTGAGAATCATCAAATGTCATTATTATATTTTAATTTAAAAAAAAAAAGATCTTTTTTAAGTAGATAAAAATTTGCATATCCTTACTTGAATGACAGTTTTCAGCTGTATTAAATTGCAAAATAACTGAATTAAAAACTTGAAAATTATAATTGCATGATAATTTCATCGGCTCTTGGTGCATTTAAGAAAAACAAGTTAGAAAAAAATTCTAGGCGGCATGTAGTTCTCTCCCAGTATTTGATAAATTACAGGATGAACCTGTCATAAGGATCCACCACTGCTATTCATTGCTTAGATTTTTATGGTCATTTCTTTAATTTTTCACTGTTTTGTAAACTACTAATTTTAGGAGGTAGTTAATTGACATAGCATTGGGTTATTTTTCATCTTATTACTGTGTCATTCTTGTAAAAAAATAAAGATTTTATGCAACTAGCTTATGCATATTTAGGATGGTGCAAGATGGACTTATAGAGAGTACAAGAGAAATTTATAAATTTTCAAAATTGATTTGTTGATTTTTATTCAAATTTCAGTGCAGATGTTTGTCATGCAGGGCACTATTTACTCATACATACAGTAATATCACAAGTCCTACAACTTAATTAATTGTACATGTTTATAACTTTTTCTGCCCCGCCATGAATATGGCCGGGGCATATAGTGTTGTCATGTCCATCTTCCTTCCCTCTGTCCTTCTGTCGCGCTTTGCGTTTAGCTCAGTTCAAAGCTACGTTTCAAAAAAAAATATTTAAGATATTTTTATCAAACTTCATATACTGATACATATTGATAAGGACTATTCAACTGCATCAACATTTTTTTGACCTTGACTTTTCCTTTGACCTTAACCTCTCTTTTCTTAAATTAGTGTTTTGATTAGCTCAGTTTAGATAAACCATTCAAGGTATTTTTGTCAAACTTCATATGCTGATACTGATGTAAGCTATTCATGACAACTGCATCAACATTTTTTTACCTTGACCTTTTCTTTGACCTAAACCTCACTTTTCTTAAATATACATTTTGCTAAGTTTTAAAGAAAACATTTAAGATATTTTTATGTAAGCTTATGCACGGATACATAATTCGGTGAGAATTTATCATCTATATCCAATTTTTTTAAACTTGATCTTCCCAATGACTTTTGACTATATTATTTATTATCTATAAATTTTAAAGAAACTATTCAAGATATTTTCATCAAACTTCATACACTAATACAAATTTTCATGTTGCATTACTATTATACCCTGGGTGGTGCATTCATGTCCTATGGACATATTTCTAGTTTTAACATCTACCTTGCCAACATTACTGTACTTTACACTTCCATCAACATATTAATGGGATCAATTTTATAGGTGTTTTATTAGAATTTAGAAAAGAGACATTTTTTTTTTTAGTTTTTTTTTTTGTTGAGATTTTAATGAAAACAAAATCATAAGAAATAATTAGAACATCATTATTTGAAATTTTATATTTGCATTATTAAAAAACAATTTAGTGCTATCTGTATTCACTTAGCAAGCCTTGCAGATAAATCAATCTGTTATTTCAATTGGATAAAGCCGTAAGTTACCAAGTATAAATATGTACGTGTATAATTTATTATTTTTCTTGTTTACAGTTTGCCAAGTTGGAATTAAAGTTACCAGGTCTTCTTATTATTGATACACCTGGACACGAGTCTTTCAGGTAAGTCCCCACTGTTATAAAGAGTATAACAGACAAAAATACCATATATTTATACAATAAATAATCTTCAAAGACTAAGAGTGGCCAATGTGAGGGGAATGAACCACTGTACATTTTGAATAAAGAGCATGAGCCACTTAGGGCCTTATTTGGCCCTGAGAATTTCTGAAAAATCGAAACTGCTGTTTTGGTTGAAAATGCAGTATTTATAACTTTGACCCTTGATGACCCTGTATTTATTGAACCTGACATAATTTTCTCTCTAGTCAGTGCATTATGACATCATAAAATGCTTCATTTTTCCCATATCCTGTAAATTCCCTTAAAAATGGCCAAAAGTTGAGGTATTTTTAGCTCACCTCAACGAAGTTGGGGGAGCTTATGTAATACCCTCGGCGTCGGCGTCCCAGGTTAAGGTTTTTGGAGCAGTTTTCTTTTCAAGTACTTCTATGGCCTATATTAGTTAGAGATGCATGGAGGATGCTTCTAGTGTGTTTTATTGTACCAGACAAGGTTTCAGATGCTGCATTTTCAGCTAAAGAATGACCAGGTTAATGTTTTTGGAGCAGGTCTCATTTCCAAGTAACTATAAGCCCTATATTGACCAAACTTGCATGGATGATACATCTAAGAATGCACACTACTGGACTTGCTTCGGATGCTGGATCTGACCTACATTTTCCGGATGAGTGACTAGGTTAAAGTTTTTGAAGTAGATCTCATTTCCAAGTAACTATAAGCCCTATATTGACCAAACTTGCATGGATGATACATCTAAGGATGCACACTACTGGACTTGCTTCGGATGCTGGATCTGACCTACATTTTCCGGATGAGTGACTAGGTTAAAGTTTTTGAAGTAGATCTCATTTCCAAATAACTATAAGCCCTATATTGACCAAACTTGCATGGATGATACATCTAAGGATGCACACTACTGGACTTGCTTCGGATGCTGGATCTGACCTACATTTTCCGGATGAGTGACCAGGTTAAAGTTTTTGAAGTAGATCTCATTTCCAAGTAACTATAAACCCTATTTTGACCAAACTTGCATGGATGATACATCTAAGGATGTACACTACTGGACTTGCTTCGGATGCTGGATCTGACCTACATTTTCTGGATGAGTAACCAGGTTAAAGTTTTTGGATCAGATCTCATTTCCAAGTAACTATAAAGCCTATCTGGACCAAACTTGCATGGATGATGCATCAAGGGATGAACAATCTCAAAACTTGCTTTGGATGCTGGATTTGACTTACATTTTCTGGATGAGTGACTTGTTTTAAGTTTTCAGATAAGTGTATTCCCAAGCCCTATCAGACCAAAATTGCATAAATGTTGCATCTAGGGATGCACACTCCTAGATTATTAGTTTAGTGTGGGACTTTGCCTTACTTAAAGACAACATTCATTGAGGTGAGCTCTGTAATCTCTGATTACCTATGTTTTCAATATTTCATATAGAGCACAACCTCTGATCCAAAATATGCAATTACATAATGAAAGATCTGTTTCTGAAGATCACAAAACATGTTTTAATTTTTGGATCGTGGACTGTACTCATATTTTAATTCTTTGCTGAAGGCAGTCAAATACACATGTTTTCTGCAAAATTCAAGAACATTGCATTTTCTCAAAGTCTATTCTCCAATACCTGGATTCTCAAAAAGAGATTTTGTTATAGGAAATGAAAACACTAAGTCTCTTCTTTATTTTGATATATGAAATGGGACAGAGGGTCATACATGTGATAAGTCAAAGACCACAAAACTGTACAGGAGCCATAAAAAAACTGGATTTTGGTTGAAAAAACTGTACACTGCCTATCAAAAAACGGTACAAAATATCGCTTAAATTCTTCTGATAAGGCACCTTATTTCTAAACCAACAAATGTATTTTGCTGCAAATGTCTTATTAGGTCACCTGAGTCACTCAGGTGACCTATTGCTATCTGTTTTCGTCCGTCGTCGTCCGTCGTGCGTCGTGTGTTAACATTTGAACATTTTCAGCTTCTTCTCTGAAACCGCTGAACCAATTTCAGCCAATTTTTGCATATGGCATCTATGTGTGAAGGGGAACAAACTTTGTGAATTTCATGGTCCCTGCCCCCCTGGGGCCTGAGGGGTGGGGCTAAAACCATCAAAATCAATGCAATCTTTAAAAATCTTCTTCTTTACTCCTGGACATCAAGCAGTCAAACTGTTGACATGATTGTAATAAGCATTGAGCCCTCTACCAAAATTGTGAAATTCATGGCCCCAGGGTCAGGGGTTCTGGTGCTAGGGCGGGGCTATATAGATCATATAGTGAAAGTGCATTATTTCTTTGAAAATCTTCTTCTCTACTCCTGGGTATTATTGAAACAAATTGAATACATAGTTATAATAAGCAAGGGTGACTCTACCAAAATTGTGAATTTCATGGCCCCAGGGTCAGGGGTTCTGGTGCTGGGGGGGGGGGGGTATATAGATCATATAGTGAAAGTGCATTATTTCTTTGAAAATCTTCTTCTCTACTCCTGGGTATTATTTAAACAAATTAAATACATAGTTATGATAAGCAAGAGTGACTCTACCAAAATTGTGAATTTCATGGCCCCTGGGTCAGGGGTTCTGATGTTAGGGCGGGGCTCTATTTATTATATAGTGAAAATGCATTAATGCTTTAAAAATCTTCTTCTCTGCTTCTGGGTATTATTTAAACAAACTAAGTACATTGTTATGATAAGCAAGGACACCTCTTCCAAAATTGTGAATTTCATGGCCTCTGGGTCAGGGGTTCTGATGTTAGGGCGGGGCTCTATTTATTATATAGTGAAAATGCATTAATGCTTTAAAAATCTTCTTCTCTGCTTCTGGGTATTATTTAAACAAACTAAGTATATTGTTATGATAAGCAAGGACACCTCTTCCAAAATTGTGAAATTCATGGCCCCAGGGACAGGGGTTCTGGTGCTAGAGTGGGGCTATATAGCTCCTACAGTGAAGGTGAATTATTTCTTTGAAAATCTTCTCTGCCTCTGGGTACTATTTAAACAAACTAAGTACATTGTTATGATACGCAAGGATGCCTCTTCTAAAATTGTGAATTTCATGGCCCCAGGGTTAAGGGTTCTGGTCAAAAGGTGGGGGGGGGGGGGGCTCTATTGATTATATAGTGAAAAATCAAAATTTCTTTGAAAATATTCTTTTTCTGCTTCTGGTTAAAAAGCAAAGAAGCTAAGTATATAGTTATGATGAGCAAGAGTGCTTCTTCCAGAGTAATGAATTGCATGACCCCTGGGTCAGATGTGCTGGTATAAGGGTGGGGCTGTTGATAATGTAGTGAAAATGCATTAATTCTATTAAATAATCCTGTCTGCTCCTTAATGTTAAGCAGTTAAACAAAGTGATTACTTATGATGAGCAAACTTGAAACTTCTGGTCCCAGGGTGAGAGGCTCTGGTGTTTATTGGTGGTGAAGAGGGGGGGGGGGGGAGGGGCTCTATTGATAATATAGTGAATCTGTAGTGAAAATGCATTATTTCTTTAAAAATCTTCTCTGCACCTGGGCATATCAGAGGCAAAAAGTGTAAAAGTTGTAATAAGGAAGGGTATTTTTACCAGATTTTTGAACATCTGGACCATTTGGTCAAGTGTTCTGGTCCTAGCCAGGGCTCAATTAATTTGCATTCTACTGAGAGGAGTTATTCCTCTTTGCCGTTTACTTTTGATAATTAATCACTGTAAATAATGTACTTAAAAAATTAATAGAATAAGAGAATTATGCAAGAATTTTTATTGTATAATACAAAAAGTATTTTCTTAGTTTTAATGATCATGTGGACTTGTAAGTAATAGATAAATAAAAATGAGACAAAAATAACTTAAATGTTCATCAAAGACCAAGAGAGGCCAATGTAAGAGATAACAACAAGGAATTAAAATAGTACAGAATCACTGATATTTTGTTAATATACTGTATGGTGATAGTGATAAATGGGGAACAGATTAGAACCTTATTTATGAACTGTTAATGAATAGTAGACTAATTATTTTGTTGATCCTGATCACCCTATTTTTCTTGCTTTTGGGCAACAAAGCTTCACCTTTCATTTCATTTTAATACTCTATGGATCCTCTAAATTGTTGTATTGTACTCAGGTGACCATTAAGGCCCTTGGGCCTCTTGTTTTAAAAGTTGTAATGGAGATCTGAATGCTTTAAAATTTCATATATTGTGTTTTATAATCACAATGTTCTAATGAATTGACTGTTAATTAAGCTAGTTTAGATGATAGTTTGTTTGCCAGCTTTATATAGTTTTACATGAGAGTCAATGTCTCCAATTTACATCTTGTTCATATTACTGATATATACATCAGTAATGCTAAATAACAGCAGCAAATACAATCATGCATAAATTTCAGCACATAAAAACTTAAAACTATATCCTTTATTTCAGCGTAATCATGGTAATAAACATCGTATATTTTACACCTACGAAGATCTGGGTCAGATTCATGTATATTTAGTCATGTATATCAACTTTAGAAGTTGGCTTAATTTTTTTGAATCAAGTTACGAAACATTAACAGTTATAATTATGTACCCCTTTAAAAATAAAGCTACCTAAAGGGGTATCTTGTTACAGATTTATAGCAAGATGATTATCCCAATTGGCAGTTCACACCTTCACACATGATGGTTTGTGTACACTACACAATTATCAGAAGGTCAAGTGTCAAATGAGAGGAAAATGACGGCATTTAGCGAGAAATTCAAAATACTGTACAAATTTTCATATTCCGTGAATTTTGGTGTCCCGCCGGTACACGATGAATGGGCTCGAAAAACGGTGCATTTGCATACGGTCGGTACATATCACATGTATGGAGGGTGACTGTCAATTAATTGATATAAGGACAGGGCCATTTTATGCATAAAATGAACCTAGCTCTTTTTCTCACTTTTGGAAAATAATGATATATGTAGAGTAAAACCAGTTGAATATTACATTTCCGAAAAAGTGTTGCCCATTTCACAGCATAAATTTATTTGTATATTATTTACCAATGCTATGCTAATTTCTCCTGCTAATTTCTTCATGATTCCTCCCAGCATCTCAAACACCATACCTGTAGCGTAATGACTATCATTTTCTACATCAGTGTACTTAATTTTTGACAGTAATCTGCGATCTCGCGGCTCTTCTCTCTGTGATTTGGCTATACTGGTTGTTGACATCATGCATGGCTTGGAACCACAAACCATTGAGTCCATCAATCTTCTCAAGGAACGGAAAACACCATTTATCATTGCTCTTAATAAGGTAGGGATGCTGGCATGTGCTTCCATATCTGTATACCTTGTAATATTTAATGGCTGTTAAAATTATAATTAACATCCGCTTTAGTACATTTTTGTTTGTTATAAGTATAAAAAGATTTGAAAGCTCCTTTGGTTGATGTATTTAGAAGATATGCTGGCCACAATGTTCATGAAAGATAAATTTGACTATCCAGTTTTATAAGTGAGCAAGACCTTGTGCCAATGAACTTTTATATATTTATGGAACAGAAGCTGAAACTGTTATTTTCTTTTCATTCAAATGAACTAAGAATAACATATAGAACTAATTACACCCAGGAAAAGAAATTAATTAGAAATTAATCCTTATGGGGATAAATGTATTGTCTTGACCATAAAATGAAATTCTTATATTTTTTAATCCCATTTGTTGAATTGACAGATTGATAGGTTATATCAGTGGAAGCCAATGCCGCATACTGACATTGTGACTACAATTAAAAAACAGAACCCCAACACGAAGTCAGAATTTGAAGCCAGGGCACAAGAAGTCATTGTACAAATGGCCGAACAGGTGAGTTCTGTTTTACTTACAGCACAAATTCAAGTGAGCTTTTCTGATCAAAGAGTGTCTAGCATCTGTAGTCTGTGAACTTTTCACATTTTTGACCTTCTCAAGAACCACTTGGCCAATTTCAACAAAACTTGTCACAAAGCATCCTTGGGTGAAGGGGATTAAAGTTTATTCACAGGAAGTGCTGCAACCTCTTTCAAGGGGAGATAGTCAAGAAAATTGTGAAAATTTGGTGGCATCTATTAAAAATCTTCTTCTCAAGAACCATTGGTCAAGAAAAGATGAAACTTATGTGAAAGCTTCATTACATTCTCTAGATTCAAATTTGTTCATATCATAACCTCCAGGGGTAGGGCAGCGCCACAAGAGAGGGTGGAAGTTTTACATTATATATATTTACTTCATTAAAAACCACACCGATTGTACACACAAGTACTCTGAAGTTGATATTAAAGGGATGCTGGAGTTCCTCATTGACAACATTTATATAGTCTTCGAAGACCAAGTTTTCCAGCAAACTGCATGTTGGAATTCTGATGGATTCTAATGGTGCTCCTTTATTAGCTGACCTGTTTTTATGTTCATATAAGCAGAATTTATTCAAAAACTTCTACATGAGAAGAAGAAAACACTAGCTGTGGCCTTCAATTCCACATTCAGATATATCAGTGCTGTTATATCAATTAACAATAGTTATTTTCATTCGTATGTCGACTCGATATATCCCAGTGAACTTGAAATAAAAGACACCACAGAGTCTGACACATCTGTTTCAGATTTAGATATCTTACTGATTATAGACGATAAAGGCCAATTAACAACTAAAAATTGTATGTTAAACGAGATGACTTTAGCTTTTCCATCATCAGCTTTCTTTATTTACATAGTAATATTCCACTATCACCTCCTTATGGTGTTTTTATCTCCCAACTTATTCACTACTCAAGAGCTTGCTCTGAGTACGTTCAGTTTTTAAAGCGTGGCAGACTACTTACTGATAAGTTGATGTTACAGGGATTTCAACAGCCTTGTTTAAAGTCAGCATTTTGTAAATTTCATGGTCGTTATAATGACCTTGTTAGCAAATATAACCTATCATTGGGTCGTGTTTTGGCTGACTTGTTTTATACCAAATGTTAGGCCTTTGTTTTTGTACTGAATTGACTACGGATTGTTCCAACTACCTGATCTATATATAGGGGTCATGGCGGGTGTGACTGGTCAAAATGGGATGCTTACTCCTCCTAGGCACTGATCCCACCTCTGGAATTTCCAGAGGTCCGTGTTTTATGCCCTCTTCACATATTTGTATTGTTTGTGGATTTTTGGAGATTGATCACTGTTCATTTTCTTTACCTTTACATTTGATAAGCTGGAAATAGAGGAAAAGGAGAATTCACTAAACTCCAAAGTTTTATTTGGGGGGAGGGGGGAGGGGGTCCATAAACATAGCAGGGATTTTCTATACTGGATCAAAAAAGATAGGAGGACCAGCCTTTGAATGAACATTTACATACTAAATTAATAATAAAAATTTACATTTAGAAAAAAAGTACCACATGCCTGAATGTGATGTTCACCTGAGTGGAAGTTGGATGCAGTTGAAATAACTTTTCAAAACTAATTTTATCGGTTAAGAAGTTCTCAATTTATTATTAGTCCAATATAAAAAAAAAAGTAAATACTTTTATTATATAGTCTATAAATAGCCCCTATATAATCTATACAAATGCAAACAGTTCATAACACTACATATTCACCGGATTTGAAGCTGTATTCACCGGAGGGTCAGTGCGCGTGCAGTGGCATTGTGACGTCACAATCAATACCCCAAACAACGTTGAAAACAATGGTTGCAACGGTTGGAGCTAGCTGAATATATGAGCAGGAAAAATTGTTTCGCAAGTCCATCACAGGATTATTTTCTTACCATTTCGATGTCTTGCGCACATCAAAAGGAAAACACGGAGGTTATAGGTTGTAATCTGGACATTTTTTATTTTTGTACGACTGAAGTTCGTTAATGAAAATGGAATCGTCAGGCGGCCTTCAATGTCTTATTCATTAAATCCTGACTATATAATAAAACAATTATGGACTCTTTCGATGGTAAATAACAAACCATATTCACCATCGAAAGAGTCCATAATTGTATAATATTCACCTTGAAAGTCATGTGCAGGTGAATATAAGTTTGTTGGATCTCAGCCAGTCAGAAAGCTAGGAATTCTTTACAGTGGCGCCTCGTTTATCTGGACGCCTCCGTTCCCAACGAAAACGTCCGGATAAATGAATCGTCCGGATAAGTGAATCATTAATAAAAAAAAAAAAAAAAAAACCTTCTCCAAGCATGTGTATATGCTCGTACTGGTATCAAATGTGGAGGCAAAGGGAAAAAAACTGATATTTTGGTTTAAACTTTTTATTTTTTTTAGCTTTATAAGAAGTAATTAAGTAAAGAAAAAAATATATTAAAATGTAATTTACACGATAAAAAAAATTTGATACTGGGCAATTTTATGCTGAGACCTTTTTTAAGGCAGGGAATTTTATTCGCCCTCTCTTTGGCATGAACTCATGGGCTGAGAAAATTTTGATTTACTGTTGTATTATTTAACTATCTTTTATAATTATTGAAGCTCATATAATATGACAGAACTGTTCAGCATCATCATTGAAAATGTTCAAATATAAACTAACCCTGTATATTCCCGTATATTCTTTACACAGGGCTACTATAGTAACTGAACGCTGCAAGCTAACTCAAACACATGCAATCAGTGAAAGTATTGTAAACATTCAACATAAACACAAGCAATCAATGATTATCAATTATTTTTTTCTAAAGACCCTAAGTTTGATTTCGATCACAAAAAATACCTTGAAAGACGTAATCAACTTCTATACGTAACGCCAGTTTTATATTTCTTTTCGAAAGTAACGTACATTTATAGACAGTTGTACATTAATATAGAAAGATATTTCTTTTCTGCCTAATGTAGAAAAAGCGTTTCAAATACATTTACGTTTTTAGAAAAAGAAAATCATATTTAAACTAACAATCAACATGATCAAGACCATTACGAAATCGCTCGTTATTTATTGTTCTTTTTATTTACAACTCTCCAAAATTCTCATGAATTTACAGATGTATATACGGTTAGCAATATGATTTTGAACAGATTATAATTAAAGTAATGCACAGTGTAAGCGAAAATCTTCGAGTTTCATAATAGACGTACGTGTGATTTAATTGGGGTAAACACACGCTAATTATAGACGCTATTGTCTGTAGGTCACAGGTAACCGCCTTTAAACTGACTGCATGGCCAATGTTTTTACATCAATTAACACTACTGCAAGATGAGTGAGAAAAAGCCGTTTCTTGAAAAATTACCGTCCGGATAAACGAGTCATTTTTCAATGAACTATTACGTTTTGTAGTAGAAATCGACCGTCCGGATACGGAACGCGAATTTCCGGATTAATGAGACAGAATAACGTGGAAAAAATCGGTTCCCCAAAAATATCGTCCGGAAGGTGAAGCGTCTGGATAAATGGCGTCCAGATAAACGCGGCGCCACTGTATATAGGAAAATCCTTGAAAAACCTTTTTCTCAAGAACAGCAAAGCCATTATAAGTCATATATATAATGGGAAATAATCTGTAGCTGAAGAACAGCAGGGCCATAGTAACTCAGTTGAGTTTTGTGGCCCATAGTAACTCAGTTGAGTTTTGTGGCCCATGGCCTATTGTTTTCCTATATCAAATAATATTCAGAACTTTTCAAACGCCCCTAGTACAGAAAATTAATAGATTGCAGGTAGAAGTATTTCAAGGATTCAAGATTTGGAAGTTTGATATATATAAGTCCTGTTAGAGTGCATGGTATTGATTGATAAAAATATTGGACAATAATATCATTTCCTGTCTGATATCAGTTGTATAATTGTGTTATGAAACTGTCACAATAAGCTATTTATGCATGAAGAATCTGAACATCCACTGATTATAACTGATAGAGGAAACTAGTACATACATTATTTAGGCAATACACTTTTAATTTTTAGCTTACTTGACATGATAAAAGGCTGAAGTGAGCTTTTCTGATCTAAATTTGTCCATTGTTGTCAACTTAAACTTTTCACAATTCCATCTTCTCCAAATGAATGGGGCCAATTTCAAGTTTGTTCAAGGGGAGATAATTAAGAATTATTGAAAATTTTATGGCATCTTTCAAAAATCTTCTTCCCAAGAACCACTGGGCAGGAAAAGTTTAAACTTATATGAAAGCTTCCTTACATAGTGTAGATTCAAGTTTGTTCAAATCATAACCCCCGGAGGTAGGGTGGGCCACAGTGGGCAATCAAAGGAATACAGAGCAAAAAAATCTTTTTCTGAAGAATGGCAACGGCATAATTAGCAATATGGATATGGAAGCATATTCAGATAGTGTAGATTAAAGGTTGTTCAAGTCATGACCCCCGAGTAGGGTAGGGCCACAAAGGGGAATCAAAGTTTTATATAGGAGGAATATATAGTGGGAGGGGGGGGGGGATCTGCTGATGGAGAACAAGGCCATAGTGACTCAGGTGAGCATTTTGGCCCAATTAAGGACTTCTTGTTTATTTGGAGTGCATACACTTGGTCTCTTAATTAAATTTGATCAGATGAAAAACTTGATAGGTTGATAAATCCACTGGATTAGCACCCACTCAGAGTTATGAGGAATCATACACACATTTTCTTGCTTAGAGGCCTTTCAAGTGTAAATTAAACAATTAAAAAAAAATGCCCAATCCAACATATCTATAGAAACCCCATAAAAATTTTAAAATTTTTTCACTAAAAAAATGAAACATCTTCTTATGAATAAAAGCAATTTAAATGCAGTAAAAATTAACTTTGGTAATTATTTGATTAGGAATCTGAGTTTAACTATTTTTGACTTTTAAAGTTTTTATTGCATTTTATCTCTGTTTGAAGATGAATATTTTAACACTAAAAGCAATTAATTTCATTTCATATCTTTAAATGATGCCTTATGTAATGGATTTCACACTTTTTTTAGTTTAGATTTGCCACCATATGTTCTCTTTTACTGTCTTTGTAGTGTTATTTATTATGTTAATTAAGTATTAAAGTTAATAACCAGCCGTTACTGTAATGCTCTTCAACATATTGTCAAGGTTTTACATCTGCATGGTCTTCAGAACTAATACATTTATATGCAATATGTTTCATTTCAATGGCAAAAGTCGGTATCCTTGCATAATTGTTTCATTTTTAAGAATTTCTTTTCTTTTACCCCATTTTTTAAAGTGCTTTCAAAAACTGAAATTACATCATTTAAGATATACATTTCTTAAATAGAAAAATATAGAAATTTTAATTAGGAGATGAATTAAGAATTTCTTTTCTTTTACCCCATTTTTTAAAGTGCTTTCAAAAACTGAAATTACATCATTTAAGATATACATTTCTTAAATAGAAAAATATAGAAATTTTAATTAGGAGATGAATTAAGTTATATTAAGTACTGCAATACATATACATATGTAATTACAAAGAGTCCCGCAAGTATGGATATAACAGATGATAAGAATCTTTCTAATCGCTAATTTAAATTTTTCATATGACTTGCAGAAAGTGATATTACTTTTTGAATATTTAAAAATGAGTCAAACGGCTTTAAAAGTGAATTAAAAAAAAATATAGGAAAATATAAAGAAATCATCATTAGCTCATGCTTGGCATAAAAGTTGCTTATGACCAGAGATTGGACTGTGACCTTTAGCCAGTCATTTGGTCAAGGTCACAAGAATCCATTTTATAGTAAAATTCCTGTTTAGGGTTTAACTTTGTAATGCAGGAATAGATGCTTTCACTTAAAAATAAAAGTAATTCCTGTTTTGACCCTGACCCATTTAAAAAAGGTCAAAGAATTCAGAAGAGGTAAGACTTTCTAAGTCTAGCAATACATGTATTATACAGAGATTCCTGAAACTTGACTCTAAGGGTGCTTATGATCAGAATATGTCGTGATGGCATGCTTAATACACTTGGAGATGCTTAAGACTGAATAAAATGGCAGCATATGGTTTTTTTGTGTGTTTTGTTTTATTAGATTACAGAGGTATTCATATTTTGAAATGGTATTAGTCCCATTAGTTAGTACAGATGTAGTTAGACTATACATGTATATTAACTGTCTCCCATCTACCTTTTCCAATATTTTGGGCTTATCATTCTAAATGCAAATAAGCTTTATGGGTTCTCTGAAGCATACAAGATTTGAAATTTTGTTTCTTTTATTTCAGAGCATCAATGCTGCATTATTTTATGAAAACAAAAACATGAGGGAATATGTCTCCTTGGTGCCCACTTCTGCCCACTCAGGAGATGGTATGGGCAATTTAATTGCCTTACTTTGTGAACTGGCACAGACGATGATGGCAAAGAGACTGGCCTATAGTGAAGAACTTCAAGCCACAGTCATGGAGGTATAGTCAGTCAGCAGTATTCTGGTGGCATTAGAGTTGTCCTTCTTAGTATAAATTATGGAAGAGAACAAGATTCTAGTGGCATTGAGAGATCGTATGTTTATGCAGATAATTGTAGACTTTCCCACAGTTACTAATCTCATTCAAAAGGATAGGAAACTAGGATGGATGATGCAAGATTAAAAAAAAAAATGAAACAGTAATCATAATACAGTAATATAATTGTGAGGCATGGAGAGATGCTGGGGAAGTTTATAGGAGATCTCCAAGTGGAGTTTTCCAGATGTTACAGCGATAATGTTGTGATGGGTGGGGGTGGGGATTATTTCCTCAGTACAGGAGGGCCAGTATAGAAGTATCTGACCTGATCTGTATTTTAATTGCTCCAAAGTGCCTTATCAAATCACTCTAAAATGAGATAGGTAGGCTTAGAGGGTTTTAATATCTCCCTTCACAGTAATAAGGCTCTTCCTCTTTAACTTTGATGAGCCACGAAACAGGAAATGAATTGATAAAATGTTACGCAAGCCCCTACTCTCAGGTGTTAGCATTTCATTCATAAATCTCATTATCAGTATTCTAGTTGTGCAAAGCCCAGATCCTTGCTAAATGAAGTCTTTCCTCCCATTTTTGTCCATTTGTGAAATCTTATTATCCTTTATTCATTGCATAACCTGAATTGCCCACATTAGACTTTTGGATTAAATATTTGAGGTCCTTTGATATAAGATTGTGTAACTTTTCAAGTCTCAGGAACATTGCTGTATTCAGGGAGAAAAACTTCAAAGGATATTTACAAAATCCTCATTCGCTGATAGTGTTTGTAAGCACTGGAAAAATCTCTCTAACTGGGGTCACTTTAATATAAAGAAAAAATGCTTTAACCTGAGAAAATTCAGTTTTATAATTTTTTTTTTTTTAATGAGAAAACAATTAATGGAAAAATACTTTGTAAGATAGGTTTCAAATTCACCAGTAACTACCTATACCATAAAAGTTCCCCTGCATAATTTTTCACTCTTAGAATTTACCCCCCCCCCCCCCCCCTTTCTACTGTTTTCTTTTAATTGATGTTCAAGAACTACATCATCTTTTGGAGTATCAATTTTATTTATTCAGAATGTTGAGTGTTTATAGTTTCTCCCGAAATTGTATTTCAAACATCACTGTATAAACATGAACCTCTATAATGTAAGAAACGTAGTCAACATTGAAATATTCCATCTTTTACTATTAAAACATCCCTCATAAGGTTCTTGATGTTAACAAAAACAGTACATGTCTTTTGAATAATGAAATAAATAAATATAAATATTTCTTAGTTTTACTGATGACATATCCATTTCAAATGTCAAATTGCCTTTGGTATTAAATCCCCTAATGACAACTGTTACTTAGAAAATATCCCATTATTTTTTGTTTTGTTCAACTAATGAAACAGTTTTGTTAGGTCAGTATGAACAAAAATTTATACACTGTCCTGTGATTTGCAGTTAACCCCCCTCCCCTTTTTTAAAAATAAAAACAAGATCTATTAACTATCCCATTTGTCAAATTTTTTCAGTGCTCTGTGTGATTATTAGGGTGATACAGTATTCACAACATTATATAAAACTCTCATTTGTAAAAATAGACATTTTTTGCCACAAAAGACTTTTTTTTTAAAATGAAATGTTCTTTTTCTGTGTCCTGTTTTTATGTTTAAGTACAAGATGCATGCGCCAGATAGAGACAAGATACAGTAAGGGTACCTGGGCAGGCATGTTACAAGATGTCTGTTGTTGAGAGGATGTGTGTTATCTGATGACCCCTAAAAAAGAGAGGTGGTGCCCAGATCTTATCTCAGCACGCTCCTCATTTTCCATTCACAACACACACAGGTCCCAAACATTATCTCTGCCTTTTTTCTTAAGAAATGTAATTAACTGAAGAATAAGCTGTAACTTATTTTTTTTCTTATTAAAATCATTATTAGAGGTCTGTAAGTTAATTAGCAATTGAAGTTTATATACTTAACTATAGTCCTTATATTACTTCTGAATCAGTATGTTATCAGTACATCTAATTTGTGGATTTAAATGGTTTATTATTTTCCCGTAAACATCAATACAGATATTTCAAAACAGTTGCAATTTGATAATTTAAAAAAAAAAATAAATAAAAAAAAAAAACGTTTTAATGAAGAGAGATGGAAACAATTAAAGGATTTTTCTTGAATTAATTTTTTTTAATTATATTTATTTTCTTTATAATTAGTTATATATTTATTTTTATTATTTTTTCCCTGAAACTGTCATCTGTCAGTAAAGGCATTCTGATGGAGGTCATGAAGATTTCATCATGTTCCTTTTATATATTCACTTTTCTCTCAGATTACTTGTATATAACTATTTAATTAGAATATGTGCAAAATAATAATAAAAACAAAAAAAATAAATATTCAGTGAAGACATTTGTGTGCATTCCCAGCCAACTTATGCAAGCATTTGCAGAAGGATATTGGCTAGAAGAAGTAATATTTGACAAAAATTGCTAGCCTTTTATCACTGCTACAGACTTCTATGACAAAGGTGGTCTATAAGATTGATCTTGTGAAACAAACTAAGTGGTTATGTCGACACTAAGTACTTCATTCTTGTAAAAATCATCTCAAATTCACTACAAGTCACCTGAATTCGCAGACAAGCCGACCCTACCATTTCCGGCCATGACCCTCTTTCTTTCAAGTAATTGCGTACATTTCCATTTCCTGCATTCAACAGTTCTTACATAAGTTGTCAGTAAAAAAAAAAGATGATAAAAGTGCATGCAGAGTAGTCTTCAGAGAAATTGTTCTTGTGAAAGAAACCTTTTCTTCATTTCCCCTAAATGTTTTGGACTTCTGAGAATTTTAAACCCCTGACTTTACTGAAATTGGATGAAATATTGTGTTCCCAATATCAATCCTCAAATAACTTCACAAAATTAGTTTGACTATGTGCATTAGCCCAGCACCTTTAGATTCAGGTTCAAAATTAGGCATTGTCATCAATGCTGTGTCACACATGCAAGAATAATTCAATGTTAACACGTAACAATACCAAAAAAAAATTGCCGTATCATGCAAGTATCAATAAACAGATTGTTTTTCTGGCAGGAAGTCCAATGGGGCCACACATGGTGGGCTTCAGGTATTTGTTAGGGAAATAAAGCAGGGCTTTGAGCACAGTAGCATTTGGAAAGATTTGAATTTATGGAGTAAAAAACAGCTATAACGCTGGTGTTTGTTGACATCAGTCAGTATTTGGGATTTGAAATAACCTTTAGAAATTCTGTTTCTTCAGATATGGAGAAGAATTTTTTGTTGTATATAATTAAAGTCAAGAGAGTCAGATTTAATGTCTTGCCGAATTTTGAGAGTGGAATAACAAAGAGTTCAATTTGCTGAATCACTAAATATTCATTGATAACTTATTCATTGACAAGCTACACAAGTTTGTAAATTGATCGACTAAATTTGATTTTGTTACCCATGTTGAATACATTGTTAAAACATTATTTAAAGGGATAATTTATGATAAGAAATGAATGAATTTGCACTTTAACAATCAAAAGCTAATGAAAACATACTACAGGCCATTATTGCTCACTGTCGCATTTGTTTCCATGAGAAGAGTACATGTAGTATCTAGCACTCTTGTTTCAATGGTACCTATTCTGCAAAAATCAAATGCTTTCATGACTTAGATCCAGCAAGGTGCAGTGCAAAAAGTGCCAAAGGGAATGGACTCTTTGATTTTGTAGGTGGATCCACCTATTGATCAGGCCCCATAATGATCTCAAGTACTTGGAAGAAATTTTTAATGGATGCAAGGTAACTGTGAGAGGGAATAATGGAGATTATGAGAACAACTCTGAATGAAATAGCAGTAATCAGGGGTCCACTGTTTCCTCCAAGGTTCTGCCAGCATCAATGTTAGGTTCCCTCAAGGACAAATCAGAAGGAAATGCCTTTAGAGTAAAATTGTATGCAATCAGTCTGCAAAGATAAGTGCATTCAATATGATATATTGTAGACTAATTTTATGGTACACTAAAGCAGCAGGTTTTGGAGCCAGGGCCATACGGTTTATGAATGAAGCCAAAGAAAAAGAAATGATGCCTCAATGAACATATCAAAGGATTGCATCAGCCCCAGCTATAATATAACAATTATATCTGCCATTGTGACATAATCTCTATCTGAAAGCAAATTCTTCATACAAAATTGTTCGGCATGCAAATAAAAAAATTATGGTTTACCAAAATCTCAGTTTGAAAGGGAGATGAAAAGGCCTGACAAAAAGATAGAAGATTTGGCGTCAAATTTTAATTCGAGGATGGATAGGGATTTACGGTTTTCTATTTCTGAAGAGAAATCATGTTTAATGGATGTTTATTTTAATAAAAATGAAGTGATGTTTTTTCATAAATTTTGAAATGCGAATCCAGACATTCAATCTGTGTATATTTCACACTATTTAGTTAGATTTAGCATACACCTTTAAAACTTCATCAGTTAGTGATTGTGAATCATAAATTCATATTTAGAAGGTTTATTACATCAAAGTATATCTGAATGAAATCTAGAAATCAGAGAAACACATTAATAATTTCCAATATATTAAATAAAATTGGCATTAACCTTGGGGGAAATTTTATATAAAATGTATTAATTATGTTTTAAAGTTTTCAATTTCACACTTCTTTGATACTGGAACATACTTTAAATGAAGATTGAAAGTGCTGGATTAAATTGAATTGGGTGTGTTTAAGGTACATTTAATTAATCAGCACATTTCATCTTAAAAGTGTAGTTTTTATGGGCGCAGGACCCTATTTCCTCATTTTTGTCTGCTTTAGAAGGTATCTAGTACATGCGTGAAATCCATGTTGTCAGCGATTACTTGTCAATTATGCGTGTACTCTAAGACATTGTTCCAAGCAAGAGCATTTTCATGTTAACAAGTCGGTAGAGTCTTGTCTAGTTAGCTAACATTGACCCTAGCTTCAGATCTGCTGCCATTTCCTCAATCCACTTTTTATGATCAACAAGATTTTCTAAAACAAACATTCTGTTGCAATGTAGGGAACAAATTTGTTTGCTTTTCCAGGTGAGTTGATTAAAACTCCCACTCATTTGACCTCTAGTCAAGTCCCCTCTTAAGCAAGTTACCATCAGTGAAGAGTGAAAACTTTTGGCAGATGAGTCAGAAAGGAAGAGAGCTGTTGACTCTCTTGGAGAGAAAAAAAAAGGTTTTTTACAAAGACTGTCTGAATTGACTGTAGATTTTGATAACAGTTTTGACCCTTTTGAGTGTATCTTGTCTTGCATGTTTATGACACAGAAAATCGTTGATCTTATCTCCTCAGTTTGAAGACATTGAAATAATAAATTCAAAGTGTGTTGATTTGATTGTTTGTTCTGAATCTATGGATATAATTCCCAGATAATACTCATGTGGATTCAAGGTTTCTTCATTAAGAAAGGCTTTTGAAATCATTTTTATTTTTGGGTTGTAGATTTAGTTTCCAAGCATGAAAATGAACAATTAGAATACTAATTGAGTATAATGACTTATTTATACTGTTAAGTGCAGACCTACTCCTTGTCAAAATGCAGCTTTTACAATGTAGAGATAGAGGTTTCCATTTTATGAGTCCTAGCTTTTTCAAAGAGTTCAATGTATTTGACACAGGTGAAAGCCTTGCCTGGCTTGGGTACCACATTAGACATTATACTGGTGAATGGTTCAATTCGGGAGGGAGACCAGATCATCGTACCTGGCACAGAAGGACCCATAGTCACTCATATTAGAGGCTTACTCATGCCCCAGCCAATGAAAGAGCTCAGGGTCAAGGTATGTAAGATTTGCTCATATGTTATATAGTCCACAATCAAGTATTTTGTTTGGTCACATATATCGTATAAGTAGAATTTTTAGCGAGAGGCAAATTTAGCGATTTGTTCTTAAAAAATGATATATAAATTTTAGCGAGAGGTAATTTTAGTGATTATATACTACCATGAAAGATAAGTCTTACCTCCTATTCAGAAAGAATTAATACAATATTCAATTTTAGAAACTTCAACACACTAGCTCATAAAGTCAAAATTGAAATCCTCACTAAAAGTTCTGCTTATGTGGTATTAATTATTGATGTAAGCTACTTTGTATTAGCTAATCATTGCTCAAGAATGCAGAAATCTGATGTTTAAATGTTAAATAATAAGGCAAGAAAAACATTGGAAAACAACATTCCTTTCAACAACATATGTGACAATTGTATGACTGTGTCCTCACACATATGACCTTTATTAGTCTCCTATCAGTGAAACTGGAGGGAACTATAGGTTTCCTCCTCATCTGTCCTTCTGTCTGTCCATCTGTCCCTCCATCTGTCTGTCCCACTTGGTTTCTGCACTTTTTTTCTACATGCTTGCCGATATTGGGTTGCTTTTTGATGTGTGAATGTACCTTGATGAGTTACAGATCAAGTTTGTATTTCATTCTGCTTCAATGATTTTTGATGGAATTACAGCATTTTTAAATTTTTAAGGATAACCAGATTTCCCACTAGGAATTCTGCACGTTTTTTCCCTAAACACTTGCAGACATTGTGCTGATTTTTGGTGTGTGAGTTATAGATCAAGTTTTCATTTGTTTGATTCAGTGAATTTTGATGAAATTATGGCCTTTTTAATTTATAAGGGGAACCAGTTTACACTTGCGGGTAGGGGACTAGTATTGCATATGCAATACTCAGAATGCTTGTTCATTAAATGATCATATTGATGCAAAGAGACTTACAGTTAGAAAATAAAGTGTGTATGTAACTCATATCTTTAAGGTGTTATCACATGATACATATAACATGATCTAAACAGTGCTTGACATATGCACACACATTTCAAAGGTTAAAAATGATTTTAAAGAACTGATCATTGCTTCATGTGTTTTGATGCCTGCAGAGGGATCACTTTACTTCCGGTCTGTCTGTCTGTCTTGAGAACTGTAAGAGTTAGAGATTCGACATTTTGCTCATGTCAGTAGGGTTACTGTCCTTGTGACCTTTGGTCACAGTTGAATGGTTATATTTAGATTAAGTATTAGAAACTTTTGGATTTGGTAAAGGGTTATGGCAATGGGTATGTATCGTATACTTGGGCATTACAGGTTGATTAATTAATAATGGGTATTTCTCCTCCTTTTTCAAGATTTCTCAAGATGTTGGACAAGGATGCCCTTTATCACCTTATCTATTTATCTAATGTGTTGAATTAATGACTACTGCAATCAGATCAAACAAAAGTATTCGCGCGGTATAAGAATCAATAAAACAGAATTTAAAATCAGTCAGTTAATTAGCAGATGACACCACTTGTTTCTTAAGTGATGAAAAATCGGGCTTTGAAGTATTGAGGATCATCCAAAGTTTTAAATAATTTGCTCAGGTTTAAAGATCAATCTAATTAAAACAGAGCCATATGGATGGGTAGCTGTAGAATTTTCCTCCAGTTAGTTTACCAGTAAAATGGTCTAATGGTTTATTCTTTACACTTGGAATCTGGTTTAGTGTATATGGGGAATATGATTGTTTAGTAAAAAAAAACTTCAATTCCAAATTAGATGACATTAAAGCAACTCTCAACCTTGGGCACAAGATAGTTGTGAATGTAATTTGAATTTTATTGTTTTTAGAAAATGTTAAGGGAAAACTGTATATTTAAAAATTTCTATATTGTAGTAAGAGAAAATTAGAAGATTTTTACAATGAATGGCAAGAATTACTAGAAAATCTGGAAAACTGATTTAAAGTATTTTTATGCATGATTATAAGCCCAAAAACATATTCAATTTAATTATACTTATTTATTATATAAGATAATTTTCAGTACCGTAATATTGATTAGGGTTATATATTCTTTCTGCAATGTTACATGTATGTATTTTATCTTAATTTGTAAAATGTAAGAGCCAATTTAAAAAAAAAATTGTCATGAAAAGTCACTGCAGTTTGGTGCTAGATACTACATTTCTCTGCTTTTCTTTACTTTTAATTGAATTTGATAAAAGAAGAAATTGGTTTTAAATATTTATTGATTCAGGATTAGAAATAAGAGAGGTTTTAAAAATATTTTAGCACTGTATAAAATTTGAAAAAATATGCAAAAGTTAGAAGTTGATACACATCCTGTTTATTGAGATGTGTTAAATTCCAATTTAAATGTATATCTGATAGGATCATTTATATATTTTTGCAGTAGATCACAATGAAATCTGTTTGAATGTAAAGTTTTGTGATTTTTTTTTATCGTTGTACGGTAAAGAGTTTTGGTAAACAGGCATAAACTTCATGGTTAAAGACTTGACTAGAAATGCATAAGTGGCATTAACATAGTCCCTGTGACAGATGAAGGGCTTCTCCGAGATTGGGGTGCTGTAGTAAGATCAGAAGTAATGAATAGTTAATTAAAACCTATACTATGTGTTTATGATTGCTAATGTTTACAGGTGCCTGTAGTTAAAAAAAAATGTTGAACTTAAATACTAGCCCTTTGGCCTTAACAACATAAACAAAGTGAAAGCTACATGTAGAAATCAAAAGTAATTTTTTTTTTGCATAGCTTTTATGAGAGTTAAAAAATGTGAAAAAACTTACATCACACAGAAAGACAAAATGGAGGAAGAATTTTGTAAATAAACCACATGCTATAGTCTTTGAAATGAAAATAAAGTTTTATCACCAAATAATGATATAACTTGAATATTGAATAGATAATTATTGAACAGATAAATTTGTTGTTTGTAGTCTAACTGGGAGCACCATAAGGAGGTAAAGGCTGCCCAGGGGGTGAAGATCATTGCCAAGGATCTGGAGAAGTCCCTCGCTGGCCTCCCAATGTATGTGGCCAAGAAGGAGGATGAAGTGGAGTATTACAAGGTCAGTCAAGGTCATCTCGCTGGGTTGCTGAAATTTTCCTTCTTTATTTCATAGCTGTAACTTGATTTATTATTACTCATATTTATCATTACAGGCATACCTAAGTATTGTTTTTAGCTCACCTGAGCCAAAGGCTCAAGTGAGCTTTTCTGATCAAAATTTGTCCGTTGTCTGTCGGCGTCGGCGTCGTTGTTGTCGTAAACTTTTCACATTTTCATCTTCTTCTCAAGAACCACTGAGCCGATTTCAACCAAACTTGCCACAAAGTATCCTTGGGTGAAGGGGATTCAGGTTTGTTCAAATGAAGGGCCATGCCCTCTTTCAAGGGGAGATAATAAAGAATTAGTGAAAAATTAATAGCATCTTTTAAAAATCTTCTTGTCAAGAACAACAGAGCCAGGGAAGATGAAACTCATGTGGAAGCATTCTCAGGTAGTGTAGATTCAAGTTTGTTCAAATCATGACCCCCAGGGGTAGGGTGGGGCCACAATGGAGGATCAAAGTTTTACATAGAAATATATAGGAAAAACCTTTAAAAATCTTCTTCTCAAGAACAGCAAAGCCATGATGAGTCATATTTATATAGAAGCATGCTCAGGTAGTAAAAATTCAAATTTGTTCAAATCATGACCCCCGGGGGTAGGGCGGGGCCACAATGGAGGATCAAAGTTTTACATAGAAATATATAGGAAAAATCTTTAAAAATCTTCTTCTCAAGAACAGCAAAGCCCTAATTGGTCATATTTATATGAAAGCATCCTCAGGTAGTGTAGATTCAAGTTTGTTCAAATCATGACACCCGGGGGTAGGGCGGGGCCACAATTGAGGATCAAAGTTTTACATAGAAATAAATAGGAAAAACCTTTAAAAATCTTCTTCTCAAGAACAGCAAAGCCATGATGAGTCATATTTATATGGAAGCATCCTCAAGTAGTGAAGATTCAAGTTTGTTCAAATCATGACCCCCGAGGGTAGGGCAGGGCCACAATGGAGGATCAAAGTTTTACATAGAAATGTATAGGAAAAATCTTTAAAAAATCTTCTTCTCAAGAACAGCAAAGCCCTGATTAGTCATATTTATATGGAAGCATCCTCAGGTAGTAAAAATTCAAATTTGTTCAAATCATGACCCCCGAGGGTAGGGCGGGGCCACAATGGAGGATCAAAGTTTTACATAGAAATATATAGGAAAAATCTTTAAAAAATCTTCTTCTCAGGAACAGCAAAGCCTTGATTGGTCATATTTATGTGGAAGCATCCTCAGGTTGTAAAAATTCAAATTTGTTCAAATCATGACCCCTTGGTGTAGGGCGGGGCCACAATGGAGGATCAAAGTTTTACATAGAAATATATAGGAAAAATTTTAAAAATCTTCTTCTCAGGAACAGCAAAGCCCTGATTGATCATATTTATTTGGAAGTATCCTCAGGTTGTGTAAATTCAAGATTGTTCAAATCATGACCCCCTGGGGTAGGGCGGGGCCACAATGGAGGATCAAAGTCTTAAATAGAAATATATAGGTAAATATCTTCTGATGAAGAACTGTAAAGCCATGATTAGTCATTTTGATATGGAAGCATCCTCAGGTAGTGTAAATTCAAGTTTGTTAAAATGATGACCCCCCGGGGATAGGGATGGGCCACAATGGGGGGTCGAAAATTTTACATAGGAACATATAGGAAAATATCCTCTTCTCAAGAACTGAAAATCATGTTTAGTCATTTTGATATGGAAGCATCCTCAGATAGTGTAAATTCAAATTCGTTCAAATGATGACCCCTGGGGTAGGGTGGGGCCCAATGGGGGATTGAAAGTTTTACATAAGAACATGCAGAAAAAATATTTCTTCTCAAGAACAGAAAAGCTATGTTTAGTCATATTGAAATGGAAGCATCCTCAGGTAGTGTAGATTCAAATTTTCAAATATTGACCTCTGGGATAGGGAGGAGCCACAATGGGGGATCAAATTTTTACAAAGGATTATATGGGAAAAATTTTTCAAAATTTACTCAAGTACAACAAAGCCATTTGTTATATTGACATGGAAGCATCATCAGGTATCCCCCCCTCCCCCCCCCCCCCCCCCCCCCCCCCCCCCGGTAACCCTTTCAATACTGAACTGATTTGTGCTTTTGTGCTTTTGCCTAGCCAATGTGCTCAGGTGAGCGATGTGGCCCATGGGCCTCTTGTTTGTTTTGTTTTTGTTTTTTTATTTTTTGATTTAGAAGTGGTGATGTGATTTTATGCTCTCAAAATTCAACATGAAGACACAAAATTATAGAAACAAGTACTTGTGTATTGTGTCGAATGTGCTGCACTAAGATATTGTCATTATAGAACCCAATAAGGTTGATGATGCACTAAAAAGGTATCAATTAAAACATAGATAAGACAACAATTAGTACCAGTTTTAATTTCATGATGGCAGGATTGAAATATGAAAGTGCTGGTCTGTTTTATTACAGATATGAGAATTTTTAGCTCACCTGAGCTGAAAGCTCAAGTGAACTTTTCTGATCACATATTATATGTCTGTCTAGAAAAGCTTCCTGACATAGTGTAGATTCATGTTTATTCAAATAATGACCCCCAGGGGCAGAGTGGGGCCACAATAAGCAATCAAAGTTTTACATAGGAATATATAATATACAGATTTTCCAGTGGATACTTTGACCACAAATAATATTTCAATTTTATTATGTATATTATTAAATGAAATGAAATGGGGGAAAAAAGTGTGAACAAGAATGATACACTGAAAAATTTTATTTTTAATTATGAGCTGATTATATGCTCTAGACCTTTGATAAAGGATAGGTTTTACCTAACGGTGTAGTTACTTCCAAGTGCAGTATCATAAGCCTTGCAAAAATCAGGCTTTTAAATACTACATACATAGTTTTTTGCATGGGATTAATTTATGCTATGGATGCGGTCACAATTTATCTGCAGAAATTTGTCACAGACAGTGTACTTAAAATGCATGAAGGACATATTAATGACAATCCAAGATATCCGCTTAATTTTAACAGATATTGTGATTCCGTGGAATTATGACCCTGTTGAAAAAAGTACATTTACACATGTACAATACACATTACTAAAATTGAAAAAAATTATTTGTGGTCAAAGTAGCCATTGGAAAGTCTTTGTTGTCATATAGCGTAAGAGTATCTGTAGGATCATCTATATAGTATTCATACTTCTTTTGTTCTTACTCATTTGTTGTGATAAAAGTACTACTCGGTTATTTGGCCATCTGCACCTTAATGGGCTTTGGTACATTAGAGTCATTGATCTTTTCAATGCTTTACCTTCAGGGACTTGTTTGAAGACAGATGATTTTCCAACCCTAGCTAGGTGCTTTTTTTTTTGAGCACTGTACTTAATTTTTTCGTCATTTGCCCCAAGACTGCCGTTTTATGTCAGTACCACATGATGACAAAGATTTCACTTCCTCGTGTAAGATCTTGTGACACTGATGTCAACAAATTAATTTTCTTTTTAAATCAAGTGATGCAGTGGAATTGAAAGGAAAAAAGTAAAGTTAAGGAACTTGGTAAAAATGTTTAGGCATTTTTCTGTAATATTTTAAAATGTACTAGCTTCCATACCAAAGTCCAATTTTTTTCTGAGCAGCCCAGAACAGATCAGGAATAATGAGAGGGAAAATACATTGGAGGTCTAGATATTAAAATGGTTTGGTGACATTGATGTTCAGGGGACCCAGCACACAACTGTACTTGAAAACCAAAATGATGCACTTCAGTTTCACATTGACATTTTTATGTTGATGTACTCTATCAAAACAAAAACTGAAAATGAGAATGCCCCCTTAAATCTGCAAACAAAAACTAAATAGCCAGTGGCACCTGCTTTAATGAACTAAGCTAGGTCATGTTTGGCAAAAAAGTGCAGGTGACTCTAAACTCTGTCAAATTATTGACTTTTTTTTTTAAATCTAGGGCCAGGATATTTTCTGAAATACTCATGTGTGAATGAGAATGAACGAATCGACCAAAAAAAAGGCAGGAAATGTAGCCCATTGATTAAATTGATTAATGTATGTGTGTGTTTCATTGATAAAACATGCGAGAGACCTTTTTTTTACCCCTAAAACATTGACATAGTACAATCAATTTCAATTTGACAGCTATACAAGCTCGTTTTCTTTTGAATGAACAAAATTTAAACCAAGTGTTTATCAATGTATGTTCTACATTATGAAAAATTCTATGTACTAGGGTGTGGTCATTATATGGAACAGTTTCATTCTTGACATATTCATCATTTCCATAATTTTCATGGTGGTGTAAATTTTTCATGAATATCAAATTTTTACAGGTATTTTTATTTTTTTTTTTATAAAATTCATTCATACATACATGTTAGTCATTGATTTAACAGTTTGTAGATGGAAATTTTTGTATGGCAGGTATTATATGAGGATGATGATGTTATCTGAATATAGTGATGATGATATTATCTGATGACACAGGCAGGTGTTCCAAGTTGTCAAAAAATTTACTTGAGTAAGCAATAATTACCTAGTCCTATAATGTGGGTACATATGTACCGTTATACTTTGGTCTGTGCTACAAGAAGATTTCAAATATCTAGATTTCTTTGGCAAAATGTATAAGATGGCTTATAACTCAGCTAGATGTTAGGAATCATTAAGGATTTGCACCTGTACTAGTATTTTGGCAGGCTTTATTCCTTCATTGTTCTTGATTCTACATACCAGTGTCATTTTTATTTCATTTTTAATGGATATTGACAATGTTATCAGAAGTTTAAGGGGACCACTGATTTTCAATAGGGTACCTTTTGCCTTTTATAATAAATGTGTAAAGCTAAGTTAGTTTTATGTTTTCATCTTTTGATAAATGTAGCCAAAATCTCAAAGTATGTGTCGCCAATATAATCCTATGCCATCAGACAAATCACGAACTGTGGTGTAATTTACTAATTGTGCGGTGTGTGTAGATTCAGCTGATAGCCTTGCTATTAAAGCTTTAAAAATCAATTTGGATCTTAATTGTCCATTGAAAGTTTGTGGGGAAAAAAGTTGATGTGTGTCATGCATTAATATCCCCCAAGTTATGATTACAGCAGGTATACATCATTTTAAATTTTACTAAATTTTCTTTTTTGTAATTACAGGGTTGTATTTTATTTCATTTTCTTTAAGGGAGCACCAATTTTAAGATGTATTGATAGTAATTGAAGCATAAATCAAGGACTGACTGTTCTTATTCACGTTATAGATTTAGAAATTAGGTCCACTCCCAGGCTGTGTGTGAAGGGTTCTTTTGTAGTCACCATTTTATTTAGAAATATTAATTTCTTTTATAATCAAGTAATATGTGGCCTTTTCTCAGCCTGTAGAGCAATGGAATATCATCAATTTTGGGTTCTAGGGAAATTCTTTCTAATTGATCACACCATATACAATGATTATTCTAGTACTATCCAACAAAAAATCCCATTAGAAAAACCAATTCCTTGCAAAAAAGGAAAATTTCCTGCAATAAATCTTCACAGAAGTCAAATTGTTTCTGCTCAGTCTGTTAATTAAGGTCACATACTAAAGATGGTCATATCAATCACCCACAGTACACAAGTACCGGGCTTTTACTCTAGTCATTTCATTTTTAGTTTAAAATGTTTGGGAATATTATTTGAGTTTTTTAACACCAACAATAATTTTTTTTTCTTTCAAGAACAACAGTATGTTTTCAATAATTTTAAAGCAAAAGATTTCTGTTCATTTATCAGTTTTTAGCTCACCTGAGCTGAAAGTTCAAGTTAGCTTTTCTGATCACATTTTGCCTGGCATTCTTCTGTCCCTCTGTAAACTTTTCACATTTTCAACTTTTCAACAGCCTTTGGGCCAAGACTGAACAAATTTGCCACTAAGCATCTTTGGTGAAGGAGATTCAAGTTTGTTCATTGAAGGACCTGACCCTCTTTCAAGAATAAGTAAAAATTTAAAGACTTTTAAAAATCTTCTTCCCAAGAACCACTTGACCAGAAGAGTTGAAACTTCAGTAAAAAATTCATTACAAAGTGTTGATTCAAGTTTATTCAAATCATGTCCCCAAGGATAGGGTGGAGCAACAATAGGCAATCAAAGTTTTACATAGGAGTATTTAGGAAAAAAAATTTCTGAAGAGCAGCAAAGGCATTAGTCATATTTATATAGTTTGTTCAAGTCAAATTTTTATCGTTATAAAGGAATATATGGGAAATAGAACAACAGGGGCCATAGTGACTCAGATGAGCATTGTAGTCAATGGGCCTCTTGTTTTATTTTACAGGAGGAACTGTCTGCTGCCCTGAAAGAGGTTCTGAATAGCATTAAGCTGACAGAGAGGGGAGTGTTTGTGCAGGCGTCCACTCTTGGTTCACTGGAAGCACTACTAGAATTCCTTCGGACTTCTAAAATTCCTGTACGCCAACTTTCTAACAAAATGTTCTCCTACTATTTGATTAACTATATATTTTATGAAGGTCAAGTGTCTTTCTGTTTAGCAAGTAATTAAACATGTTCTTTTTGAAATTGTCATTTTACTTTGTGTTTTTGCCTTTCAGTATGCGGGCATTAATATTGGTCCAGTGCACAAAAGAGACATAATGAAAGCATCTGTAATGTTGGAACATGACAGCCAGTAAGTGAAAAAAAGAATAAATAAGTTACACCTTAATGTACTTCTAAAAGTGAAACTGCAGCATTTTTATTGCTGTGCACTTTACAACCATGAGCCTTGTATACAGAAATTTTGATGAACCATTGATAATGGCATCAAATTCTGCCAGTAGAGTTGATTGACACAGATTTAGTCTAACGGTGTCACTTTATTCTGGGGTGTCATGTCTTATACAAAAATCGAGCCAGTATTATGAGCATTTCCTCTCCTTTATTGCAGGAAAAGACAGCCATTAAATTGCTAGCAAAACTTCATTCACACATAATTGAAATCTTGAAACGTTTGAAGAATATGGCAGTCTGATAATGATGAAATGCTACTCGATTGGGAAATGAATTCATTCATTTTGGGGGAAGCTGGAATTTTAATGTGAAGAGATTTTTTTCCTTTTATTGATTAAATATCAGCACAACTAGTCCATGGGAATTTATCATATGGCTTTGCATTGAAAAGATTGGTACATAATTGAAACTAGAAAGTTGCTCATTTTGTCCCATTTAAATGGATAAGAAAAAACTTTTTTTCTGAACAGGGCGTTTTCTAATTAAAAAAACAAAAAATCAATTGAATAGAGATATTTAAGATTTGGAATGAAATGCATGTTTGGTAAAGGAAATACAGGGTCAGTGATTGAAACTTATAGAGATAAACTTAAATTGATCAGTGTTTTTAAAATCAAAGTCAAACATGTACTTTTCTTGTTTGAGAAGCATGTCTAAGGAAAAGGAATCAGGGTTTACCTCATCATCAGACGCGGGATATTGATCAATTACAAGGGTCAGATTTCTTACAGACAAATGCTCTCAGTCCATTTCCATCCTGTCGATGCAGATTTGTGTGGATAAAGTGCTCTTTCATCTACATTACAATGCTATATGATTTCTGATACCTCAGCAGAATAACATTATTGATTCTGCTCTGTCTCGTATTACGGGTCAGAGTTCTTGGGTATTTCCGCTAGGATTAGCCAGCTTCAACCTGTAAATGGATATGACATAACTCAATGGGTGCATTTTTTTTCTGTTGGCAGTGGAAAAAAAAGAAAGTTTAGTTGTGAAAGTAGTTGTTGAAAACTTTGTGAAGTGGCATAATTTTGGAGATAATTTTGTTCCTTCTCATCAGCAGGTGTTTGATATGACAGGTTGACACTCTGTCACTAAATTTTGTTGACTCACTGCTGTTGTAATTTCACTCAATATCTGTGAAACCTTGGGTTTTTTGCAAGCATGCAAAGTAATACTCTGTGCTCTTCAATCATTTCAACCCACTGTTCAAGCTTAATTAAAGTTACTTTCACACCAACTAACATTCTCTTCTCCACTTTTATTGGTACTCACCTGTTGTTGACAGTCCCTACTTCATGTATAGACTACACATTTGTAATGGGGAAACATTAGAAGTTTATGATTGATACAGAGGTTGTCTGTCAGAGAGGTTGTGTTATTACTACTCATAATCATGCCTATGGCTAGTATAAAAAGTTATGATCCAAGGGTATGATGTGATTTGACCAAGGTAGTTTGGTGAAGTTCACTGGAATCAGGAAAAAGTTCTTGCCCAGGCCACAATTTTTTTTTTTATTGCAGGAATTGTAGAAGTTTATATTTGTCATAAAGTTTGCTTATTGCATAAGGTATTGTTGTGACTCTTGGTCAAGGTCATTTGGACTAGTTTATGGTATGTGGAAACAAAGTGTAAAATTCTTTTTTTAGGCCATTACTTTGCAGTGCAGTGGTTGTAGATTTATTGGCTTGATGACCTGATAGTGTGAGTCATTTTGACAAGTCAAGGTCATAGGGATCAAAATTTGTATAATCTTATCATGAGTTTGTGATGTATAGATTGTACAAGCTCTTACTTGACGAAGATACTGCTTTATGACCAGTAGGTGTCATCCTGAAACGTGCTGAATATTAAGCCACTTGTAATGTTTAGGTAAATGTTTTTCCTACCTTATTCTGATTTTGTTTGTTTTTCTTGAAAATATGAATGTCACAAGTATTCCTTGTGACAAGAACTTCCTTTGAGTACCAACATATTTGACTTCTTGACCTTGACCTTGGAGTTTGACCCACTTTTGTGAAAATTTACCCAACTTTAACCTTGTCCATAAATTTTGAAAATTTAGTACTAGGACTTTCAAATTTCACAGGTATATTTCTTGTGACAAGCCCTTCCTTGAGATACCAACAATTTTGACCTTGCCCTTGGAGTTTGACCCACTTTTAAAAAACTTTAACCTTGGCCATTACTTTTGAACAGTTTGTACTAGGACTTTCAAATTTTACAGGTATATTTCTTGTGACGAGACCTTCCTTTGGATACCAACAATTTTGACATTGTCCTTGGAGTTTGACCTCCTTTTGAAAAACTTTAACCTTCGCCATAACTTTTGAACAGTTGGTTCTAGGGCATTTATATTTTGCATGTGTATTTCCTATAACAAGGTCTTCACCTGCATACCTTTAATTTTGACCCCTTGACCTTGACTTTGGAGTTTGACCCACTTTTAGAAAATATTAACCTTGACCATAACTTTTGAATGGTTGGTACTTGGGCTTAACCAGGTATTTACCAGGTATATTCATTGACACAGGTCCTTTCTTTGGGTAACAACATTTTTGATCTTGCATGACCTTGGAGTTTGAATTGCATTTGAGAAACTTTAACCTTCGACATAAGCTGCCATATGGGGGCATCAGTGTTTCACAAACACATCATTTTTTTTAATACCGGGTAGATTTAATATTGCAATATCTTGGTATAGCAAAAATAACCTCCATGTTTATGGCTTTTGCTTGTAATTCACGTAATTAATGACACAAATAAATTTTAAATTTTTACAGTACACAATCTAAGTTTTAAATATTTGTTGTTTTTTTTCAGATATGCTGTGATTCTTGCATTTGATGTACGGGTAGAGAGGGAAGCTCAAGAAATGGCGGACAGCTTAGGAGTGAAAATCTTTACAGCGGACATTATTTACCATTTATTTGATAAATTCATGGCTTTTAGAGACGAAGTGAAGAAAAAGAGACAAGATGAATTCAGACATATAGCAGTGTTTCCCTGCAAACTTCGAGTGCTGCCTCAATATGTGTTTAATTCTAGAGATCCCATTGTGGTAGGGGTGTCAGTCGAAGCAGGCTTTGTCAAAATTGGAACACCATTATGTGTACCAAGTAAAGAGGTAAGCCTCAGTTGCTGGATCTTTATTACCTGATTGGAGAGCATGAAAGAAAAAAATATGCCTCTTTTCAATGGGGGAGAGTTTCTTTTGCCATGATTATCTATCTGTCTACTTAAGGTCATGCTTTCGAATTCTTGATTGAAAAGAAATCAAATTTTGTTATTTTGTTGCTCATGACCTGAAGGTGTTCCATGTCTTAGACTCAAATTATGCTCAAATGTCAGGATTGTATAACAAATAATGTGAACCATGATGATCAGTATGAATTTGAACCTAATAGCATGCAGATGCCTGTCACAGAAGTATCTTCATTTTTTCACTCGGATCTCAGTCACCTAACTATGGCATGTTGATATGTCACAAATTGTGATTTGGTGTTTAACTTGTATGTTTTGACATTGAATTTGTCACAATGTTTATACAAGGTTGTCATTAAGGTCACATTGTGATGACAGACAAAGGGGTTTTTGACAAGGGCGGATGCATTCATTTTTGTTCTGGACATGATTGCATGGACACTGGACAGACAGACAAAATTTAAAAAGAACATGTTTTAAATCCTTTTATTTAATATTCTGATATATTTCTGCCAAAAGACCTTTAATACATTAAGGTATACCATCTTGTAATGCAGAAAAAAATTGTCATCCACAAAAACAACAGATATAAATATCTCATTAGATTAAGAGATTTCCATAATACCAACTGAGTATAGCAGCCATCCGTTACCATACAAAGGATCTTAAACATCAGTTATCTTTCTTACTGGTGAACATTAGTTCAAGTTACTCTAATACCAGCTCCAGTTTCAATTTCTTCAAAGGATTCAGATACTGAATGCCCTTAAATTTTATATCCCTTGCAAACATGGGATAGTTCGAGGGGGTGTACAGAAATCACCTTGTTCATCTGTCTGTCCATGCAATCATGTCCAGACCATTACTTTGTGATGCAAAAGCTTATACTTGACACAAAGATTGTTTATGACCTAAGGGTGTAATGAACTTGACTCAAGATCATTCGGATAATGTCAAGGTCACTGGTATAAAAAGTGTAAAACATTTTTCGATAACTTTCTAATGGAAAAACATTGGAGGTATTCTCTACACTAAGATTACATGTATTACCTGAGGATGTGTCATGACTTTGACCCAAGGTCATTTGTGCAAGTTTAAGGTCACTGGCAGAAAAATGTACAATTCCTGTCATGGGGACATCTTAAAATGGAGAAACTTTGAAAGCTCATACTTGAAACAAAGTTTGCTTGTGACCTGGGGGAAGGGTGGTATATCATGGCCTTGACCCAAGGTATATAAGGTATGGAAAAGTATATAATCCTTTTCTGCTCCCAAACTCTCTAATGGAGAGATGTTGGAAGTTCATACTTTACACAAAGGTTAATGTCCTAAGGATATACCTTGACATTGACTTAGGTCATTTAGGCAACTTCAAAGTCACTTGTGGAAAAAATTTCTTCCTTGCCTTGTATGATTTCTGTCCTGGCTGTATCTTGTAATGGAAAAGTATTGGAAGCTCAATCTAGATACAGGGATTGATTATGACCCTAGTATGTGACCTTATCTTGACCAGGTCATTTAGGCAACTTCAAGGTCACTGGCAGAAAAGGTGATAATTTGTGTCAGCTTCTTAACTTATTAATGAAGAAACATTAGATGCAGCAATTAAAAAATTAGGGGTTTATTTAAAGCCTAGATTGCCACTAGTTTTCATATTTCTCTGAATACAATCTGGTACAGATACTAGGTACAGAATTTTACATACAAACATGCATTCCTTTGTGTATTATTACTTTCTTCTTCACTGTAAACATCTTGTAATTGTAAACATCTTGTAATGAAATCTGTCATTCTAACTGAGAGAGGTAAAAACACACTATTTAATTTAATCCTAAAGTTTTGCTTAGTGTTGCACTTTTAGCTATATACTAGACACAAAAACTGGTACAAACACATGTTTGACCTAGTCTAAATTGTGACCAATAAAAAGTAGACATTGCTGATAATCAAGAAGGGGATGGGAGGATAAAAAAAAATTTAGATCAGAGCAATCGGTGAACAAACTCTTTCATGTTATAGAATGGTAGAAATCAAAACAGCATTGACTTTTCAGTAAATATGCAAAAATTGCAGGATGAGCAATGAATTGGGGGAATATTTACAGGAAGTGGTTATTAATTAATCGGTGTGAATAATTGCATGCAGGCAGATAGGAGGTTAAGATAGTAGACAGTAGAGAGGAGCATTATCTACATAATGTTCTCAGAAGCCAATACATTTTACAGTTTTTCTCCACTGTCATGGTCAAGACGACCACAAACCACAAGATGATGATGAGATTTCTTGACATATGATCAATAGCCATATCATGTTTTGTAAACATGTTTACTATGGTCAGGATAATGAGAGGGCACTCAGTACACTTGGGTATGCCCGAATCTTTTTGCCAACTTCATTCAAAAAACCATAGGCTGTTTCAAGTTGGCATAAACTTTGATTTTTATCTTTTAGATTATGGAGTAATTTCAATATTTGCTTTTATTTTATACTTGATTTGGAAATCATGCTTTAAAGTTGGTGCAGTTATTTAATCAATCATGCAGTGGGATGCATTCAGTATTGCAGTTTTATTGAGTTTTCGTGCTGAAATTTGAAGGTCAATAAATTCAGATATGGATTCTTATCATACATTTTTAATGTAAAATTATTACAGTTAAACTTGGAAAATATATTAAACTTTTCCTGCGTAGTCTTATAACTATCAACATTTTTATTTCTGTTGACATTTTATCTTGACCAATAAATTGGCTACTGTAAGGTCTTGGGAACTGTGTACTCTTACAACCAGGCACGGAACATACATCTCTCTGACACAATAACTAATGTAACAAGGGTAACAAATACTTCAACCTAGCATAAAACATTTATCACAAGCATGTAGAGAAAATGGCTGTATCCTCTTATCACATTACATCAGATGAAAAGGTATTCAGGTTTACTTATCAGGTATGTGTCTCATGTACAAGGAAGAGTATTTATTTTCCTAGCCTCTGTTGAAAAAGTGAGAGAAAATAAGTAAAGAATCATTACTTAGATAATTTAGATGTATCTGGAGCAGGGGTTCAGATCCACTGGTGCACTGAGGGTATAGAAATCACTTGACACATTTCCTATGCATAGTTGTAATTATCATCAACTTTTAAAATGCTGCACTTCAGCTTTTTTCCTGAAACATAAGAGAAAGTGACTGTATAGGATAAAAATTTTTTTCAGTGTTTAATCTTGTATGCAGAAAATATCAGTTAGTACTCTGCAATATTTCGAGCTAAATGAAATAAATATAAATGCTTCTTGCAGAGGCAGTGATATTTTTCTGTACTATTGTTGCCGATTCTTTGTTCAGTATCTGAAGTCCTAAGTGAGTAGGAATATTTTGTGGTAATACCACACCTACTGGTTATAATTATCTGCAATGATTTTGTAACCCACTCATCTTCAGAAAAGTGAATAGTAGAGTAAAGATTACTAGCTACCTCCTACGACGAAATAAATCTCAAAACATACTATTGGCAGCAAAAAGGGATTGGCTTAAAGAATCTGATGCATTCTGATGTTTTTAGGCCATATATTTTATTTGCACTTTATTCTTTTCCGTTGTTTTCTTCCTATGTATATGAAAATGTAAGCTGGCAGGATGAATGGAATCGGTTTGTGAGGCAACAGGAAGTGAGCTTTATTGCTGGAAACTCCTGCCAAATTCTGCCCCCATAGACTTCCTCCATTCTTCCAGGTTTATCTAGATTTCATAAGAATTCATCTGTAAATGAAATGATATTGCATTCATCAATGGCATGACTCCAAGTTGTAGAATTAAAATTATGTGGATCAGAGTTTACAAATAACTAATGTTATGATATTTTGCTTCATATTTTGTCTATAATCTGTTTTTAACTTCCATTTAAAAAATTTAAAAGATGTACATTTGTATATATGTGATAAATAAGCATAACAATATTGATGTATGAATCTTTTTATCTGAGGAATTTGCTGCATCATGCATAGCACACAGACATAAGCCTCCACATCGTTGCAATAATTCAGAAAAAGATAAGAATGCTTCATACAAATTTGAAAAATGGAAGACAGAGCATTGAGAATTTTGAGCTTGATTTTGATGGGGGCACTATTGATGTTGAAGTTTTAGACAAAACAGCTGCTATCTCTCAAGCAAACATGGTACTGACGTCAAAAAATGCTTCCGGAAACACATGCTGCTAATCGCTACCACTTCCCATCCTTAGCCAAATTTCAATTCACCTGGCAAAATTTCAGAACTTCTAAAGTAACTCTTCAGTAAAGAATTCACCCTCCTTGATAATATAAGCCTGTATCAGGCATGCAGAATTTTCAGCATCATGAACATGGCTGTAAATATATCAAAAAGAGGAAATTTGTCATTGATATTTGTGAATGAAACAAGCTGCTGCAGAAAATTTATTTTTCTAGCCTCCCCCATCTTGATGAAGGTCATCTGGTGCACTGCCAGTGATGTATGAAGTTTGACATAGCATAATGAAAAGCCAAGGATGCCATGATCTGATGATAATTCATTGTTGAAGCCTCCCTGTACTCAGAACAAAAAAAAATCCTATTTTGTCCGCAAAGCAGAAGTTCATTTATGTTGCAATAACAGGAAGCGTTGGCATCAAACTGATACCAATGGGGGATGAAAATTATATCATAAATATTTCATTGAAAAAAGTACATTCAAGCCAATGATCAAAAAGTATTTATACATCATGAATAACAAGGCTATAAATAAGTAACACCAATCGTTTTTGCATTCTTTGACATTTTTGACACACTTTTTATCAACACATATTTAATTTTACTTGTTTTTGTTGTACTCTTACCAGTGGTCTTCTTTGTGGGTTTTCTTGGAAATTAGTCAATCTGTCTGACAGAAGCATGATATTTTGTGTCTGTACATGTCAAATTTTGAGGAACATGTCTTTGACAAACACACAACAAATCGCTTCTGTTCCTGGTATTCATGAGTTTCTTTACATTATCTTTGCAATATATTGTCTTGTACTTTATTGCTTTAGTATACATCCAGCCAGCTGTCTTTCATATGTATTGTAGAAGTGAGTACTGTAAATCGTGACTTAGGTATTCCTACCTTTCCTCATGTTAACATTATACTATATTAACAATTAAACTGTTAACAGTTTAACTAAATGTGTGGTGAATTACAGACATCAGATGATATGTCATTTGGACCTTTCAATGAGACCAGACTGGTCATAGATTCCTGAATTCATACAGTCTAAATTTTATACTGCTCTTTTACCTGGTGTTTGTATGGCCCTATGCAGTTAGGATTTAAAACTACACACAGTGTTTATGATCTTTTTTTTCATGAATTTTTCATTAAATATCTCCATACAATCGACTGAGGAAAATATTTTTTTAAAAGAAATTCTGAAAAATTTTGTCTTCTAATTCAGATAAACTTTTCTGCAGGTTATGTTCAGTTATCTATTTTGCCTGCAATTTATCTCCATTTTGCCAGTGGGTGAAGCAGTGCGACATGTATGAGAGTTAAATTTGCATTTTGATAATCTGATTCTGATTGGTGTTTTATCAATATGGAGGGAAAAAAAAGAGAGACCTGGAAAATTGAATCAAGGTCACCCAACTTCCTGTGTTGTTTTGTGCAGGAGGATGTCCAACAAGATGGTGTGATCATCCAAGTTTAATGAGACTCTGCAAACTGTCAACAGAGAGGAAACTTATTGTGTCATCAAGGTTGTTCCATTTCAAAGGAGATGGCCACAGCCAAGTCATCTCTTGGATCCCTCAAAGGGAGAGGAAGTCTGCTTGACTGAATGCAGTTCTTTTCTTCTTGTAAACCTGTCTTTCTAACTTCATCCCAATTTTATTTTCTACTTTTGCATATAAGATTTTGTTTTTGTTCAAAGCTGATGTGTTTATCCCTGACTCTTAATTCCTCATTTCCCAGTTCCCAAGGAATTGCGTTTTAAATATATTTACTTAGAATAAAAAGTTCATCTTTTCTTTTTACTGGAAAGGTAGACCACCCATACGTAACTTTTGGTGTGTTGCTTTAATAAATTATTTATAAACAAGAGAGAAACTAATTAACATTGTAGGGATGGAAAGCAAACTTTGTTGATGCAAATGAAGTGCAAATGTTTGCAAGGCTTTTCTGGTTGCCTCCAGAACCTTCACATGGGATACCTGTAAATTACTCATTGTTGATCTCAATGTCTGAGATTTGCAGGTAATGTGAAGGTTATCCACAAGTTAATGTAAAGCACTAGAATACTTTGCTCATCATTGTAAAAATGTATTCCAAGTAAAATTGTAAAATTTTGTACTATTGATTCACATTGGTCTCAAAGTGAATGTAATGGAAGGATGTTGATGGTCTTGAAATTGAAAATAAGATTGAGGTTACTCCAGGAAAAAAATTTCAATCAATGGAAATGAAAATATATTATCCTTTGAAAAAGAGGTTTCAGGAGTATTTACTTCCAAAACTTTTTTATATATCCTGTATGTCCAAGTTAAAGTGGTTTTGTTGTCTGCTTGGCAAAGCTTGAGGTCTAACAACACCGGAAACAGATGCAGGAGGCATAGCTCACGGAAATGCTGATTGAGAGAATAACAGTGTTAAATGATCAGAAGATTCTCTCCATTCTATAAATAATCGTGGCTTCGAGAAGCACCGAGGTTGTAAGCAGTGGGGTAGGGTGTGTTCTGTCTGACTCTTATCAGGTGGAGGATTTTTAATCAGATCAGAAATCAAAGACAGGCCCAGACTTCGTTCAGATAAAATTACCTTGCCTGCAGTTGCTGTAATGATGTTAAAAGTCATCTGATAGCAGTCCAGAAAGGCTACAGTTTTTCAGTTATGTTTATTTTTTTTATGGTGTATTGAACTGTCTCTAGGTCCTATGATGGTTTTGCCTGATCAGTCATAGTAAGCAAATAGATGATTCAGAAGTTGTTTTTTTTTAGTTTGTCAGAAGTGTCAAAATTTGGTTAGTATGCTAAAAGGATTGAAGGCATAAATTACTGTGTACATATCAAGTGCCTCTTTTTAAAAATAGTTTATATATATCATTCCCCCCCCCCCCCCCAATCCCCAGTTACAATAAACCACTTTTGTGAAAACTAATGATTTAAGTTAAATGTATAAATATGATTATTTAAGTAGTGAAAACTCAAAACCTAATGAACCAGTGTAAAAAAACATAACCACTACAACCAGATTTAGCATTCAAAATATCCAAATCTGTATAATATTGTATGTATGGTCATCTTTGCAAACTGACTGACAGATCAAAATTTGTTTTTATGCCTCATTTTGCTCAGTTCATTTTATGGAATTCCAACAGGGATTACTTTGTACAACTCCATACAAGATAAATGTCTGTGAGAGCATTTCAATCGTATTTAATATTAATAGATCATATATAAATTTGTAAAATATAGAGAGAAAATAAAATAATAAGACATCATTTAGCTGTTGTATAATTAGGATGAATCACTGCTACATACCATGCTACAAAAGGCAACAAATATACTAATGGTATCAGTTCTGTATAGGAAAAGGAAATCAAAATTATTCTTACTCTCATCTCATTTTATTATTACTGTACTTCAAACATTAAGGTCCATTTTTTAGCTCACCTGAGCCAAAGGCTCAAGTGAGCTTTTCTGATCAAAATTTGTCCGTTGTCTGTTGTCGTTGGTGTTGGCGTTGTCGTAAACTTTTCACAATTTCATCTTCTTCTCCAGTTCCACTGGGCCAATTTCAACCAAACTTGGCACAGAGTATCCTTGGATAAAGGGGATTCAAGTTTGTTCAAATGAAGGGCCACGCCTTCTTCCAAGGGGAGATAATTTCGAATTCATGAAAAATTTATGGCATCTTTCAAAAATCTTCTTCTCAAGAACCACTGTGTTAGAAAGTTTGAAACTTATGTGGAAGCATCCTCAGGTAGTGTAGATTCAAGTTTGTTCAAATCATGACCCCCAGGGGTAGGGCGGGGCCACAGTGGGCGATCAATATTTTACGTAGGAATGCATGGGGAAAATCTTTAAAAATCTTCTTCTTAAGAACAGCAAAGTCTTGATTGGTCATATTTATATGGAAGCATCCTCAGATAATGTTGATTCAAGTTTGTTCAAATCATGACCCCTGGGGGTAGGGTGGGGCCACAGTGGGCGACCAAAGTTTTACATAGGAATACATGGGAAAATATTTAAAAACCTTCTTCTCAAGAACAACAAAGCCATGATTGGTCATATTTATGTGGAAGCATCCTCAGGTAGTGTTGATTCAAGTTTGTTCAAATCATGACCCCTGGGGTAGGGTAGGGCCACAGTGGGCGATCAAAGTTTTACATAGGAATACACAGAGAAAATCTTTAAATATCTTCTTCTCAAGAACAGCAAAGTTTTGATTGGTCATATTTATATGGAAGCATCCTCACATAGTGTTGATTCAAGTTTGTTCAAATCATGACCCCTGGGGGTATGGCGGGGCCACAGTCAAAGTTTTACATAGGAATACATGGGGAAAATCTTTAAAAATCTTCTTCTCAAGAACAACAAAGCCATGATTGGTCATATTTATATGGAAACATCCTCAGGTAGTGTTGATTCAAGTTTGTTCAAATCATGACCCCTGGGGGTAGGGTGGGGCCACAGTGGGCGATCAAAGTTTTACATAGGAATATTTAGGGAAAATCTTTAAAAATCTTCTTCTCAAGAACAGCAAAGTCTTGGTTGGTCATATTTATATGGAAGCATCCTGAGATAGTGTTGATTCAAGTTTGTTCAAATCATGACCCCTGGGGGTAGGGCGGGGCCACAGAGGGCGATCAAAGTTTTACATAGGAATACATGGGGAAAATATTTAAAAATCTTCTTCTCAAGAACAGCAAAGTCTTGATTGGTCATATTTATATGGAAGCATTCTCAGATAGTGTAGGTTCAAGTTTGATCAAATCATGACCCTCTGGGGTAGGTAGGGCCACGATGAAAGTTTAAACTTGTAGGGAAAAATCACAGTTAGTCAAAAAAAAATGTGTAAGCATCCTTAGTTAGTGTAGATTCAATTTTGTTGAAATCATACCCCCCCCCCTCCCTTTTAGGGGTAGGTTGGGACCACTTATGCATTTAAGCATTGCAATACTAAACTGATTCTTGCTTTTTTCGCAGCCACAGTGCTCAGGTGAGCGATGTGGCCCCTGGGCCTCTTATTTTATGTTGCAATAGAAATTTACCATATTGAACAAGTATTCATTTCCTATGACATTTTTCTACTTTTTAATGAAAATACATTATGATTAATATGATTTAATGTTTTCTTTTCAGTTCATAGAAATTGGTAGAGTAGTTTCTATAGAAAATAACCACAAACCAATAGAAAAAGCCACTAGAGGGATGGAGGTTTGCATCAAGGTCGATGCCATTCCTGGAGAGGCCCCCAAGATGTTTGGGCGACACTTTGATGAAACAGATTTGTTATATAGCAAGGTAAGTTAGCATTAAATTAATTATTATCTTCACGGCCAGTTCTCTGAAGTTGCTTGTTCAGGTGAGCAAGACTTTCCTGGAGCTAAGCCTTCATTATCAGTGTTTAAAGCTACTGTTTTAATTTTAATAAATTGGAGGATGATATACCATAAGGCTTTAATAAAGGCAGTTTTCTGATAGAAGTATGTTTTAGTTGCGCTCTCTTAATTTTGAAATTTTTATTCCATTGCTGAAATTCAACTGTCCTTTGCAAGCCATTTATCATTTTTATGTCACCTGAGTCACCCAGACTATTTCCATCCGTTGTCAGACTCCATTGACATTTGAACATTTTCAGCTTTTTCTCTGGAACTGCTCTAATTTCAACCAATTTTAGTATATGGCATATATGGGCAAAGGAGACAGAAAATGTGAATTTCATGCCCCCCTTCTCCGGGGCCTTGAGGGTGGGGTCAAAACCATCAAAATTAATGCCATCTTTTTAAAATCTTCTTTACTCCAGAAGATCAAGTAGTCGAACTGTTAGCCTGATTATAAGGAGCATTGAGCCCTCTAAAATTGTGAAATTCATGGCCCCAGGGTCAGGGGTTCTGGTGTTAGGTCTGGGCTCTATTGATCATATAGTGTAGTGAAAATGGATTAATTCTCTGAAAAATCCTCTTCTCTGCTCCTGAGTATTTAGTAGACAAACTAAGTGCTTGGTTATGATGAGCAAGGATGCCTCTTCCAAAATTGTGAAATTCATAACCATAGGGACAGGGGTTCTGTTGTTGGGTGGGGGCTGTATTGAACTTATAGTGAAAATACATCATTATATCATTTTATTTTAAATCATCTACTAGCTCAGCTCCTGGGCATCTAATAGTTGACATGGTTGGAATTGGCAAAAGTGTTTTTACCAGATTGTGAAATTCATGACCACTGGGATAGGGGTTCTGGTGTAAGGGCAAGACTCTTGATCATGTAGGAAATTTTTACTCTACTTTGAGAGAAGTTATTTTCCCTTTTTTTATTCACCTAAGATAATTAATCTCTCTTTAAATTATGTAATTAATTGGTCATTTGCATAAAACACTGTACAAGAAATTTCAAATGTATACCGGTAATACTAAAAATACTTTTATAGTTTTCATGGTCTGGTGTACTTGTAAATGATAAAAAAGATAAAATTGCATTTTTTATACTGTGAATATTGTTTGAAGACCAGCAGAGGTTCATCACATTGCAGATGATGGCTGCAGTGCATTGTATAATGCTCTGCAAAAGGACTTTGTCATGGAAGAGATTGATGCTAGTGTCAAACTTCAGCATTGCTGAAGACTACACTATAATACATTGAACCTTCAGATTTAAAGCAGATTACCAGACAAACCATAGGTGACTGTTAAGGCCCTTGGGCCTCTTACATGTACTACAGAACAGAAAGCAAAAAAGGTCATAGATATATATATTATTCATTCTTTTACATGTCTTGGCAGCAACGGAAGTAATCCATCTCAGATGGGACCAAGAATGTTCATACAAGCTTGCTATTTATTAATGGGGAATCTTTGGTGGACATGAGATCTGATTATGCGTTGACATAAACAGAAAGGACGCATCAGCCTCTTAGTGCACTGATAAATTTCTTTCTTTGTCATTAATGTGTCATCAAATGTGTTTATGTATGTTTATGAATTCAAAGTAAGAGTCTTGCAGAGATTTGTTATACCTGCTCTGTGGTTATTTTGTTTGTCATACAGGTTTATTTGCAAAGGGCCAAACTGACCTGTTCAATATTGAGCTGAAGTTCTGTAAGTTTACCGTGTCTAAATCCTCTCGTGTTTGTTTACATTACCTATGTCTCATTCAGTGTTTTAACCTGACATTCTTCTTCATCCTCGGGGATATAAACATCTGATGAATAAGTGTCAATACAGCCTTCTCTTACTGTACTGAATATCACCTGGCATCAGGATTAGAAAGATACTGAATAAAATGGATACGTCTTTAATTCCCCAAAGAAAAATAAATTAAAGCCTAACATATTGTTATTGAACATGTGGGAAGGATTTTTGTCTAGCTTTACTAATATATATAAGGTGTAGAGTACTCAAGGACAGAGATTAATTGCAGTCCTGTTTTGCAAGTTTAATCCCAGTTCATTAATATCTTCCACTTAATAAAAAAAGATTACAATGTTTTGGGCCAAGCATTATGAAAATGTAGTAAATTTACACTAAGGGCGTATTGTGGGAGCAGCATTATGAAACTGTACTGAGAACACTGTGATTTAATTGGATAGTTTGAATTTTGATGTTTTGTTTTTGTTGTCAGTACAGTCATTTTGGAGTTGACACTGGCAACACTTGTTGGACATTAACATTATTACTATCATATATCACTTCTCAAGTACAGTTAAATCATTCAATGTCACGGTCATAGCTGAGTGCAGAAAAAACCAAGGAAATTAACTTGATATTTTCAGTGTCCTGTGAGGTTTTTAGCTCACCTGAGCCGAAGGCTCAAGTGAGCTTTTCTGATCACATTTTGTCCGTCGTCCGTCCGTCCGTCTGTCTGTCTGTCCGTCCGTCTGTAAACTTTTCACATTTTTGACTTCTTCTCAAGAACCACTGAGCCAATTTTGACCAAACTTGGTACAAAGCATCCTTGGGTGAAGGGGAATTTAAATTGTTAAAATGAAGGGCCAAGTCCCCTCACAAGGGGAGATAATCAAGAGAAGACAAGTATAGGGTGGGGTCATTAAAAAATCTTCTTCTCAAGAACCACAGGGCCAGTAAAGCTGAAACTTATATGGAAGCATCCTGGGGTAGTGTAGATTCTAAATTGTTCAAATCATGACCCCCGGGGGTAGGGCGGGGCCACAATGTGGAATCAATGTTTTATATAGAAATATATAGGAAAAATCTTTAAAAATCTTCTTCTCAAGAACCACTGGGCCAGAAAAGCTGAAACTTATATTGAAGCATCCTGAGGTAGTGTAGAATCTAAATTGTTCAAATCATGACCCCCGGGGGTAGGGCGGGCCACAATAGGGAATCCAAGTTTTACATTGAAATACATAGGAAAAATCTTAAAAAATCTTCTTCTTAAGAACCACTGGGCCAGAAATACTGAAACTTATATGGAAGCATCCTGGGGTAGTGTAGATTCTAAATTGTTCAATTCATGACCCCCGGGGTAGGGCGGGTCCACAATAGGGAATCCAAGTTTTACATTGAAATATATAGGAAAAATCTTAAAAAATCTTCTTCTCAAGAACCACTGGGCCAGAAAAGCTGAAACTTATATTGAAGCATCCTGGGGTAGTGTAGAATCTAAATTGTTCAAATCATGACCCCCGGGGGTAGGGCGGGGCCACAATGTGGAATCAATGTTTTATATAGAAATATATAGGAAAAATCTTTAAAAATCTTCTTCTCAAGAACCACTGGGCCAGAAAAGCTGAAACTTATATTGAAGCATCCTGAGGTAGTGTAGAATCTAAATTGTTCAAATCATGACCCCCGGGGGTAGGGCGGGGCCACAATAGGGAATCCAAGTTTTACATTGAAATATATAGGAAAAATCTTTACAAATCTTCTTCTCAAGAACCACAGGGCCAGAAAAGCTGAAACTTATGTGGAAGCATCCTGGGATAGTGTAGAATCTAAATTGTTCAAATCATGACCCCCGGGGGTAGGGCGGGGCCACAATAGGGAATCCAAGCTTTACATTGAAATAAAAAGGAAAAATCTTTAAAAATCTTCTTCTCAAGAACCACAGGGCCAGAAAAGCTGAAACTTATATGGAAGCATCCTGGGGTAGTGTAGATTATAAATTGTTCAAATCTTGACCCCTGGGGGTAGGGCGGGACACAATAGGGAATCCAAGTTTTACATTGAAATATATAAGAAAAATCTTTAAAAATCTTCTTTTCAAGAACCACTGGACCAATAAAGCTGAGACATATTTGGAAGCATCCTGATGTAGTGTAGATTCTAAATTGTTCAAATCATGACCCCTGGGGGTAGGGCGGGGCCACAATAGGTATATTAAAAGGGGGGAAATCTGGTAAAGAACAGCATGGCCAAAGTTACTCAGGTGAGCGATGTGGCCCATGGGCCTCTTGTTTAACTATATGATCTTTGATATTTCTTGTTATACAAAGTTCATTACTCAGAAGTCTTACTTCCATACTGATATAGTTATTTTACAATTTGGATAATAAATTGTTTGACTATCTCTAACAATACTTTTGACATCTGATGGTCAGATAATCCTCACTACAGTAAAGCAAGCTCTACCACTGGTTAACAAAGATGAACAGTGATCCTTAGATTTATTGATTTAGGTGTAGTTGAAAAATGTACACCTTTGACCCAGAAATGTTTTTCAGTCTTTTCAAGATGTCACAGTGTTGCCTTCAATAAATGAAAATGCTCCGGATTGTGTTCTTACGTGATTGATGTCCGACTTGTCACCTAAAGAGGCGGGAAGCCCATCATTAAACAAATCCTCCTTGCACAATATTCTGAACTGCTTCTTCTCTGACAAGGTTAAAAGATCAGAGGTTAAGGCCAAAAAGTGGGGGTACCACTCTCCTTCATTTGCAGACTGCTTGTCATTTATCATTTGATTCCTATGCTCTTTAAGTAATCAAAACTAGGCAAGGTTAAAATGAAGTTGCTTCAATGATCTGGAAACATCATATCTTTGGTTGTGTTTTCCCTCCAATGTGACTACTGTTTTTTGCCCACAAAATCCAATTTTTGCATGCTTAGTCCTGCCTCTGAGATGTGATTTATCATGTGGGCTTTAGCTATATGTATTGATTATACCAGTCTATGTAGTTTTATCTTTGCTGTATCCTATCATCTGTATGTCATTTTAGGTACACTCACATTAAGAGCTGGGTGTGTTATATTTTGTAGATGTCTGTACTATATAGTACATTCAATATGTCGTCGAAGGACCCCGTTGCTTGCCGGATGTGAAGTCCCATAGTTCTGCCTTTTATCAAGCAAGAACTACAAATTAAACTCCTACACTTTACGGGAAACTTAGTAAAGTATGGAAATGAAAAAATGCAGCTTAAAAAATAGAGCTTTTTTTTTTTAATCTTTTTTTTTCCCAGCGCTACTTGCTGTTAATGATTACTGACTTTTATTCTCCCCTGTTCTGCAGTGGATTTACACAGTACCGTTTTATCATAATCATACAGGGTCTCTAAGTTTTAAATACATCATTATTTTGTCACCTCCTACTGAGATTTGGACATTAAGGTCAATTTATGTGTATAAATTGCTCTATTTTACTTCTATGGATTCATAGTAAAACAAGCCATTGGTGTGTGTGATTGTTTATCAATGTAAATTTTGTTTTTTGTTGGTAAACCGAGTAAGCCTCAACCAAAAAAAAAAAGGAAAGAAATTTAAGACTTGTGCCAAAATGGGGTCAAAAGCGTTCCTTTTGACAGAGAAAGACGTCAGGTCTCCATCTGTATGATATCTCCTGTAGTACAATATAAATTAATGGTGACACACGAAAATAATATAAACAAAACTTCTCTGGTGTCAGTTCATTAACATTTGAAGACGGAATACTGAATGTGAACAACTGGAGGAAGATTGTGGCATCGCCTGAATGAAATCGTCGTGCACAACTTACCTGGCTAAATGCATTTGTAACTGTTTTCTTTCGAAGTCATACATTTGCATACTTCTATGTAACTTACATAAAAAGTTTTCAAAATATATTATACCATTTTTCACTATAGGAAAAAAAACTTTATGAAGCATGGGTCATATAGTTTAAGCTCTCTGAAGTTTCCGTGACAATCATCCCTACAACTCAACCTGGTTTAGATTCATCCTGTTATGTGCTATGTGTACTTTCAGAAGGAAAAAATTGCAAAATTTTGTCCCACATCAAATTAAATTTAGGTTGTAACTTTCTAATTGTTGCATGGCACGAACTTGAACTTATGTATCCCCAAATGTGCTCAGTAAGCTGACAAAATTTTATGTTCCCTTGTTCAGAATCAAAACAAAAAAAATATAAACACAAGTAGGGGTCTCTTTCCATACTACAGAGATATTTTCAGGCAAAAAACATTATAGCTGTAGCAGAAAAGGGGGTTGGAAAGGGGGGGGGGTGCTTATTGTTTTTGTCAGGGGTAAATGCTAATTTACAATGTTGATGGGTCCTGACATTTTGCAAAAAGAAGGATTTATGTGTGTTTTCCACATTTAGAACTTTATAAAATATCTCCTTACTTGGCACAAGATTACATCATGCCATAAATTCAAGGCAAGGATAATTGTTGAGCTAACGAGTTGTACTAAGGCATGTCACAGTACCATTTATCACCTCTCGAGGGATTCCCTTTATATTTAACAAGGACACTTTATTCAAATTTATCACAGGTTGGTACATTTTCTGTTCGCAGTTGACCTTTTGTGTCAGTTAATCTATCAAAACGTATGTTTATATATGAAGTTGTCATAATGTGACACTATTTTTGAGCTTGTAAACCCTGGGCATTGAGATACCCAATAATTATCTGATTTCACTCTCTGTTGGGGGTGTCCCCGGTGAGCCTTTCTTAATCTAACAGGACTGTGTGATTTAGGTCTATGTTTTGATATACTATTGACACTACTGATTATCATTTAATGGGTTTCGCACCCTGTAAACCCAGCAATATACAGTTCTGTCTTGTCATATTCCTATTTTGCTTCACAGTTTTCGTTTTTTATATGTGGCAATCAGACAGGGCTAGTGTTGCACTCTGACCTGTGTAAAGACCCCCAGTGACAAAGCAAGAATGGAGACTGAAGGGGTCTTCTCTGCATTTATCATTTGTCAAAAGGCTATTTAGACAACTCGTGACACAAACAAATTATTAGGATCACTAAAGCTTTAAATATTCTGAATATTAAAAGTGTATTTACCTTTAATTTGCCTAGTCTTTACTCTAAAAGATTTGCAAAGGAAATGGTGAACTGATCTATAGATAAAAAGTTTCATTTGTGTTATGAATTACATGTATAAATGGTTCATCAAATACTTATAATTACATTATATGTGAATTTTCATTCTCTGTTTATCTATTAAGACACATGGTGCTTGGTTTATTAACTTCAGCACAATTTGCACTTGTGTACCTCATGCAAGTGTACTGTGATTTATTTTGTAATATGTTTTAATTTATTTCTTTACAGATCTCAAGACAGTCCATTGATGCCGTAAAAGATCATTTCCGAGAAGAAATGACAAAACCGGACTGGCAACTCGTGGTGGAAATGAAGAAACTGTTCCAGATTTTATGAAAATCGAGCAATTTTGATTTTGCTTGGCCACTTTATGAGAAAATACTTAGAGAACATTGGAACCTTGTGGTCTAACCACGATCTCCAAAACACACTCAACAAGGAAACAAGTAGTCCAAATATCAAACAGGACTCATTTACATAATTACAGTTTTAATCACCACTCTTTTTCTCTCTTCTTTTTTTTTTTAAAGAAATATAAAATTATACAATGAAATTATTGAGTCAATTTCTGACAATAGGCTTTTGTAAAACAGATTTGTGTGTTTTTCTGGCCTGCATTGCTCGCTATTTGGAATTTTACATACATGCCTCAGATGGTAATCAAAGTACATTATGAGTAAATTATTGTTTGAAATGGATGGAAAGATTTATTTATATGTAATAAAATTAAGATCTGAAAACTTCTGCATTTTCATTTTATACTATCCTGTTTTCTCAGGAAAAAAAAACAGGTATTTGAATAGTCAGATTGAAAAAAGCAGTCTAAGATATTCATAGGTACAGCTAAGCATAAAGGAATTGCACAGTGTATGTATCCATGACTGACTGAGGTGACTAGAATAGTAGATGTAGGCAATTTACAGCAAAGCCAAGGTTGTATGTTAGACATATACTAAAATATTATGGTACCTTTGTGACTGGTTACAAAGCACTTGCCTACATTGAAAATTTATTTTCCCTTTGATTGAAATGTCGCACTTTCTCGTTGGTTTCACAACTGCTGGCAATATTTCTATGTCTGGCAGGTGAGAATTATAATTTGTATTTACATTTCGATATTAGAAATCGATTATTAGTATTATTTCGGAAACCACTGTCCATAATGTTTTCTTTTTGAAGTTGGAGAAGCAGCCCTTTTCACAAATGACATCAGATTTGTTGTGTCTGCATCACGTGATGGTAGCATTGAGATTCGCTAAAATGAGGGAAGAAAATGTCTGAAATTAATCACAAACATATTATTAAAAGTAAAGAAAGGTGCCTCAAAGATTTTTCAAGCTTAGGCCATCTTGGAAAAAAATTTGCTTGCCCTCTCCCAACTATTAAGGAAAAAAATTGGGTAGGTAGGGGGGATTTTTTTTATTCAAAAACACTTGTGAATATGAAGTTAAAATAGATTAATGGGATGAGAAAACTTCAGAATTAGTGAAAAAAAAATAATTGTTTCCAGGAGGTTAAAAAATGTTTTGAGTCAGGCCATTTTGAGTCAGTTGGTCGAGAGAGGGCAAACAAACAATTTTTTTTTAGGGTGGCCTTACTTGATGGTAAAATAAGAGATTGATATTAATTTTAAAGAGTTTGTGTGAAATTGGACTAGACTTGATAGTCGAGTCATTGGGACACTTAAACTATAAACAACAACAATCATCTTAATCATCGCTTCTTGCACACCCGAGGGGGGGGGGGTCCCACCATTTTAAGAATTGTCTTTTACTCTTGATTTTGACAACCACCCTTTTTGTTGCAGTGAGGTGGAAAGTGTGCCATGTTTGTGCATTTAAATCTTGCCAAAAACTAAGGGATCCTAACCCCTCCCGAGTTTTGGAAGTTTATTGTTTTTCTTCCCTTGATGGTCAATTTTCTTGTGCTTGTTGCTACAGGCCTGTCTTGTGTTTATGTCTCACACACTATGATCCTCAAGAAAATAAATCACCTATTAGGTTGGTCTTCTATAAGATTGATCAACCTGATATATTTCCGTAGACAGTCGGTAACAAACATGGTGTACAAATATTGACTTGGGTTGAGGGCAACATTAAATTTGTTAGCCTCCAAAAGAAGAAATATTGTCCGACACATAGCAGAAGGAATGTTTTCATCCTGAGGGGGCTAACATAATCATAGCTGCAGAACTGTAGCTCTCTGGTTGAGAAAGTTTGGACAGGTAACTCTGGTTTATCTGTCCGAATGTTCTCAACCAGAGAGCTACAGTTCTGCAGCTAACATAATCAATGTTGCCAAAATGTGCAGTTTATTGTTTTGTTGTATGAAAACAAAAACAATTGTTACAACCTTATAAAAATCTTTCTTTATATTATTTCAAATAAAAGTCCAACATAGTAGATGTTATTTGCATCGGTCCAACAACTTCATTGTTGACCAGTCTGTCAGTCCAATATAAGAATTGTTAGACCGCAACGTCAGTGCTACTTCACAAGTAAATATTGTTGATACAGAAATAGCCGAAGTTTCAAGAGTTACAGTATGCTATTTAAAAGAAGGCTTCACATGTTTTGCGGTAAATAATTTCTGATTTTATGATTTTTTTTTTCATTTTTTATTGTATCATTTTTATTGATAAAGCCAAAATAATACTTATAAAGAAATTGTTTATATATTGAATAAATTTGTTAAAAGATTTTCATTTTAGTGTTCTATCTAAAGTGAAGGGTATATCAAAACAATTACGGACTGGGATTCGAACAACATATCTTTTGTTGGACCTGCATGAAGTTGACAATGTTGCCCTTGGCCTGCAGCCTCAGGCAACATTTTCACCTTCAAGTCCAACAAATCATATGTTGCCCTCATACCCAGTCAATAATTGTATATTACTATTCAGAATCAAAATCACTGAAAATGTGGGGAAAACTCTCTTTCCTGGTCAATAGAGGAAAATGAAAATTAACATTTTTTGGAGTAGCTAATATCAATTATGTTGCCTGTTTCTCTACATAGAGACTACATTGTATTCTTTACTGAATATGTTTGTTGCATTAATTTGAATTATCCATATTCAAAATACAGAGCAATTAAAACATTGTAATTGATCTATAAAAAATAGGATTATAGGAAATTGACATTTAAAAAAAAAAAGTAATTCTAGGGCCTTCGATCAAGCATGAGATATAAGGAAAAGGTCACCAGAATACAGAATTCCTTGACAACAATGTATAAAGGTGTAAGGCTCTTCAAAAAAAGCTAAGGAAGTGATCCACATGTGTCTACTGGGATAACATCTTTCAAAAACAATCTATTCGATCTCTTCTTTTCCCATACTGGCCTATCTTGAGCCATCTGGTCATGCCAATGCAGTCATAGGAAGTTTTATAATAGTAAAGGAGGCGACCCCTCGACCGTTCAATAGAAAATATTAGTGTCGCTGAATGGTCAGTATTAAACATTGAAAGGACAGAATGACAGGTGGATTTGCGTGTAGGGACGGAAGGTCAGTCCGGCAGGCGTGGGAACGGAGCGTGGCATCATCTGGCTTAAGACGGTCTGTTTTGTCAGTCGAGCGCGTGCACACCTGTCCCCGGCTGCAATTGCAGACGACTTGCTCAAGCGATCACAGACGACCATGCAGGTACAAAAACTGGATGGAAAATGAGAGCGTTGTTGGTTTTCTTTTGTACTACTTCCCTAGACTAAAATAAAGAAAATTAAGCTGTACATACTCCTAGAATCATTATATTGTATTTTTTTTTATTTATTTAATCAGCGTTGACATTAGGATAATGATGATTAGTACATTAACAATCTAGTATCAAAGCAGATCATATAACTTTAAAAAGAAAGAAGAGGGATATGGAAGACCTCTGAACTGCTGAAGAAGCGCAAACGAACAAGAGGTAAAAGAAAACATTTAAAAATGTTTTAAATTTGTTCTGATGATTGTTTTGAGGAAGGAGTGTTTTTCAGTCATTATTTAAAATTTGGCATGAATATCTAAAAAATATATTCACTTACATGTATGTTTATTTTTTTTTTTATTTAAGTACTCTTGGAATATCTATAAAAGTCAGTGTACTGCTTTCAGTGACTAATTATTTAACTGAAAAGTGTTTTTCTTAATAAAATCAAAATTAATGTAATTTGCAAAATATACCCGGAGGTCCAATGTTTTAATCATTCGTAAAGCGGCTATTATTTTTTTTTTTTATCATAAATAGCGTACTGTGAATTAACTGTCCCGTTTGGTAATCGTTAGTGGAAGGTAAAGAAGGTCCATCTCTTGACTATATTGACTAAAAGCTGGTATGAACAAGATGAAGAGAGGACAGTGATTTATATTTTATTGAAACATAACAGTGTTGTAAGTCTGGTCAGGTAAAAACATCGTGCACTTTCTATTAATAAAAATAACTAATATTTTCTTATCTCTGTGATAATTTAAATTGCGTCCACGCCAGGATATCTAGGTCACTCTAGTATTTTTGGCGGGCCCTTTTACTACAACGCATATGCTGCATCTGAATTGAATTTTCCATAAACAAATCTATTTTAAAAATGTGCATTTGACGATTATTTGCATAACATAATGGAAATATAACTATGCTTCGCAGAAAATCGAGTCATTGGAGCGTTAAACTGTAATTTACGTCTTGCGAGCGATATATGAATGAATATAACTCTCATTGATATTTTGCATCCTGTTCCCCCCTATGAATGAAAATGAGCTAACCAGGCCGGAAGTCCACGGGATTGAGAAGGTCAGGGTGTCGAATTACACACAACCTATGCCATATACGGATTTTGAAGCCATAGGTAAAGTCAATTCAACGTATTTACCTGAAAGACAGTGCTCTAGATTTGATAATTACTTTCCATATCTATTAACGATAAATGTCGTCGATCTTTCTCGCTAATGAACGTTTTTTTTCTGTTGGTAGATTCGCCTAAAGCACAGTTGTTTGGTTGGCCGCATAACTTTTTTCACCAAGGGAGTAAGTAGTATTTCAGCTGCACGCAGATAGCGGGCGCGATTTCTTCGTGAGGAATTATATCTTTTTTGCTGTGTGAACACGGGATGTGAATGTTTTCTTGGTTGAGGCGGGAGAGATGATTGGGTTTACGTCATTGTAATTTACTTGACATAATTTTATTGTCGTCTATCTTTCAGTATTTTGAGACTTGGATAAAAACACGAACGTTGCTCTGTGGAATACACTGGAAAGGGTATGTTGTTTTATAGCAATTGTTTTTTCTCATGTCTACATTTTTTTTTTAAAAATATGTATTTGATAATTTTAATTTTTTTCACCAAGTTCTTGGGGAAAATGACATGAAGGGAAAAAGTTTAATTTGTAGTGTAAGCTTGTAAACATTTCGGAAATTACCTTTATTTTAACTCTGCATTTCTGTTGAAAATTTTCAGTTCATTTTATTTCTAGAAGCATCCATTTTATGTTTGTATTATTCAAAAAATATATTGAATAAGATTTTTTTTTTTTTTAAGAAGATTGAATTCATATGTGTCAAAGTATGACGCTTAAATGATATCAGCGAGAGGCCACCGCCAAACTCTGCCACCTCCCGATGGCGATGGAGGTATAGTAACACTGGACCAAGTGCGCCCTCATCCACGTACTCAGAATGAGTATGTGGAGGGGCCAAAGTTTCCCCTTCGTGAAACATCACAACCCAGCCCTGGAGTCCCCATCTCCAATCGTGTAGCGTTGCCTCTGAGACAATCAGGGCTTCGAACATTGAATGAAACTCTAATTACGAGACAGCCTGTGTCTATTTCTCCACCGTTAAAAAAAGAGCCTATTGCTGAGGTTGACAATGACATTATTTGTGCAAAGTGTGGAAAGTGTAAGTGTGGTTCTTGCACAGAACCTCAAAAACTGCCACAGCGTTGGTGTTGCGGAGATAAATGCCAAGTGTCACCAGATTGTATTGTGGACACTTGCACATGTTTCTGTTGTGTGAAGGCAGTGTTTTATCACTGTGGGAAGGACCAAGATGATGATGAGGACATGTGTTACATGCATCCATGTGCAGGGTGCACCAAACCACATTGTGTGAAAAGGTGGACTTGCATGGCCCTGATGGCCTGTTGCCTGCCATGTCTTTGCTGTTATTGGCCAGCCCGAGGTGTTTTAAAAGCTTGCACATCATGCTACAACAAGTGTCGCAAGAAAGGTTGCCAGTGCACAACAAGGCAGGCAAAAAAAACTGTTGAGAAAAACGGGTCACCTCTTACTAGAGGACTACTTATTGAATCGGATTCAAGTAGTGCGTAATTTGATGAGGGCAAAAAAAAAAACAAAAAAACAAGCAACCTCTAATGTATTTGTTATTGTGTGATATGAGCCATTTTACCCTTTTGGGACTTTTGCTGTTATAATGTGCATATATGTCCCATTGTTATTTCAGAATGTATATTGTTGGATTTATTAATATTTTTGTAGATGCATTATGCATCTATGGAAAAAGTATTCGTCTCCATCTGTTTTTTGTTTTCGGAGTATTATCCAGTAAATGCCTTTTTTTTCTCGAGTGTTGTATGTGCCAATGTGAAATGGGGAGTCTTAGGGGGGGCATTCCGTTCTGGATTTCTGCAGAATTAATTTTTGTCTACATGAAATATTGCCATCTCTTCTAGTGCTGGATTTACACTTGACCGTGAACAAAAATGGATAAATGTTGTGTTAGAAGCCTTGATATTGATTTTATCCTCTTCCTCTGCAAACTGGATTTATAATTCTGTGGAATAATTCTAACTGTGCTGGAACAGCAACTAGTAAAATGGATCTTATCATGGTATCGATTTTGGGCTTTTACTTTTGCATGAAAAATTTCTTTCTTGCAGCTGAAATTATGTTTTTAAATAAACACTAAACTATAATTATCAATATGCATGTTGTTAAGTCTCTTCAATTTCCTTTCTCCGTTTGTATGCACATTTTAGACTTGAACAAAGAAAACTATATTACCCATAATACATTGTGCATCTAGTTATTTGTTTCATCTCAACCAGTCGTGTTCATTTTCGTTACAGTACTCATTTTTTTTAATTTATCAGCTGTTACTTTGTTACACTGCCATAAGATTTTCTCATGCTAAAATTGTTGAACAATGATTTTAATTATGTACCGATGTTAGATTTTAACAAAAATAACATCAGATTTCAAAAGTGCTAAGAGGCATGCGAGTCGGGTTACTTTTACAATTTAGATCTTTGTTTTTACATATGCTTCAATTTACCATAAATTCCATGTTTTAATTATTTGTTTAATGGAAAAAAGATTGCAGATAAATATTCTTTTATTGAGTTGAAACAGAAAATGCCAAGCCATTTTTTGTACATTGTATCAAATACATGTGCGGTACTTTATTTGTTGTACATTTTATAAATATCAAATCATTTTTGTTTCATGAATACAATCATGCATTTCAAATTTCTGTGATTTTTCTAAACGTGTATTTCACATATACATATAATTATACAAAACATCAAGCACACTATGTTTTATTTTCACTGTTTTTTAACTTAGGAGGGCAATGTGGAGACGAGAGATGAAAAGAATTTGGTACATCATTGTTTTCATTTGTTATAGATACATTGGTATTGTAAAAGGTACACCTAGGTGTATCTTTAATGTTAATTTAAATCTGTGTCAAATTTTCTTACAAAAATTTCGATTTTTTTTCCTGCTATCATTTAGTAAAACCAGCAGTGTTTTAATGTTTATGACAAAATTTTATATTGTTAATGTGTCGATATGAAAAGTGAGATGGTGTAAATTTGTGACGTACTTTTGGAACTTCTTTGCAAAATGCATCATTGTTATATAGTGAACAGCTTATAGTAACAGCGTTATGCGATCAAATTGTTGTATATACAATATAAAACATCCTTATGGAATTGAAAAATTGTTTTTTTTTTTGTTTTTTTTTATTTGAGACTGGAACTTGTTTGAGGGGAATGGTTTAGAATAAGAAATTATGTAAAAACCACTGAAGTACCCTGAGGAATATGATAGAATCAACGACTGACCAGAATAAAAATCTGGGAGGGGAAATCGGTGTGATCAAAATAACTATAAGTAAATTTATTATGATTGAAATTTAAAACGATGTAGGAGATGTGTTTGTTAATTTACTGTCGGATTACAATATGGGTCCATGGAACTGATTTTACACATGTTTACCTTTTTCATGATAGCATAAATTTCATGTTTAATGATAATTACAATCTGTTTGGAAGGAAATCAATGACTTGCCCATTTTTAAATATGAAACCGTTTCTCTCTGCATGTCTAGTAGTAATATTTAATGTTCTTTGAGAATCAGACCTTAATAATGAGAAAGAATTAGTGATTTTATTATCAAAAAATGTTGGCTTGACAGTTGTTCACAGACAAGGCAAAGGACTGAATAATAATTTCAGTTACTCGTGATAAAAGATGTATTGCAACTTTAAATGAATACACTCTGGCTAGTATTTTGTTTTAGTCATTTTTTTCTTTCTTGTTGTTTTAAGCTTCAAAAAGTTGCACAGAGTAAACTGAATGAATATAAATACTAAAAGAACTATAGATTTAATAAGCTATTTTCTGTTTCAAATAATTTTGAAATACCCTGGTAGTGGTATATATACAATTATATATAGATTTAAGACACTTTGATGATAAGGTACTTTTATTTAAAACCCTCATAATATTTGAACAGCTACTAAAAATCAATGTCCAAAAGAAAACGACAAAACTGAGAGTTTGTTACAGGGAGAGGTTGTAGTCTTATTTTCTGTTTCTTTTTGTTGGCATCAGTCTTGGCAAAATAATCCTCCTATGGACCCAAGAAGAGTAGGTGTTCAAGTAGGAAAACTTGTAACAGAGTAACTTGAAATGGGTCCAAATCAATGAATTTTTCTTTTAGTTTCATAGCAGGGCTAGTCCTTATTAATTTGGACCATAGTTGTAAAGTTGTAGGTGGGAATTAATTTTCAATGAACAGGTAACGCTGCGCATTACTGTTTCATTCAGATCCACTAGGTCATTGCTCAAACCTTAAAGGACTCGTTTTGGATCATATTATTAGCATGGTCAATGGGAGATTGTTTGCCCAAGAGCTCAAGTTAGACCAAGGTTTACATAATCTCTTAAACTTTTAAAATTCATGGGATGAATCACAACACAGGAAATATTAAAATATTAGGCAAAATGCGTAATTTTTTATTTGCAAAACTTGTTTCTATATAAGTAAAATTTGCATCTTTGTTGAATCCTGAACAAATTCTTGCTGCATGAAATATGGCAAGATATGTTTAATAATATGTATAATAATTATTCCTGTATACGTGAATACAAACTGTATTATTTTGTCATCATTCTTCGTTATATACTTATATATTATTGTTTTCATGAACAACTGTTGGTATTTTGTCAAAGTTGCTCTAAGGGGGGAAAGCGTGTCTATTTAAGAGATATTTTTTTAAAATGTTTTTTCTGAAAACATTTTTTTCTGTATTCTTTCTTAAATACTCCCTTTTTAAACAACTTTTTACTGCGTGACGACCGAGCGAATTCCATCTCAAGGTTCTTATCTGTACATTCTGAAATCGCAACTTAATGGTATTCAATTTCAATAACGCCAAAATACTTTGAACCGATGCCAGTGAAAATAACCGTAATCTGTAGCGTTATATATGACATTTGTTTCTATAGTAACAGTAAAAATGCTGGTTTACTTATATTATTGGCCTTTTTTTTTTACAGGGAAATATTCTCTGCATTTCCTTTATGACAGATATTCTCAATGAGGAAAAATATTTAGTGTGTTCCGACTGTTCCGTTCTGCCACGGCCACGAGGAAGACGGATTTTGTTTATTTTGGTTATCAGGCATAGATATCCAAGGGAACCCTATTGCGGTTGTTTCCGACATGCACCTAAATTTCAAGTATTTTTTAGAGAGAACAATTTCAATATCACTGATAAGTAGCGTTTTATCTAGAACAGATCTGTTCCTTGAAGATTCGTTTAATTACACAAGCCACTTGTAAATTCTTAATTAAAAAGGGAATGAATGGTCCTCGTTAGGTCTACTCTCCCTCTTTTGCATCTAGAGTATAGTTTCCAACAAAATAAAGGGTGTGTGCAATTTCAGATCAGATCCAAAACAACGTCTCTTTCCCAACCGGGCTTAAGCGCACAGTGTAAATACGAAAACGGGTTATTGCCAATATTTTTATTGGTATTAGAAAGTTTTTTATTGATTCCAGATGGATGGCCGACATCCTAGCCGTCTCGTGTTGTGTCCGCCCCTACAGAGTCTTTATCATTCGGCGAGTTCTAGTGGAGAACTTGAAGGTTACAATTTTTTAAACAGATTTCCCAGTAGACAAGGATCCAACATTTCAATGTTGCTTATCTACTATCCTTGGGAATTGTTGTAATTTTTTTTTTTAAAAAAGCACAATTTCCCTAGATCAGAATTCTTTAAATTTAACTGGGATATTCTTTGCCTTGTTCCCTTTGCTAGTCATTATGATCTTTGAAAGGGAAACATTTATTTCTTAATTTTCCATAAAAATAAACTGAAATTCCTGGATGCTTGATTGTACTTAAAAAAAATTACATTCAGTTTTAGAATAACTTGGCCAGCTAAACAACGAGGGATCAACTATAAGATCGGTCGCATTCACGCTTGATGTGAGTGAATTAAAATATATACAATTTGTATATAGGTAAAAGCTATTTCCAGTGTAGATATCTTTACGGGTAAGCCTTATGTCGAAATAAATCAAACGAGATGACGAAGCAGTTTTAAAAACACCTTCGGCTGGCAGACGCATCGAAATTGAAAGAAAAAAGGATATTGAATGCAAAGGCAACAGACATATTACAACTTAAAGAAGGGATATTTTTTTACATACACGTTTTAAAGGCATTTAAGTTTTGGTAGGTTTATCAGTGATAGTTGTTTTTGAAGGAAGTAAGTTTGTCTTTGTGTAAAAACAAAAATAGAAGAAATGTTTGATCATACAAAGATTGCAGTATTGAAGGCCTCGTAGCATGCGCGGATGATGAAATTAGAAATTTTAAAACGCCTCTTTCAGCTAGGAGTGAATGGCCGGCTGTTCTATTGTTAACTATGGATTTCAACGAAGAAAAATCGATGCATACACTGCTTTATCTTCCAGCTTGGCTTGTCTTTTTTCTGTCATGTGGTGGCATTATGTTCAATTTGAATTTTCCCCCTTCGATTAAAATATCTTTAGAATGAATATAAACGATTTTCAGGAGCGGTGCTTTAAAAACTCTTGGAGGTTTGAAAATAACCATGGGATTTGAACGTTAAAAGAAATACACCCACACCCTAAAACACAAGCAGTACACCACATACTGCCAGTCTGTCTCAATCAATTCAAGGCGCACTAATGGCATTATTGGAAATATCTAACGTGCCAGCGCGTTGCCAAGGAGTTCTGTTTGAAAGTATCGGTTTTCCTGCCAAGTAACATTTTTCCTCTGGTCGACAGAAATATTGGCATGTGTGAGAGAGGCCGAGCATTGCTGGATGCTGCGTCTGAAGTCGGTTGTTGAATTTCTTGTTTAGAACAGGTGTTGGTAACAATAGGTTAGAAACAGTTGTACCATTTTTGCATATTCCCCTCGATTTATTCACACAGACACAAAGGTGTTAAAAAACAAATATCTGAATTGGATAATTTAGTCTAAATAAGAGCTCACGTTGTAATATACTATATTATATAGCTTTAAAGTAAAGTTTAAGTTATTTCAGTGTAATCTAGACTTCAAAACTCTACTGAGCTTAACTTAATTTGAAAAGCAGAGATGGCGTAGACTTCAAACACACCCCACCCCGTCTTCTTCTTTTTTTTTTTTACGTCGTTCGAGAATTTATATTATATATACGTTTGAATATTTTGTATATACACTGAATTCATGGAGTAACAGAAGTTTACTCACAATCTTTTCAAGGTCAGGTAACACCCTTAACAGGTTTTCGAAAGCCGTCTCATTGTCTCATTATTGTATACGTGTTGTACCGTACATACATGTGTATGACTTTTGTATGCAGTACAGACTATATATTAGACTAGTCTTGATGACCATGATCTGAAGCTCCTTATTTAGGCCAGTCTGTGCAGCCCTTGCATAAATTTCCAAATAAAAGTTGGAAGGGAGAGGCGAAGTTTTGAACCACTCTTTCTCAGAAATGTGTACGTTGTACGTATTAAAAAAAATCAACAAGTTTGTAGGAAGGGTGTCTACGGCATCAGGCCCAGAGGAACGAATAATTTTGCCAGTGTATACTATAAAAAGGAAAAAATAATAATAAACTTTTGAGGACCTTTTTTTTTCTTATGCACAGTGAAAAAATTCACTTCATTGAATGCTTTCTCAAGTCTGAACTAGAGTAAGGTGTTTCCTGCAGGACAGAGAAAAAACAAAAGATCTTTCATTAAAAAAAAAGAATTTAAGCCTTGTCTCATTATGGGTCAGAAGCAATAAATGAAATCCCAGTAAAAAAAAAAAAAAAGCATGACGTCAGAGTAAATTCCGGAATTAAATGGGTCATCGTATTTGGTTCCATGATAACTTTACAAGCGGTGCGTCCTGTGTTGAAAAGATAAGTTGCTATTTCTCATACTTGAATGACCACCGACACCCCTTATTATTACAAAATGAACATTAATGCATGCGTATCTAATAACTAGTTGGTTTTTTTTTTAACAAAAAACACCGATATTTGTATTGTTTTAGTTTATAAATTTTGCATATTTTGAAGTTTAGAAGATAGATCTACATACATGCGATATATTTTTTATTTGCCGATTAAAGTTTCGGGTGCTTATAGTATTGGTATTCCCCTTCAGGTTTTTTTCTTTTGAAACAATCATAGATGATCGTCAGACACCATTTTGTACAATGAAGATGACTCCTTTTATAGAAATACGTTTTCCTAAAGACACCTTTACTCATTGACCTGTAATTGTTAAGCATCATGTACTATCGTTTGATTAATTGAAGGGTTATTTATCTTTCGAATCGTGTGGCATGCAAATATCTTTTTAAATATGAACTTTGTTAAATGTATACTTTTGATTGAAGTGTAATTTTACATAGAAGAGATAACATATCTTAGTTGGTAGGCTACTGAGGGAGATGGTAGGAATCTATCCATCCATTAACTGGCTTATTCAGCAAAATTTGTCACCAAGTATGCATTGTTTGTTATGACCTAGATTAACCATGTATAATTTGTCTTGCTTCTAAATCTCTGTAGCAAAGTGTTTGTGTGCGGTAAATAAATAAATAAGTGGCAATATAAGAATCAGGGAAAACACACCTAATTCACACTTCAGTCCTAAAAAGATAGATGATAATTAGTTTTGTGCACCTTCATGTACTTGAATTTTGTGGTTGCAAGCGACCTGATTTTATGACCTATCATACAAACCTTACTATTAAATGACATATGTGCTTTAGTATATCCAGGCATATCAAACATTCATACTTGATCTACTTTAGATGCTTCTTGCATATATACATGCATACTTGAGAGCAGAGAGTGCAAGAATGACATGTACTGGTAAGTGAATTACTCACTTCTTTCTAAACAGTGAGTGGCAGTATTCACTTCATTTTTGAATTTATTTTGTTTAAAAGTTAAATTTAAGTGTGTGTGTTGTTGTTGTTGTTGGGGGGGGGGGGGGGAGGAGGGAGAGAGTCTTGCATCTGCTGCAGCATTTACAGTGTCAGGTGACTATTTTGACAAATTTGTTCTTATTTTTTTTTTAATCACAAAGGAAGCTTATAAGTATCATAATGACACTTTTAATGTACTTCTTATGTACACCCCCACACACCAATTTAATAAACTGTCTTAATAGATCTCAGATACTGATAACAATATTTGGGTCTATTTTAAACCCTTAATTTAATAAGATTAACAGTGAAAAAGCAAAGGTAATTAACAGATAAGTGCTGCAGTGGAAGATTTTCTAGGAATTTGAGTTAAGAGGTAAGATTTTTATCCATTGTGACAACCCATCAAGCTAATCTTTACTTATTAAGCTGAGGGAATTAGTAGAGATTATCTTATAACATGCTTGTCTTTTCTTGTATCTAAATACATTTTTTTTTTTAAATTTTATCTAAATTTAGCATTTTATGGCTTAGTCAGTGAATTTGTGAGGGTGATTATTGAAGATGAAATGTAAATGTGCATATTTAAAAAAAAAAAAAAAACAATTAGTCTGCAGTATCATAAAAGCAAGGTACAAGCCAAGTTGTACTAGAATAATAAAGTCAATTGCAGTTCTTGTGGTGGTGTAATATGGAACATAATAATTAAATTCTTTAATTGTTTAATGGTAAAAAAAAAGTTAAAATTCTATATTTCAAACATATTAGATAAATGAAAAATAAATTTTTGTACACTCTTAACAAACAAAACAAGTATAATATTTACAGATGTCAAACTGAAGTAGGAATGTTTTATAATTTTTGTTTTCTTTTATCAAAGAAAAAAATTACTTTCTGTTACATACATCATTGAAATGGATTCATTGTTATGGATGAGAATTTAATCCATGATAGGTTTCTCCAACACTTAGGCAGGATGACCTATATTTAAACCATGTCAGTTTAACCTCAATGAAAACCACAGGTTACCCCATACTTAAAGCCTAAAGAGGTTAATATTCAAAGCCATAACTGGGTAATCCCTCATAAAGCTGTGACAGAATAACCTCCAGCTTAAACCATTGGTAAATCTCAACTTAATGTTGTAAAAGGTTAACCTCCACTTTTAAGTCCTGTCATGTTATTCTCCAATGAAAACCACACATTTAACCCCACTTAAAGCCTCGACAGGTTAACATTCAATCAATTAAAGCCATAACTCAGTAACCTTCTTTAAAGCCATGACAGAATATCCTGAAAGGTTACTCTTCAATTAATACCACATGTTAATCTCCACTAAATCTTTAGCGGGTTACATCCACTAAATCTATGACAGGTTGATCTACACTAAATCTTTAGCAGGTTACATCCACTAAATCTATGACAGGTTAATCTCCATTAAATCTTTAGCAGGTTACATCCACTAAATCTATGACAGGTTAATTTAGCAGGTTACATGCACCAAATCTATGACAAGTTAACCTCCACTAATTCTGTGACAGATTAACCTTCTCTAAAACTTGTTAAACTTCTACTTAAACCATAGGTACACATCCACTTAAGCCATGACAGGTCAACCTCCACTTAATGCCATGATAGGATAACATTCAATTAAAACCATAACAGGTTAACCTCCACTAAATCTGTAACAGGTTACCTCCTCTAAATATTTCTAGACTTCTAGTTAAAACCATAGTCCAAGCTCCACCTAAAGTCATGACAGGTTAACCTCCAATGAAAGTCTTTGAACTTCTAGTTTAAACCATAGATAAAGCTCTGCTTAAACCCTGACAAGTTAAAGTCCACTTAGAGTTATTAAACTCTTAGTTATAAGCACAGTTCAAGCTCCACTTAAAGCCATGACAGGTTAACCTCCACTTAGACATAGTAACTTTTAGTTAAAACCATAGGTAAAACTCCACTAAAAGCCATGAAAGATTGACCTCCACCAAATCTATGACAAGTTAACCTCCTCTTAGACTTGTTAAAATTCTAGTCAAAACCATAGGTAAAGCTCCATCAAAGGCCTTGGCAGGTTAACCTCCAATAAATTTGTCACTGGATAACCTCCTATAAATATTCTTAGGCTTCTTGTTAAAACCATAGGTAAAGCTCCACTTAAAGCCATGACAGGTTCACCTCCACTTATAGTCTTTAAATGTCTGTTTTAAACTATAGGTAAAGCTCCACTGAAAGCCGTCACAGGTTAAACTCCACTAAAGTCATAAAACTCCTAGTTAAAACCATAGTTCAAGTTCCACTTAAAGCACAGACAGGTTAATCTCCACTTGAAAATGTTAAACTTCTAATTAAAACCATAGGTAAAGCTCCCCAAAAAGCTTGGACATGTTAACCTCCATTACATTTGTGATAGGTTAACCCCTTCAGAAATGTGTGACAGATTAACCTCCACTATAAATCTGTGATAGGTTATTCTCCTCTAAATTTCTGCCAAATTAACCTTCACTTAATCTGTGACAGGTTAGTTAACCTCCTCATAAACTTGAGCCATGAAGGGTTAAACTCCACTTTAATTTATTAAGTGCCTAGTTATAACCAAATTTCAAGCTCCACTTAAGCTAATCTTCACTTAAACTAGATAAACTTATTGTTAAAATGATGGGTTAAGATTTACTAAAAAGCCGTGACAGGTTAACCTCCACTTAAAAATGATAACTTTTAGTTAAAACCATAGATAAAGCTCCACTAAAAGCCATGACAGGTTAACCCCCAATAAATTTGTGACAGGTTTACCTCCTCTTAAACTTGATAAACTTTTAGTTAAAAACCAAAGGTTAACCTCTACTAAATCTGTGATAGGTTAATCTCTACTAAATCTGTGATAGGTTAACCTCTACTTAATCTGTGACAAGTTAACCTCCACTAAATCTGTAACAAGTTAACCTCCTCCTAAAACTTTATAAGCCTTGACAGGTAAAATTCCACTTTAACTCATTTCACTCCTAGTTATAACCATAGTTCAAGCTCCACTTAGATCCCTGACAGGTTAACCTACAATTAAAAATGTTAAACTTCTAGATAAAACTATATGTAAAGCTCCTCTAAAAGCCATGACAGGTCAATCTCCACTTAAACTTGCTGAACTTCTAGTTAACAATAGGTTAAGATCCACTGAAAGCCATGACACATTAACCTCTATTTAAAGTCATTAAACTTGTAGTTGAAACCGTAGGTAAACTTCTAGTCATATACCATAGTTAAAGCTCCACTTACAACCATGACAGATTAACCACTTAAATTCATTAAACTTCTAGTAAAAATGATAGACTAATTTCCACTTAAAGCCATGACAGGCTAATCTTCACTTAAAACCATAAAAGATTAATCTTTAACCTTCAATAATCAACTTTCCACTTGAGCTTGTAGGTAAAGCTCCAATAAAAGTTCTGGAAAATGTCCACGACACAGTACTCCTCTTATCTGCTGGTTGTACAAAACTTTATTTTATCCAATAAGGCACACAAAATGATTAAGTGATCAGGGAAGATTTGAAAATACAACTACTAGTATACAGTTGTGAACTTGGAATATTTTAACCACTGAATCTCAATGTGTGAAAATAGAAAAAAATACTAACCAAAAAATTTCTTTAAAAGTATTTCAGATGACTATGAAGAAAGTAGAAAATATAATATTTTTTATTGTGTTATTATAGCAAGATATTTGGTAACCCAGTGAAATGTTGGTTGATTGATGAACCAAAAATATTGATATCACATAAGAAATTCTGTTGATCTGATAAAACTGTTAATATTAGGTTAATGGATTCTTATAAAGAATTTAATGTAATTCCACTGCAATTTATGAACGATAAATATTTAAAATTTGGGTATGTGCAAGATGAGTGTTTTCCATCAGACATCTAAATTACTTAAGTCTAGAAAATTTCAGAAAACCATCTATTTTATGATGATTTATTGATTTAAATGAGAGGAAATTAATAAATTGCATGGATTATTCCAAGATCTCTTTCACCAAAAATTATTAGTTAGTTCTAATGTTGATTGACATATGAATAAATTTGAGTGAATTTAAAAGCAGTTATTAAGAGTATTTAAAAAGAATTTTGCAGAAATTATGCCAATTACTTGTTAAGGTTTGCATGGACATACATAATCATATTATACTGTCTTCAAACAAAATTGATTTTCAAGTTTGGAGCACTCCCTGTTTTATTATATTTGAGGGTGAGTCTGTTAATATTGTTAGAACAGCAAGAACAGGATGATCTAAATACAGAGAAATAGCTAAACTGTTCTGTGACATCTATGATAATCTAATTTGTACTGCACTGACAAGAACAAAATTCTGTGAGCACAGTTCATTTATCAGAACAGAAGGCGTGGGTGTTCTATTTTCCATCAATGGGTCCCCTGTGGTTACAAGCCTATGTGTCAACCATGTGACTTTGGTGACAAGATCAATATTTCTCTCCTTCCTCATTCATTTGTGTACATTTAATTTATTAATATTATAAAAGCAACCCAAATTGGAGAACTGTAATGAGTACATATAGTTATCTAGGCAAGAAGATGCTACATTGTACTGATTTATTACACATTTATACCATAAACAAAGGATTCAGTGACATCAGAAGTGATTTGGTTTCAATTGTAATTTTCTTGATTTTGAAGTTTGATATGATTTAAAGTGAATTCAAAGCAACTCATCTTTTAAAAGGTGGTATATCTGTTGTCATTTATGGATATAAACAGTAATTTTGCTGCTGCTTTCAACCCTTGTAGAATATGCAGCTCAGTCAAAATTAAAAAAAATGCCAATATTTAAGTATTAATTGTTCTATAAGAGATCAAATTAAAGGGACAGAAATCTATGTGCAAAAAAAAAAATCCTGGAATATATGATACTGTGGATTCATTTTAATTCATGGAGGTCGATGTTCGTTGGGCAAGCAAAATTTTACTTATTCGTGGGGACATAATTTCGTGGGTTATTAGTCATACAGTAGATTCGATGAATCAGTATGTTTACAAACTTAAAAGTTCGTGGGGATGTAAATTCATGGGCAAGGGAGACCCACAAAATCTATGAACATTGGTTCCCCACAAACAATGATGATTCCACAGTATAAAGTTGATAAAACCTTCCTGTATCTTTATCTCCATACTTATATAAGGAATTTACTTTTAAGGCTGCCTTTTTGGAAAGTTCATAAAAAGAATAGCTCAGTGTATGTATCTGGAATGTCTTTAAATGAAAAGAAAATTCAAAATGGTAAAATGTCTGACAGTGATTGCTATCAATTCTGACAATGTCACAAGTTTTGACGTTAGTGCAGATAGAAGATCAGTTGTTTTGACAAGAACAAGGATGGTACAATGTAGATACATTGCTATTATGCTATGTAGCAGTAATCTACAAAGAAAAAATAATCAATGCTTGCTTTGATAAAATATTTTGTACTATTGATTAAAAAAAGAAATCAGGTGAATCTAGGAGTGGATTCAGTGTACTGATGTAAAGAGTACAAGACGTAGATATTTCTGTTTATCCATTGAACTGAAGTCAGACTTATAACATGTTTCAACCTATTTGTTGCAAAAATCAAAATCAAAACCACTTTTAGAAGTACATGCATTCAGCTGCTCTTTTCTCTATCAGTTTTAAAAGAAACGTCAGACTCTGTCAGATTAAGGTAAACTGGACTATTACAGTACAGATTCATGGATATATATTGATGATGAAGAAACTTACAAGCCCTAATAGATATTGTCTGATTGACCCAATTTGATCATCCTTTAATACCCATAACTTTATTCATGGAGCTTTGGTATAGTGTCATTGAAAGAAGGCCCCTGGGCTATAACACTCACCTCAATCACTTCACTGTCACATACAAATGAATAATCATGCCAAAGAAGGGACCTAAATGGTTGCATCAGCATCAATACAACCAGAAGTCTCTGATGAGACTGTAGCTCTACTGGTGTTTACTTTACAAATGTAGAGAAAGGTAGCACTTGGACTTGAAACTATAAAAAATATGTTAACTGCCAGGATGCCTTTGTTGACATAATTAGTAAACTAAACGACCCTTTAATATATTCAATGAAACAAAATTCCTGATACATCCTCTTATAGTAAAAATATTTCAAGCTGATGCTTGCATTTCATTTCAGCACTTAGTTCTTTAGAATTTTTTTTAATCAAAATTAAGTCTTGCATTATGCTGCTTTGACATCATTAAATAAGGCCATAGGATTTAGTGAGGTTAATATTCTCCTAATGTTACAAGGAAAATTCATGGCTTGATTTTAGCTGATAATCACATCAATTTTTAAAATGAAAACATTTGGCTTTTTCCAGATTACATGTATATGCTCTTGAAGAGGAATGTGGCCCTTGAATTTTTCAATATTAGAATCCCTATTCACCCAAATATACTTTGGTAGAGCTACTTTATATCTGTATTGATAGAAAAGTTATCCATTGGTTCTGGAAAAAAAAAATGGTCATGAACTTATATTTTTTACACTAAACTTTACAAAATGAAATTCCCTTCAAAAAAAAAAAATGGAATGTTGTACCAAATTTGATGGAGGATGTTGTACCAGACATTCAGGCAGCCAGATGCCAACAAATAAGCCAAATATAATTAAAACAGGCAAGCTAAAAAGTAAGAAGTACACTTTAGAGATATAAAGTACAAGAACACTTAGACTATGTCCAGACAGGTTAATGACCAGAGAACTTTGGCTCTTTGTTCATGAAGACTGACAGCTGATAATTTTGTAGGAAAATAATGTGGCAATAAGGGAATGAGTGATAATTAGATAGTCTCCTAAAGAGTTATTAATTTTCTGCTGAATCTTTAGAATGCTTTCAACTTCCATAATTACTCATATGGAAAGAAGCAAGGAATGAATGTTTCTCTGTTGGGAAAAGGGGGGGGGTGTTACTGGTCACAATCCTACTCTCAACCCACTAACCTATATTGCAAAGTGGTTTCTTTTTGTCAACAATGTTAAAAGAGGAAAAATCAATGTACTTGTTCAAAAGGCTTGCTTAAGGAGAGAAAAGTCATATCTCGTTCAATCTTGCGGTTTACCAAAAGGCTTTAAAATGCTTAAATTACAGTAGCTTTTCTTTCATTTTATTGTATTTCAAAATAAAACAGAGTTGTAAATGATGATTTTCCAATGACATCTGATACTTGACAGTGCATTTATTTTATTTTCTTAATCATTTTGTAGGTGAACAATCGTGAAAGGGGAGAAAATGACTTGGATGACTTTTCTTTCGCAGCTTTTTTACATCCTGTGAAAATATGCAGATAATCTTTCATTTCTATCAATCTTGTTATTTCTTCATCATCCAAAAGAAAGAAATGAGTAAGGCATAGAAAATACATAAATCAGATAACAAGTCTTTTGAGAGAAATGAAATATGAATTTTTATTCCACGCTGATTACTTTCATATTGCAGGAGTTATAGGAATTTAAGATTAATGAAATGCAGTGTATTGAAATACTAGAAGCTAGATAAGAACAATTTCTTAAAAGAAAAAAAAAAGAACTTCCTATCTGTCTCGGATTTTCCATAGCTGCTGACACTAAGATGCAACTAATCCTTCAACATGGGTCCTTATCAAAATATGAAGTATATGATGATGATAGATCAAACAGACTCCATTGACAAGAATACCACCAAGTTCATGGAGGGAGAACCTGGCAGACTAGCCTTTGTCCCAGGTTTGGTGACTTTAAAGGCATACATGACTTCAGTGTTACAACTAAAAGATTTCATAGTCATTTCGATTATCAAGGTTCAAGTTTCGCAACTGTTTTGTCATTTTCCAGACTCATGGGTCCAAGAGAATTTTTTTTTCATTGCATTTTCTTAGAGGTGAAGGGTTTATCGTAAATGACATATGTTTTGTAGAAGGATGTATTGTACGTTGAAATATACATATCTGATGAGGAAACGAAATTGATATTGTTGATATAATATCAACTGCCTTTTATTAAAAAAAAATTCAAATACAAAGCAAAGAATAGGCACAGCCTGTATGCTAGATAAAATTTGTGATTTGTATAACAAACTTTAAGGTGTTGACGGAAATGAATATGAAATTCTATAGGAAAATAGATTTCATCTGCGATATTTAAGTCAGCCACACATAAAGAATAATAACCTAAGTTCTTGTGATGTTAAAGAAACCAGAAGTCTGTGCTCTGCATGTCGGGACTAAAAATTAATCAAAGATGTTCATGTGAAATTTCTTTTCTTTTCTCTCCATATCTACTGTGATATTTAACCTTTAGTTTATAGTCTCATCCAAAGAAATGGAACAGTAGTATGAGTAAGAATATATAATTTGACAGATTATCCTATCTTATGTATCTGAACAAGAACACCTTCCATTGATAAAGAAAATTATTTTTTACCACCATTATTGAATAATAGGGTCAGAGGGATTTTTTTAGGGTCTCTCAGCCCCATTCCCAATGCTGAAAAGTGCATGTTTTTCCCAAAATTACACCTAAAAATTCCCAATATGAAAAAAAAGTAAGTTACCGGGTATCTACATGTGTAAGAAAATCATTTTGAAATTTTGTTTCCAAGCTGAGCAAACATTATGGATCCTAAATGTTAATTCATACACTCATTTAGTCTTCTTACTGCGATTAAAGCTTTTTAAAAGAATTAATTACTAAACTAAAATTATTAAGTAATTCAAGAATTTCTCTGCAATGCTAGTTTATTATTACTTTTTTTTGTTTTTAATGTTTATTTTTTTGAGATTTTAAGTGATTGCATGCGGTACAAATTCTTCTTGTCTAGTAGTTTTGTATTAGATTGTTAGTTAGTGCATAAAGAAAGGAGTTTAAATTTCTGTACTATAATTGCCTGTACCTCTTAAATGTTTTGTGCATGTATCAATGCAGAAATATTCACAGTAAGAAAAAACTGAAGATTTTTTTTTGCATCCCTCTTTGGTTTTCAAGCAGGTCAATACTCTCTTAGCCAAGCTTTTGTTCTTAAAACTCCTTGGATCTACAATGAATTATTTTAAGTACTCAAAACACCATCTGCTTCAATTATGTTATGATATTTTAAAAAGCTTTTCTTGGAATGCATGCTTGTCAGTATTGATCCTAAGCATCAAGTGCATCAAAACAGACATGCAGGATCAGCCTCATTATATCACTGTTAATTGATGGTATCTGACACTACAAGTCATTTAATGCATATCCAGCCTTCATCAGCTAAGTGCTCAGATCTATGTGGCAGCAGAGTTCAGACTAGAAATTGCATGCCTCTAAATGCTGTCTGTACAGGGAATATCTTTTAATATGACTGGAGGGGGGTTGGGGTGGAATTCATGAAATGAAGGGAAGCATGGCTGCTTGATATTTATATTTAAATCTCAAGAATTTTTTTAAAATGAATTAAGTACATATATATTCTTGAACTATATAGGTAAGTGTAAAATCTGCATCATGTAGAAATCTCAGAATGTGCCTGAGGGTGGTAGGCTGTACACGTATTAAAATTATTTTTCTTCACACTGATATCCAGTGCTTAAAAATAGTATCATCTTGCTATTAACCTGCATGAAATCACACCAATATCAATTTAAAAAGACTCCAATTTTTAAACAAGAATAGATATGGGTTACCCCATATCCAAGATATTCGACTTTTAATTTATTCGAATTTTCATTGTGCTCAGATGATTTCTAATTTAAAAAAAAAAACTATTTACTGATAAAACGTCAGAGATACTCAAGCTGTAGAAAGTCAACTATACAATGGCCATAAATAACCTAAAATGACATAATATTTAGGCTACTGAGTTTCAACATCTTTTGTTGAATAAAATATGCATGTACTAAGGAAACTGCATGTACATACATGTATATAATATAACGATACATGCGATTAGTGACTTTTATTATCACAACGTTGCAGATGCTTATATAAATAGTTTTAATTTCACATAGAATATAGACTAAATATAATTAACCATATAATTTTAAAGATGTATTTAACAGCTCACTCATTTTCAGGAATATTTAATCCAAATAGCATGTTACAGGCAACGTTTTCAAAGTGAAGGGGGGGGGGGGGCTCCGAAAAAATCCCGCGTACTATGGGCCTGTGCTACATGTGTACCATCTAACTTTCCAATGATAGAATCTTCTGTAAAAATTCGAAACAAGTCCAAGCAAAGATCAAAGATAGCCCAATTTTTTATATAGCAAAACTATAGATCTATCAAGGATAGATTTTAATTTATTTTTTAATTTTGTGCTATTAAAGTACTATCACTCAAAGTATAGGCAGATGTTAAAGATGGGTCAACAAGAGTAATCAATGAACTTGTCTAGAGATACATTGACGGCCGTTGTTAAACGCAAAGGAAAGCGCGAGATCGGTTGCGGCGGTGGAGCATCACTCCTTCGTCAAAGAATAAAATCCGACATTTAACACTTTATATAGATTTTGAATATAGAGACGTTTTGAAGATAGACTTCATTTTTGTTTCTAGAAATGTTTTTATTTACAAAAATAGTATATTTTCGTGTTTTTAAACTGATTAGACCAATGACCTAGCATCGTTTTAGGTAACTCAGCCCCTCTAGCCCAGTCTAGGGCTTGAGTAAAAAACCTGCACTTGTTATGAAACTGATGTATAGTTCTTCTTCATGTCCGTAGCAAATACTGATACCCAGTCTACATGATCTAAGCGTCACTAGCGAACGGTGCACATACCTGTGCTTGCAAGACCAAGTAGACTAGGTTAACACACGTGCGAAGATCCTTTCAGACGAGCTCGGCAAATCACGTTGCTTTGCCGAGAAGTTACGATTGCAGGTGTTTAACCACATAATAACCATTCCGTTATTTAAAAAAAGAGAAAAAACACACACACAGTTAATGATTAATATTCTCACTCAAAAGAAAATATACGGCAATTAACGAACAATAATCATGACAGTTATATAATTGGTGAAAAGATTTATCACTATCAATCGAAGGATGACCTATATATTTTCGTGAAAAAGACTGAGGAGGCAGCGAGCGTAGGAATATGAAAACTTTTTATTTCCTTTTCTGGGGAAAAGTGATTTTCTTAAAATCTTTTTACGTTAATTTTGTTTTCTTTAACGTATTGAATACACATCATTATTCTTAACATTTGTTGTAATGTTGTATCTACTGATCATGAATGGAACTATTTTCTTCGGAGCAATTGTGTGAAGAGTACCTGACTTTAGTAATATATCTTGAATAGATAATATGCACTGATCGAATATATTAAAAATGACCACCATCAGAACATCCTGAATGACAAATTGACAAGATGGCTGCAGCAGATAAATCAGGTAGCCTCTGTCACCAACAGTACATGATTGTAACTAGTGTCACATCGTGGTGATGGTGTGACACTTTTCATCAGATTACAACACTGGTATGTGTTGGTGGTAAGGTGTAGGAATTGCAGAGATGTTATCGATTGCTCATAGATTCATTGATTGTTTAATCTATTAAATGTATCTAAATGTTGTTTGTAAATTGAGTGTTACATTGTAGTTTGATTAGATTTAACTACAGGAAATCGAGAAAGCTATCATTAATTACATCTGCAACCTTTCAAAGTCCTGATGTTCCCTAAATAATTAAATCATTAGTACAAATGTTCTTGAGTCTAAGAAAATCTTTTTCTTACAATGATGTCTTGGTTCAATAAGGGTATTCTTGCCCCCAGGAAGTTGAGCAGTCATCATGTTTAGAAAGATTTCATTCCTGAGACTCACAACAGACGTTTTGCTGAAAATGCTTTACAATCTCAGGGGTGAGGACTGCAATTATTTTAAATGATATTCAAAATACACTTTTGTTAAAAAAATAAATCTGTGCACAAGTTTAAAGCTCCTTTTCATTCATTTAAAGCCAATTGCAAAGAAAAAATGGCAAAGTCAATTTTATGTCTTTTTTTTCTCTTTCAGTGTCATCAAATTAAGTATGATTTCAATGGATGGAAACCCAACAATTTTACACACAATTACTTTGTGCAACAGGTGTGCGACAGGGATTGAAGACGAACGAGAACTTTTTCACATGACACTTGCTCAGTTTTACTGTACGCGGATGCTCATTTTCCAGAACAAACCACTTAGTCTTCTGTTCTGTCCTAATTGCAGTCACCAAATTGCATGCGATTGCCTTTTTGATGGAAAGCCTTCAAAGTAGAAGCGGTCATAGGTCAAACAATATAGAGTAATTGCAAGGCCTAAAATCTGTCTGTATGCATGTTTTCCTTTTTTGGAAAGTTCCTGGGACAAAAGAGCTTTTTAATGGAGACAACTACATTGTAATCCCACCTAAGTAATAATATAAAGTAATTAAAATCTATGCCCCCTAGAAGGAAAGACCCAAATTAACTAGTTATACTTTTGTCATGAATAGTATTCAATCTGGTAATACATCACTTCACATGAGGTCCAAAATTACTAAAGTAAATATAGTTTTTATACCACCAGGTCTCAGTACAAAAAGGGCTTTTCCAGTGCATTACAATTTATTTTGCATTAGAATTTACTTTGAAAGGACTTCTCTTACTGAGATAAAAATTTACTTGCAGATTCTCTTATCAAGCAGATGTATGTATTTTGAATTTTGGAAAAGACAGGGGTCAGAGTATTAGTTGTGTGCATGTCAATTTTCAAACCAAGCTGTTATAACAGCTTTAAAATTACAAGACAGTGTTAAACTGTGATATTCAAGCATTTGTCTCACTGAACAGTGTTCTGGGATGTTCAAGCATTTGTCTCAGTGAATCTGTTTTTCCTTTAAATCTCCATATATAGTTTTCTGTATCATGCACTGGTGGATTTAGAGCCCCCCTTTTGTGTCCAAAAACATACATGAGATTTATTAAATCAATATTTGGGTGTGGCCCCAGGCCCCACCCTGATCCACAACTGTTCCCCCTTTTTTTTTCAAGAATCCTGGATCCTCCACTGTCAAGAGTGCCTATGATATGAACAAATTGCATTACTTTTTGATATGATGCAAAAAACAGCACTGCATTGCAGATTATAGAACTTTTTAAATCAGGGTCTCTGTAGGCATTTGTATGTTGCTATGTCCAAGATGAACCATGTATGCTCTGTCCTATCTTCACATTATGAACCATTTCAATGTTGCTGTACTTAACATGTGAACCAGAACCACTGGTATGTTGCTATACTCTTCATGGTAACCAGCTATGTTGCCATATTTGTGATGTGAACTAACTATAATGTTCTGTACTCATGTGAACCAATTTTAATGTTGCTGAACACATGAACAAAGCTTTATTTTAGTTTATATTCCAAATTGGAAGCAAAGATAATATCCTTCAACTCACATTGTGAACCAAAAGTTCAATTGAATTAATGTAAGTGTACTAGTATTTATGGTTTGATTAATGATGTTCTGAAGATGAACACTGTGAATTTCAGAAAGGATCTATCATTTGAATAGTTCATTTTTTCTGTGGTGACTATATATAAAAGCCCAACTCATAGAACTATAATGCGTTGATCAATCAGTCACTTAAGCAGTACATATAGCACCTTTTCCTGAAGTTCACCATTTTTGTAAAATTAAGAATATTTATATGAAAAACTTCCATTCATGCCAACATTAAGTCTGAATGGTTAAAAGCTAGACCCAAGAATGAAAAGAAACCATTTATTCTCAGTTTGAAATTATGATATTCATGAATGAAGCTTTTTTGAATTCCTCGTCTTCTGAACAATCGTTACTATAAATAAATCATAGTGGGTTTTTATGGAAGGATATTCAGACATCATTTTTGCCAAGCCTATCTCATTTTGTCTCTATGCCTGATAAATAACAATTTTGATGATGTTAAAAGAAGGGTATACATGTATTGTACTCAACCAGTGAAAGTTTAATCCCTTCCATAGGGGGAAAAAAGTCGGGCATCGAGGAAGTAGGGAGTATTTCAGTTAATGAATGGAGGCGTTCAGGGACTCTCAAAAGGAGTTTTTTCAAGTTCTCTACATTCATGAACTGGTGATGATTGTATCATATTGCACAATATACAATGTACAAAGGGTGACTGGGTATTAAAGTCTGGATTTGGTTTAATTTTGTTTGATAAGTGGTAGGCATTATATTTATGCAATTGTTTGCCTTTTTGGTATCTCTGTACTTATGTAAATTAAAGCCCTCTTGAAATCAAATACTGTGAAATGATATAATATTTCTGCCAAATATTGATGAATAAATCATTTGGTAAGTAAATCATTTTTTAAAAAATATTTATTAAAACCTGAAAAAAAAATATTTGTGAGAATTAAAACAAACATTTTTACATTATAGGCCTTCAACTGTTCAATATTCAGTTTTTCACAAATTAAGTCTTTTAACAGAATGGAGATGGGGATGTAAAGCTAAATAATAAGTAATTATTAACTCTTAATTAATAAGTAAGCTATTTCATTTACAACTAAACAAAAAGAGTACAACTTAAATTACTTATCACATGTCTGATAAAAGAGTCAATGTGTGGATTGATTCAAGCTTTCAGCCTAGGTTAAAGTGAAATATTAACATTCATGGCATTTCCTCAAGTCACCAGACCAAGTTTTCTAGTCAATAAGCATTCCTGTAATAATTGGTAATAGAATGTCACAGATGGCATTTTGTAAGACCTGTAAATGAATGCAGCCACCCACATATTTATCAATACCCAGGGTAATGGTTGCTTAAGAGATCAGCATATCATTTTTTTTTCACATCCATCAAGGACTTCATAAAAACAAAAACAAAAATTACAAACATCTTTATTTTTGTATGTGATGGGCAAAAGATTTCTTCTGCAAGTTTTTTTTTTTATCAACAGACTAAAGATATGGAAATAAAAATTATGGCTACTTGACTCAGATCTAGAGCTTGATAATTTGATCTAAATTTTGCAAATATTTGGATATGCTTTTTCTATAACTAATTTTTCTTGTGTGATTGGATTTAGTTCAAGTTGGAAATCAGCGGGGGGTTTTGTAAACAGTGAAGCAATACCATGGCTCAGGCAGTCTTGGTAATGTGAGGAATGTCTAAGAGATACTTATAAAATAAAAGCAATGGGTCTCTCTTCTTTGTAAATTTCCATCCTCATTGTATTTTAGTATTGTCCATTTTCACTATTTTTGGTTAAGATATCCTTGTATTTTTCTGGGGGGGGGGGGGGGTGTTAGTCTAAGATATAAAGACAACGGAATCATATGAATTTTGGTGTGTATTTTCTTGTATTTTAAAATTAGTGAAATTTTAACAATCCCAGAGAGGAATTATCATTCCTGCTCTTAACCACTTCCTGCCTCAAAAATAACTAAGTATGATCAAAGGTGAATTAAGGTCAAATCAAAGGGAAACACAGAAGGGAAAAACTTTCATTTAAGTTCTTAAGACCGAAGAATTGTGAAGGGTCATAGAGGACTTGAAGGTCACGTGGCGTCTAAATAACCTAGGTAATAACTTTAGTAGAACTCTTTCATGTGGGGGCATAAAGGAGACTTTTCTGTTTACATTCTTTATTAAATGGATACCTGCTATGCATCAACTACCTTAAAATCTAATTAAAAGCAAATCACTGGGTTTTTTTTTCTTTTCTTTTTACTTCATTATGCTGTAACTTAATGAATCTTGAATGAAATAGCTTTATCATTTAAAGTGAATGGAAAATTCAGGGGATGCAATAAAATATCCCTGCAATGTGTTTGTATATATATTCTTTCAGGGTAGTCATAATTCAATCAGTGTGATATATCTAGGGTTCAAACAATTCATCATGAATTTTTTAATTTAAAATTCAAATGGGGTAAATGCACTCTATTTCCATTATGGTAAATACATAATATCATATTAATATTAGGGGAGAAATGTTCCCTTAAAGTCCCTATGGTACAGGTATCAGGTAATGCTATATATATATGTGTGTGTGTGTGTGTGTGTTAAATTACTTCTCTAACTGCAAGTTCACGCTGATGAAATTTCACAATATATACAACTAATTGAAAATCAAGTACAACTGTACTAATTTCCTCAATAAATCATATACATATTCAATTGTAGTCTAAATATAAAAATCTCAGTTAATAACAATTTAATTAATTATGAATTTTATTTCAATCGTTGGTCCATTAAAGTTGATCATCAAATGCACTTCATCAAGGATGTACCAAGTACACCCCCCCCCCCCCCCAATACAGTGTTTTGTGTATTTCAATGTAGATATCAGAAAATGGAACAGATGGGTTAACATCACAGTGGGAAGGGTCAGGTTTCCTGTCATTTTAAAGTCAGTGACCTTCTAACAATGTGGAAGGAATAGAATTAAGTCTGCTCAGCATATTGTTGATCCAAATAGGTCAGAGCCCGACAGCTTACAATTGAGAATCATTTGTTTCCCTTGATTTTGGTTGTGTACATAGGCATAAAGTGCCCATGAAATTCAATATTTACTTGACTATTTATCTCACTTTCAATTATTGAATGATAATTATAGAGTGCAGAATAAAGGCCTTAATCCGAGGAAAATCGCTACATGGGGTGTTTAAATTGGTGGTCCTCTCCTTTTTTGTGTGTGTGCACAGGGTAAAAAAGATCTAATGAAAGAGAAGATATTTTTTTTATTGTGGACATGAATCGATGAATAACGCACCTTTTTTTAATGCTTTCACCTTATTGTGATTGGACGAGGGGATTACATTGAAAATTTTCATTGGCAGCTAAATAACATTTATGAATGTCTATATTGATAAAATTTTCAAGTAGACTGCCAAGTGCATTAGATTTAAATAATTTCTGTACTAAAGATTATCTAACTATGAATTTATATGCTGTTCTTTTGCAAATAAAACTAAAAAAAAAAAAAAGTCAGCTGTTTCATCGATTTTTACAGTTAGTGAGATATAGTCCCATAATTACTTAATCAAAGTAATGAAAATCTGGCTGATATAGAGCTAAAGATGCTAGTTTTTCATACTTATTTAATATAGTATGCTTATGTGATACAGCTGTATCTATATTGGTTGGACAATGTCTACATTACACATGTATATTTTTCATGAACTGTCCAAATTTGACCTATTCTTTAAATTTACCCTTTGGTGAACTACCATAAATGTGACAAATTTTCAAAATTATTATCAGTGATTCAAAATTCAAACATATTATCTGCTCATGTTTCCTGTCCTAGTGCAGGCAGATACAAATATCCCTTGATTATTTTATTAAATCTTTGCTGTTTTAGCATGCAGTGGTGTATTAATAACAGATCCAAGTTTTAAGTAATTTATAATTTTCATCACACTCTATGTAAATTGAATCATTTTAAGATTTATCAAAAAACAGGCATGAAACATATTTTATCTTGTCTTTTTCTGGAAGATGAAAATTATATATGCATTTGCTGAGTGCACAAATGTGAGTGTAAAATTATAAATGTGTTTGCTGAGTGCACAAATGTGAGTGTAAAATTATAAATTAATATGTTTGCTTAGTGCACAAATGTGAGTGTAAAATTATAAATGTGTTTGCTGAGTGCATAAATGTGAGTGTAAAATTATAAATGTGTTTGCTGAGTGCACAAATATGAGTGTAAAATTATAAATATGTTTGATGAGTGCACAAATGTGAGTGTAAAATTATAAATTAATATGAGTGTAAATTTATAGATATGTTTGCTGAGTGCACAAATGTGAGTGTAAAATTATAAATGTATTTGCTGAGTGCACAAATATTCTTGTTGTAAGTATAAGTCCAATCATTAATTCTCTATTAGCACTCATTTGTCTTTACATTTTACAGGGAATTAATCTAGCTGTCAAAAAAATGTTAAAAACCTAGTAAAATGATACTTTGTGAACAATGGAAACACATCCTTAACAAATTTAATTTTTAGACAGCATTATTTGTCTTGAAGAAAATTACAAAATCAAAGGGCTTATTTTTTTTAGTTCAGTGGAAACCCTTATCTTCCAAATGCTGTAGCAAGGTTTGATAAACATGTTGTTTTTCACAAACTGTTTTGTACAAATTCTTCACATCTATGATATTTTAGGATGTTCAAATAATATTTTTCTACATTCCTCAGATATTGCAGGAAGACTTGCAAGATTACACAGGAAGGGTGTTATAGGATAAGTAAATTGAATTGTGGGAACATTCAGTTATCTTGATAATATACACTAACAACACACATTCTCTGCAGTTGGCTTCAGAAATGCAGTATATTACTGGCAATTATTCAGATAATCATTCATGAGGATTTTTTTTTTTTACATGAAAAACTTAAAATGAAGAAATCTATTAATTCCAAATTGAAGTCTTATTCATTGGTTTCTCACTCACAGGGTAGAGTGGACTTCAAATTTTGTTGGGAAAGTGATTTTGTGAGACATTTAATCCCATAGAATTTCAGGTCAGCATAAAAATGAAGAAAGTGGCATCCCATAGCTAACACCACCATCCCCACCCCCCCTCCCACCCCCTTTAGCATACTAACATACTGAACGATTTTGAATGATGATGCAGATTATAAATGATGTTTTCATGAAATATTTCTGAAAGTCGTATTTTATCCTCACTCTTTTTTTTTTTTTAACTTGAAATCTGATGAATTTTAAATCTTGATAAAGCAGAGGAGAAATGAATGTTGGTAATAGAAACTTAACTTACAATGCTATGAGACAATGATGTGTAAAAACAGAATCTATGATACATTGTATATTCCTTTGTATGCATTGGATGTGTAGTACTCTTCTCTGACACAATTTATCCCAGAAAATTAATTACCTGTTCAGATTCTAAATCTGTGAAGTAATTTGGATATCTTTGCCGGAATGCTCATGCACTGTCCAGTATGAAAAATAGTTAAATTTCTGAGAAATGTTTCGTGCTTCAGGTGCTTACAAAATGAATGACAAAGATTTGCTTTTTCCTTGGTACCATCTATCACTAAATCTGTTGTAAACACAGGCTGTAATATGTACTGCCTAGAAGCTAGGCTGCAAAGAGATTTTTTTTATTTTGCTTATACAAATATATGTACATGTATCTTGATATTAATAAAGGTGTATTGTTTGCCAGTGATTTTAAAAAAAAAAGCATTTGCATGAATTGGATGTTTTCAAATTTGAAAAAAAAAGAAATAGGCCAGAGTACAGCATTTTATCAAAATTTTAATGTAATTGATTTGATTCTGAACAATTTTCCTACACATTCAAGGCAGTTTGTTCGACCTTTATGATTAATAAATCATAAATATTCAGGTGGTGTCAATCTTCAAATTAATCTCTTAAAACTGATAAACTGAATCTGTTTGGGTAAATAATGGTCCAGTGGCTGAAAATAAGACCTGAACCCTTTTTTTTATTCTAGTGATTATCAACTACAATTAAGAATGCCACTTGTTCTCTAGTGAGGCCCTGCCAACTTTTTCAATCCGAAGAAGATAATGTGGAGCCATAGGAAAGATAAACTGACCACCCCAGCTCTGAAAGAGGGGAAAATTGTTACTGTTTACTCATCACAATTTATCACTTTTGCTGAGTCTAAATTCAGAAATGTTGAAAGATACTGTTACTAATAATAAGGCAAGAAGGGGAATTTTTACACGTGTCTTAAAGCTTAAACTGATTTTTAGCTCTACTGGTCAGAGACCAGAAGAGCTTATGCGATAGTAAGGTGTCCGGCGTCCGTCCGTCTGTCTGTCTGTCTGTCTGTCTGTCTGTCTGTCTGTCCGTCTGTCTGTAAACAATTTTTCAAAATGCTACTCCTCCTACAGTTTTGGTCCGATTTCAATATAACTTGGCACACAAGTAGACTACACTAAGATACATAATTTAGTGCATCGGTTTTTGATTTCGATGGACGGTGTTGCCATGGTTACTAAAAATAGGAATTTCTGTGAAATTCCTTTAAAACGCTACTCCTCCTACAGTTTTGGTCCGATTTCAATATAACTTGGCACACAAGTAGACTACACTAAGATACATAATTTAGTGCATCAATTTTTGATTTCGATGGACGGTGTTGCCATGGTTACTAAAAATAGGAATTTCTGTGAAATTCCTTTAAAAACGCTACTTCTCCTACAGTTTTGGTTCGATTTCAATATAACTTGGCTTACAAGTAGACAACACTAAGATACATAATTTAGTGCATCGGTTTTTGATTTCAATGGACGGTGTTGCCATGGTTACTAAAAATAGAAATTTCTGTGAAATTCCTTTAAAACGCTACTCCTCCTACAGTTTTGGTCCGATTTCAATTTAACTTGGCACACAAGTAGACTACACTAAGATACATAATTTAGTGCATCAATTTTTGATTTCGATGGACGGTGTTGCCATGGTTACTGAAAATAGAAATTTCTGTGAAATTCCTTTAAAAACGCTACTTCTCCTACAGTTTTGGTTCGATTTCAATATAACTTGGCTTACAAGTAGACAACACTAAGATACATAATTTAGTGCATCGGTTTTTGATTTCGTTGGACGGTGTTGCCATGGTTACTAAAAATAGAAATTTCTGTGAAATTCCTTTAAAACGCTACTTCTCCTACAGTTTTGGTCCGATTTCAATATAACTTGGCTTACATGTAGACAACACTAAGATACATAATTTAGTGCATCGGTTTTTGATTTCGTTGGACAGTGTTGCCATGGTTACTAAAAATAGAAATTTCTGTGAAATTCCTTTAAAACGCTACTCCTCCTACAGTTTTGGTCCGATTTCAATATAATTAGGCATACAAGAAGACTATACTAAGATACATAATTTATTGCATCGGTTTTTGAATTCAATGGACGGTGTTGCCATGGTTACTAAAAATAGAAATTTCTGTGAAATTCCTTTTAAACACTACTCCTGCTTCAGTTTTAGTCTGCTTCTAATATAATTACGCATACAAGAAGACTATACTAAGATACATAATTTATTGCATTGGTTTTTGAATTCGATGGACAGTGTTGCCATGGTTACTTAAAATAGAAATTTTTGTGAAATTCCCATTAAACGTTACTCCTCCTACAATTTTGGTCTGATTTCAATCTAATTTGGCACACAGTTAGAATACACTACGATACATAATATGTATTTCTGTTTTTTTTATTTGGGTGAGTGGTGTTGTCATGGTTACTAAAAATAGAAATTTCCGTGAAATACTTTCAAAACGCTACTCCTCCTACAGTTTTTATTGGATTTCAATATAACTTGGCACAGAAGTAGACTACATTAAAATACATAATTCTATTCATTGTTGCATGTTGCAATGTTTCAAATCCAAGTGCTACTTTTCTTTTGTTATACAAACAGACCAGTAGAGCTACAGTCTCATCAGAGACTTCTGGTTCATCTTGACCCAACACTTCGTATCATTTTAAAATTCCTTTAAAGATGAGTGATGAGAGATTTCCATGTCAACATGTTCTTGCATGTAGATATTTCCAATGTTTATATATATTTTGAAATTACATTAAACAGTTTTTAAATTTTCATTGAGGATTATTTGATATAATTTTTATTCCATTTGTGAAGAAAATACTATTGCATTGAAATTTTTAAATGAAAAGAAGATTGTTTCTGCAACTTCTGAACACCTTTGCATTCTCCCTACATATTTTATCTCTCATCTTTTATCTCCACCTTACTGAATCAGTAACAAAATAAAGTTATGTTAAAAAAAACTTCTTGTCATCATGATACAAAGAGATTTTGGTATCAGATGACACTACTGTCAGTGCACCTGACTTTAAGTCAAACAATGAAATTCCTGTTTTTAATCATGGCAAACCTCACTAAAATTAAGAATGAAGGGGGATGAAATGGCTGTGCATTATCTTGATGTTTTAAGCATTGTCAGGTTTTCACCTTAGTAAAAGGAAGGACATCTGTTTTATTTGAAGATGAGACTAGCACCTGTGTGAGTCTTTATTGTTCGTTTGATGAAATGGACAAGGCTCTGCAGGTGTAACAGTATGGAGAGGTTATATCAGTGACACAAAATTATAATATTACTTTTAGGGGCATTCATATAGTAATTCATAAGTCGTAAGAAAATCTTTTCTAGCTGATCTCTGCTAAAATGTTAGTCAGTTGATTTAATGAATTAATATATTGTCGTAGGAGGAAATTTGTTCCAAATTCTCTTGGTGAACTTGATTTGTTTTATAAAGATTATATGAGGTGTATTGATTGTTTGTTTGTTTGTTTTTTTTTTTTTTGACTTGTGCATTTTTAAAAGTTAAGTTACTTTTTTTGCCAATTCCTGTATTTTGTTTTCTGCAAAACACAAAAAGAAATACAAAAACCTTTGAAACTTGTTTGACATTTCACGGAAATAATGAGATTAAAAGATTAATCCCTGCCAACTTTTTTATCTAATCCAGGGTTAATCCCACTTGGGCGTATTTTTCTTTCATGCCTTTTATGTGTTTCCACAAATCATGTTGAAGGTTACAGATACAATAAAAATCTGGTATCTACAATTAATAGCTTCTTCTTTTCTATTGACACCTGCTTTACAGTCATCCATTGTAGTAAACAGCAATTGATTGTAAGTTCAAAGTTCAAGGAGATTTCCCATTCAATCTGGTACCTTAAGTGAAACAATCTCTCTTTCTTCCTCTCTCTCTCTCTCTCTTGTACTTCAGTGCTTCAGGTTGAGGTTTTGCAGGATAACTTTGAATGGTTTCCAAATGCGAAGTTTGCACTTGGTTTGCTTTATATCACAGTTATGTTTTTACATAATGGGTTCCAGAGCAAAGAGCTAAGTTTTATGGATCTTTTTTGATCATTAGTTCCCCTTTCTGGATTTAATGATAAATGTGTGCACCTTTATGTTACAATACCAGAAAAAAGTCTTAGTGGTGTTTGATATGATCACCATATTCCTATTTATCTGCACAGTGGCTTATAGTGGGAATCTTAAGACATGCCAGTATGCTTGTACCTAGATGCTGTCAAAAATGCCACAAGCTTTCACTTTTGGGCACCAAGCAGCTGTATAACTATGTACAATGAAGCGGTCATTAGCAGTGGTTAACTAATTCATAGGCATGTTCCATTCATACCAGTTACTTGCTTGTTAAGAAAGTTGACTTTATGACAATTCATGTCATAATAAGAATTTGCATAATTATCTGTAAAATGAAGTCTCAAATAATTTCTAAGTATAAAATGAAATTCCTTGTACATGTAATAAAGACATTCAGAAATGAAAAATATTGAATTTATAACAACAAAACATGTGAGTTATTTTGTTGTAATTCGTAACTTTTTTCCAATAAAGTAAACAAGGTACTAAAAATTCATATGTTTTAGCTCATTTTTGTAGGCTATAATTTTTGTAGCCTTATTTTTACTCACCAAAGTTGTAATCACCACTGACCAAATATAACAAAATTTTAGCATTTTTGAACTGGTATGTTTACTGTATTTGTTTTTAAATGTACTCCTATATTCAACATTTGTCATGGTTATAAGGTAAATTGTGTTAGTAGCTGATGACAATGATCTTTGCTAAGGTTGATGTAGGTCTGTTGGAAAAACTCACAAAAACAACTTTGTTATCTGTTAATTGCAGATGCCATGATGCAAAAGTGAGTTCTCAAAACTAAGATTTTTTAAGGTTCTATGTGCATACTTGTAAAAGTGCACAAACACATAATTTTTGAAAAGAAAAATTGAGCCTGGTGTTCATGAGGAAAAGTTTTGGATTTTGAGTTTTTGACAAAAGATTGGACTAAATCATGATATACCATAATTTTTTTGTATTTATTTATTTTTAAATATGATAAAAGTGCAAAGGTTTCTACTTCACAGAACGTAAAAGCTCCGCAGTTAATGGTCATCTGGAATAAAATGTTATTTTCACCTAACACTTCAAAACAGCCAGATAAAACTGTCGAAATAGTATTACCAACTCAGAAATTCCATGGAAACTGAAGTGTTGATTTTGTCAGGTCCTGTTAAAACAAAAAGCAGATAATAATAACAGTCCTGGAAGAATACCATTAATAAATGTCACTAAAAGCAGGTATAACTCTGACCCCGTGACAGAGCATTGATGAATGGGGGGCTGCCAAGGATTGGAGAGATTAGAATTGCAAATACAAATATCCCCTGCATTGCTCAACATCTGTATCACAGAAAAATTTTAGGACCAAGAGATTTGTAAAAGGATTTTCTTGGTCTCCCAAAAACAACATATAGCCATGTTGGCAAACACTTGTAAGACACTATCCCTAGACCATTTATTTCAGTGCGGAAATAATCAAAAGTTTTCTGTCTCCTTCCATAAATCTGAAATGGATGTATGATAATCCTGTGTAAATGTTTCGCAGCCACTGTGTACATATTAGAAATGGAATACATACATCCACTCGACTGATAATGACTTTTTATTTAGGCGGGAATTGTTCCTTAAAGTGTGTAAATGAAACGTACCAAGTTGAACCTGTAAAAATATTATACTGCAGCGATAAAAGTTTTTTTGATGAAATGTGAAGTGGCCTATGAATTTTTATCTACAAAATTAACACACTGAGTCACTTTAGTTGTCTCATAAATTAGATTATAATAGGTACTTATCAGAGTAAAAATGGCGATCTGCAATGTGGACTCTTCACATAAATTAAATCCGTACTTTATAGTTGTCAGTGTTCACAGCGCAAAATTAGAATCTTGTTTTCTCCTTTTGTGCTCTTATTGATTTAAAGTGCGTAGTTTCTAAGTTAATTCAACTTTTTTCATTGATAATTTCCTATTTAATTGACTTGATAAAAAAAAAAAATGCTTAATGGCACTTAGCAAGGAAGGGTTAGTTCAGTAAATTTGTCATTGGCATTGAAGTGATTAAAATTTTTATCTAAAAAAGAAAATTTGTCATAATTTCTGGAAGCTAGTCTATGATTTTTTTTAGCATCGAATTCTGCAGTAGCAGTAATATATGTGGAATCAGGCTGATTTACTGTTTTATTTATGTCCGCAGACTTTGGTACATACACTGTACATGAAGACTTCAAATGATTCAGCAGTTTTATTACCAACAAAGCTAATATAAGAAATAATTGAATAAGAAAAAGAAGATCATCAAATATAGTCAATCTAAAAGGGCCAACAAAGGTTCTAGTCCCAGGCATCCACAAAACTTTCAACATGTTACCCAAGTGGGTCTTTTTAGATGTCACCGGCATTTGCAGAGTGCAATAAAGTTTACTTAATTCCATATTGGTTCAAAAAAAGTCATAAAACTGCGAAACCAAAAGCAAACATAAAATCCAATAATGACTAATTTTTTTTGTAGGAAATGTGATTTAATTTGTTCTAGAAAATTGCTGGGTAAGTGTTATATGTTGCAATTGTCATAAATCTGCTCTTTTCTTAGTTATTAATTAAAATGTCACTTTTTTCATTTGGAGGCAAATTTGGTTGCCATCACTGTGTGAATTTCAATTTATCAAGTGTCACTAACTTAAGACACTAACTGTGTCAAAATAATTTTTTCCCAGAATAAATTGGGGAGAAAAATTAAAAAGTATACATATAAAGTGTATTATTTGGCTCCGACTTCCCTATAATTTTGGTAAAATTGTGGTAAAAGTGTTTAAACTGGAGAGTAATTAAAATACTTGGGGTTATGAATCACCCTCTCTCTGGTTCCTGTAATGAGTGAATTTAGAAAGTTTTTGTCGAGGATGTAAGTGGCCCCTCAGTGTAGACCAGGCAGACACTACTACTATACCTCCTAAGATGTCAAGTGGGTCTTCAGTTGACTTGGGTTCATCTCATTGTGTCTACCTCCCTACTTGAAGCATAAGAAAAGAGATCTAAATCAGTTATACCAGTATGTTTGAAATGTATCAGGATGGGCTGATTCAAGATTGAGATGTACACTGTAGCTGTGGAAGGGGGGGGGGGTCTTTTCCTCTCTTAACTTTGTAAAAATTTCTCCTCTGTGTGTTGCTTTCAGACTTTTTACAAATGCTGGATTCCATCTTGGATTTAGTCTTTAGCCTTTTGTACTTCATCCACTAATTTCTGTATAGATCGAATTATAAAGAAAGGCAGTGAAGAGACTTTTATTTATATATTTTTAATATTTCAATTTAATCATAAAGTCCATTACTCTATGAAAAATACCAGTATCTGTTAAAGCTGCTCATGGACAAAAACCTAAAAAATGAACAGCCTTGCTTGGTCTGAGTTCCTTTATTAGCAATAGCAGGTGTTTTATGGTATATTTCTGCCACATCATAGTGGCTTTGTAGTAAAAATGTGACATGGTGGGTTCAGACGTTCAACATCAGCTTTAAAGCCTAAGTAACCAGATTAGAACCATATGCAAGCTAATGCTTTTGATGGTGTTCATCTGCTAATTGCAACTTTTTTTATTTCAAATAATTTGGCCCTCATATACAGCGACAGCAAGCCTACAGGTGGGGGTAAGCTGCACCACAAGAAGCATAATGCCACAGGCTAACACTTTTTTTAATTCGGGCTGCCAAAAATAAAATGGTACATATTCTTCAGTTTTTGCCTACTTCCTGAATCAGAAAGTCTCCATTATCTAATTATTCTTAATCAATTCAAATATAAATGGGAAGCTATATCAAAATCTGTCTATACTTTGAAATTTTAAATGCATGTATCACATATTAATTAAAGACTTTTCATTTTATAAATGCTTTATTTGATGTGCATATACTTTTAAAACATGAACAATAATGTTCAATAACTAATTAAAAAAAAAGGAATGGAAACCTTGATTAAATTGATGTGCATATTTTTTAAAGCTAATAATTAAAGTTGTCAGAAGAAGTGTATTTATAAATAGCATTGATAGTATGAATGTCTGGATATAAGTGCAGCTGGATGTTGATAAATGAAAAATTAAACAATGATATAAATACACTGTTTTGTGTCAACTCACTATCTTTTTATAAATTCAAATAGTCCTGACAAAAGAAAGAAAATCACTTGAGATTTATATAATATCCATCTCACACAAATTTATCTCCAAAATACTTCCTCTCTCCTTGCTGAAAGGAAAAAAAAATAAATTACAGAACAATATTTTTCCTCCGCTATTATACTTTTTTACCATCAAGTCTGCATCCTGCATTATTATACTGGGAGTTCTGAAGCACAGGGTCTGAGCTCTCTGTCTGGGAAAACTTTCTCACAATTCTTACTGTGATTGTCCATAATTGATACATACAAGAGTCATTTCCTGTGAGGTAGGAACTAATTGTGATGATTTGAAATTTGAAGCCTTCTGCTTCTGTCATGTGTATTTCTAGAAAATTGAGCACCAGGCATAGAATTTCAGTGAAATTGATTCTATTTTGAAGTTAGTGGGAGAGGGAAGTTAGATAATTGTTTGTGCAGTTCAAATTTATTTATGCAGTTGCATCACACTGAATTAAAAAAAAATATTAAAAGACCTTCTTGATTTAACAAGATATTTCCTAATGCAAAAATATCTACCATCATGTTCATCTAGTGCATGTGTGCCTCATTCTCTTAAGGTCAAGAAATTTTATATTTGAATTTAACTTGGTTGAAAATGAAAACCTTTAACACACTGCATGATAGATGATCACAAAAGAGCCTCTGGTTTGTTATTTCGTGGATACAGTTTATTATCAGTAATATCTAAAGAATTTGTCCATGATTTATGGTAACATTTTATGCTCCCTATGACTCCTATTGGAAATTGCTTTCAGAATGGAGTGTTATGGCATCTTAATTTGATGAAATGACCATTTCAATTGACCAGATTGCCAGTACATGCAAAAGGTCAACATTGCTGTGTGCTATATTGAATTCTGTCTATGATAAATGGTTTTTGCCAAAAGGAAGGTAGATTTTGAGGCCTTTTAGACTATTTATATGTCATTTACAATTTATGTTCAAGGATAATGGGTCCTAGATGCAGCAACAATTTCTAAAATGATGGATGCTTGCCTTAGTGCACATGCTGTTATACATATGCAAGTGGCTTAGGCTCACAGGGTTTCTTAATCCATTTGTTGGTGTGAAAAATCTGACAAGCCTGATCTTTATTAATTTTATGTTTGTCAATGTCTTCCGTTCAGAATTTTCTGACAGAATTTTGATGAAAAATAGCATTCATACCATAAAACTGGATTAGGGTTTTGTCAAAGAAATTAAAATATGCATGAGCTTGATTTATTCAGAGTGCCAATTCAAACACACACACAAAACACAGAGATACTTTCAATATTTTTGTTGTTAAGGTTTATTCTGTTAATTTTAAGAACATACTTTGGTAGATGGTTGCAGAAAAGCAGGTGAAAGTGCATATAAATTCACAGGTAGGGATGCAAAAATATAGGGATTTAGCTGAGATGATTTATTTTTCATTGAAGTGCAGGCCATTGCATTACCATTATTCCAGTTTACCTGCCAGTGTGTTGTATAAGCATAACCATGAATGATTACACTTAAGAATTTATTTTTGGTAGATTGTTATTGAGAAAAAAGGGTATTTTGAACAATGGCCATGTCAAGATTCTTGAACTACCTGAGCATTTTCCACTTAGTAAGATATTGATAAAGGCTTTTCCAGAGCCACAGGTTTCTAAGATGGCTCTTGACTATGATTCACTCCTTCAACAAATCTCATTCAACTTCTACATATCTTTGATGCAGACAAATCAGTTGAGAGAGAAAATATATTTATACCTGTCTGCTTGGAAAACAATCGCTGGTTGTGAAGGGCAGACAAAGTCTCGAAACCAAACAGTGAATGTGTGAAGCCAGTCTTCTCATCTATTTACCTTAAGTTAATGATTTAAACATGAAACCCATCTAATCTTCTTCCTGTTTGTGTGAATGGGAAGATGCTGGCCCTGTAGAGTACTGCAGCAGAATTCTTTATTCTGCCTTCCAGGCTTGCATCCTGCCAAACACTCCATCAACCTATCAAGCCATTATGTATTCCTATGATTGGTTTTTTTTTTCTTTTATGTTATAATGCAAATATGACTTAAAAAGGCTCTTAAATTTGAACTGTAATAGTTGATAGCCAGGTAATTAGGTATCCTAGTATTTGAAGAGAATGTCCAAACTCTATGTGATATATTCCATGTTTTACTGCTTTTTCCAGTATAACAGCTTTCACACACACAGGGATGACTCTACAGATCATATGCTGGTATATCAAAGTACAGTATTTTGTGGTATGCATGTGGTGATTTTGGGTGGAGTTACTTATACAGAACAGGTGAAACAAAAAAGAATATATCATTTCCTTTCAATTCATATCCATACTGGGCAGGAGTGCAATTTCCAAGGATGAAAGATTGGATCTAAAGAAGCTAAACGTGATTGTATTCAGGGAACTTTTCCATTGACAAGGGTGGAACATTTCTTATTAATGGCAAACAGGACATGCCTTGTTGAGCTGAAACATTTATTAAGTTGTCTTTGTGTGTTCATTTTACTTGGTAAACATTTTTGGTCTGCGGAATAAAATACGTGCAGCACACAGTGTTGTACAAGCAATTTTCTTAATATTTTTTCAAGTAATTTAATCAATTCAACCGAATCTGTACCAAAAAAAAAAAAAAAAAACTCCCAATATTTTTGGATTTTTTTTTTTAAAGGACAAAAATTAATATACCCATTGTGTTATAATATAATGGGTTTTTTTGCAGTCTGACTGGAAAAGAATTGTTTTATGATGTGTTAAAATAATTTTTAACATAGGAGTATTACTTTAATTAAACTTAAATGTGCTAGGGGAATTTTATATGAAAATAGTTTGATTTCCTAGTGATTACTAATAATTTAAAAAGAAGTTTTCCTGGTTCATATATAAAATTAGTTTTTGTCAAAGTTTATAATGGTCATAAATGTTGTAAACTATGCCTTAAAATAAAACTTCCTGTTCAACATAATTTGGACTTTCTTAAATTTGAAATGCCTTTCCCTTTTGTAGTGAAAGAAGGGAGGGGTCAATTGTTCAGGGGAAATATAAGGTTTGGGGATAAGGAGGGTTAATATACCCCAAGTGTGTCAACATGTCAGATTTTACTGTATTCTCCAGATCAATGTTGATCCAACAAATTATCCCTTGAGTAGGCAAGTGCCACTTCAGAGTTTAATTTAAGCAGGACAATCTCCATTGTCCGACAAATTTCACTGTTAAATGAAGAAATATTTAGAAACGGAAACACATAATCTGTTTGTTTAATCATTTTCTGTTGGAGTGAAATGTTTTCTCTAAATATTTTTCTTATTCTGTCTAAATTTAAAGAGTTTACTGAAATAATATGCAAATTATTTTTCCTTGAAAGCGGTTTGCTGACATAGTATTGTTATTATTAGAGGTATATCATTAAATTGGTTAGACCCCATTGTAAATGATTTATGAATGAATCATTCTACTTCACTAATTACCTTGAATGGTCAGAGATGAGCATAAAATTATTTACACCTGGAAAATCATTAATGTACAATAAGTGTCATTTTCATTCATAATTTTTGTAAAAACGCTGGATGGAGATGCTTTAAACTGTTGTGTGACATTAACATTTTGTGGTAATATTCATATAAATGTTGTCTGAAAAAATCTTTCCAATGGGTTTCATTAAAGACTCAAAAAGTCAGTTCATAAATATTTTTTTTTTACTTTAAAAATTAATTAGAAATTTACATTTATTTGGCAACACAGTAATGATATTTTTTCTAAACAATATTTGATAATTAATCATTTATATAAAAACAAAAACAAGAGAGGATTTCCTGTGCCATTAATTCATGATGTAAAAATTAATTCAATAATTTAATTTAATTTTTCAACTTTTATACAGAGATATGACAGCTTGCCATTGTCATTTAATGATATAAAAATAGTGCAGAAATTTATAATTTATGTCATGATTTTTAAAAAGTTAGCAATGAATTTTAGCATAATTATAAAGAATCAACTGCAGAAATTAAAACGTCAATTAGAGGTATACATGTATAGAATGTAACATTTAGACATGTACTGAAAGAGAGAGTCTTTTTGATTTCTGCATGTGGTTTTTATGCCCCTGTCATCGGAGATTCAGGGGCATATAGTTTTTGGTCTTTTCATCTACAGTATATCTGCTTTTTTGAAAAAAAAAACTTTAACATGGACCGTAGGTGCTAGGGCTTTCATATTTCATCTTATGACAGAACATTTTTTCATGTACTGATATTTTTTTTTGACATCATGACCTTAGAGTTTGATCTACGTTTGAAAAACTTGATCTTGGCAAGAATTTTTGAATGGCTGGTACTAGGGGTTTCATCTTTCACAAGTGTATTCTTTGCAACAACATCTTTCTTTGGGTACAACATTTTTGATCTCATATCCTTAACCTTGGAGTTTGATCTTCTTTTGAAAAACAAACCTTGGCCATGGGCTGCCAGGGCATCAGTTTTTCCAAGACATATCTTGTTTTTCCCCATTAGTTGGCATTTTTTCATCTCTCTACTGTCACCCAAACCATCTGGGTATAAATTCCTTTTATCAGGGATTAACTTAAACACGAAAACTGCATTTCAGAGTGGATTGGTAAATAGGTTAAAGGTCATTGACAATTTCCTGTTAACTTGTCAAGTTATTACTACCACCCTCCAAATACCTTAATGAAAGACTATTTAATTTGGTACTTGTATTTGTTAAAGTTTTGTGATTCAGTGTCCTTAGTCGATATTTTCAGTGAGTAGAAGTGGACGTGCAGGTTTTTCATGATTTCTACATGTCACTATCAATGAAATTTTATTTCCACCAAAAATCTTGTATCTGGTACCAAGAAATGTACCCACTGCAAGTATAAGTTTTCCTTCTAAGGGACAGAGTATGAACTAAAACTGGTCTCTCTCTCTCTCTCTCTCTCTCTGAAAAACAGGATCACTGTTGATCAAGAGGGAACAGTGTTGACATACTTGGAGAACATAAAAATTGTTGACCTAGATAGAAAGCACGCTGGACAACATGGTTTTGCACATCTTGAAATGATTGATAGCGTAGGAGCCCCAGTACTAACTCATGAGTGGGGCTTATCCATTCTTCAATTTTAGAGGGGGTACCAGGTCTTGTTTACTACAAAAGCTGAATGAAATTGTAAGATAATAAAATGCACCCCTCCTTGACCTAAATAAATACATCATTTGATGTGACCTGCTGTCACCTTAGAGGAAGGCAGGAGGGACTGATGTGAAGCGAAATAGAAGTTTATTATGAAGTGTCGCACATTGTTTCTTGGTAACGGATGCAGATAACATTTTTAGATTAGAAATAACTTGCAATGAAATGAGTGAAGAGTGGCATTTTCCACATTTCACAACATACAGATGAATCACGCTTTCTCTCTTTCTTTTTTTTTTAATGCAATGCTATGTAAAATGACTGAACATGAATGAGGTTTCCCCGACATCAAATCATACGATAATATAATATAGCAAGTGGGAAATCGGATGATGTGAAGCGCACCCTCTCCCTTCCCCATTTATAATAATTGTTATGCAGAGAGAAGTTCTTTTTTTTTTATACTTCCAATATCAAAAGAAATACGTAAGCAAAAGGCAGCTTCATCTTAAGTCATTTGTGCAAACTCCTTCAGTCACTCTTAAATGTGCATAGGAATAATTATATACAAAGTGGGATAACTCTTTCGACAGTCGATACAAGTAAAATTTTTACTAACAATTAAGAAGTCCAATTAATTCAAACTTCGGTCTGGTCCGATTTATATTCCAAATAGTATATGTGCCATAACTTCTTTCCATTTAGCTGTAGAATGTAGCTCTCCAAAAAAAAAAAAAATAACAATAATTAAAAAAAAAAAACAAAAACAAAAGAAAACAAATAAACATAAAAAGAAAAAATGTCCATTGTGGCGACACGCTTTAAAAAAAATTACGAACTTTGAATTTTTTTTTCAATGTGCGTTACAAATGGGACAAAATCAAGGCACTTTGAAAAAATGTTCAAAGTGCGTTAAGAGTGTACATCAATATTTTTTTACCACAGAGACGCTTGACGCACTTTGGAAACAAAATGTGTTTGTGAAACACTGATGCCCCCGTATGGCAGCTTATGGCGAAGGTTAAAGTTTCTTAAATGCAAGTCAAACTCCAGGTCAAGAAATCAAAAATGTTGATACCCAAAGAAGGTCTTGTCTTGAGGAATATACCTGTGAAATATGAAAGCCCTAGTACAAACCGTTGAAAAGTTATGGCGAAGGTTAAAGTTTTTTTTAAAGTAAGTAAAACGGCAAGGTCAAGGTCAAATGGTGCCCAAGGGAAGTTCTTTTCAAAAGTGATACACATGATCGTGAAATGTGAAAACCCTAGAACCAAATGTTCAAATATTATGGCCAATGTTAAAAATTTTTAAAAGTAGGTCAAACTCCAAGGTCAAGATCAATGCCAAAATTGTTGGTATCAAAAGGAAAGTCTTGTCACAAAGAGTATACATGTGAGGTATAAAAACCCTAACACAAACTGTTCAAAAGTTATGGCCAAGGTTAACGTTTTTCCAAAGTAGGTCAAACTTCAAGGTCAAAGGGTCAGAGTTGTTGGTATTTAAAGGAAGGCCTTGTCACAAGGAATGCATATGTGAAGTATGAAAGCCCTAACACCAACTGTTCAAAAGTTGTGGCCAAGGTTAAAGTTTTTCAAAAGTAAGTCAAACTCCAAGGTCAAAGGGTCAAAGTTGTTGGTATCTAAAGGAACGTCTTCCAAGTGTTCAAAAGTTATGGCCAAGGTTAAAGTCTCATAAAATTTTGCAAAAGTGGGTCAAAATCCAAGGTCAAAATTGATGGTACCCAAAGAAATGTCTCGTCACAAGGAATATACACATGTGAAATATGAAAGCCAAAGCTCCAACCAAGCAAAAGTTATGGGCAAGGTTAAAATTTTTGCGGACAGACAGACAGACAGACAGACGGACGGACAGGGCAAAAACTATATGCCCCCGAATCTTCGATTACGGGGGCATAAAATATGTATTAAACAATTCTTCTAGACTTAGATTTAAGTAACAGACAGTATTATTTTGTTATATTTCTTTCGAAAAACTGATGAATCGATCTACCCTTATCGTGAACGAGGAGAAGACAGGTAGGTCCCTCAGCCCAATTCTTTATCTTTCCTTCCAAAATTTATGTATTTACATAACTAGTATTACAGTGGTTTACTTTCTTTCAATAAATATAAGTTATCGTACAAAACGGTACAATAGATGAAAAAAAAATTATATAAGCTTTTCTGAAAAAAAAAAATAATGATAAAAAAAAAATTAACGCACCCTAGCTATTATAATAAATAAGAGAAGCTCAGGGGGCCACATCGCTGATCTAAGCAACAACAGCCAACTGACTATACTTTGGTCAAAATAGCTTTACAAAATTAACTTAATATATAAAAAGCATAAATAATTTTTTTCATACCTCTTAATACTAATCAAATAACTGTTAAAAAATCATTTTGTGCGAGAATAAACAATGTTTAGCTCACCTCAACGAAGTTGGGGGAGCTTATGTAATATACCCCCGGCGTTGGCGTCCCAAGTTAAAGTTTTAGAGCAGTTTTTTTTTTCAAGTACTTCTATGCCCTATATTAATCAGAGATGCATGGAGGATGCTTTTAGTCCGTTTCGTTGTACCAGTCAAGGTTTCAGAGGCTGCAATTTCAGCTAAAGAATGACCAGGTTAATGTTTTTGGAGCAGGTTAAAGTTTTGGGAGCAGGTCTCATTTCCAAGTAACTATAAGCCATATGTTGACCAAACTTGCATGGATGATACACCTAAGGATGCACACTACCAGGCTTGCTTCGGATGCTGGATCTGACCTACATTTTCCTGATGAGTGACCAGATTAAAGTTTTTGGAGCAGATCTCGTTTCCAAGTAACTTTAAGTCCTATGTTGACCAAACTTGCATGGATGATGCATCTAAGGATGCACACTAGCAGATAACTGCAGAACTGTAGCGTTATGGTTTTATATCATAACACTACAGATCCCATAATGCAAATATGGTGCAATTTGCGGCGCAAGATTTTCTGCGCACTCTGGGAATGCATTTGCCACTTTCCAGCATTGGTCAATCAGCGACCTTTCATTCCCTAATTCAAGACACACTCTTTAACCAACCTGTATATTTTATCCACGTCCTAACCCTTTCTAGTCGTCTCTACAGACCAATAAACTCCCTTGTTGTGAATTTGTTGTCGGATGGCACAAAATTCACAATAAGCGAGTTTAATGGTCTGTAGAGACGTCTAGAAAGGGTAAGAAGATGGATAAAATATACAGATTGGTCATATAATATGTCTACAGTTAGGGAATGAAAGGTAGTTGATTGACAAATGCTGGAAAGTGGTGAAAATGCACCCCCAAAGTGCGCAGAAAATCTTGAGCCGTAAATTGCACTATATTTGCATTACGGATCTGTAGCGTTATGGTCATGGACTAAAATATAAAACCATAACGATACAGTTCTGCAGCTAACTATATACCAGGTTGCTTCGGATGCTGGATCCGACCTACATTTTCCGGATGAGTGACCAGGGTAAAGTTTTGGAGCAGATCTCATTTCCAAGTAAATATAAGTCCTATGTTGACCAAACTTGCATGGATGATACATTTAAGGATGCACACTACTGGACTTGCTTCAGATGCTGGATCTGACCTAAATTTTCCGGATGAGTGACCAGGTGAAAGTTTTTGGAGCAGGTCCATTGCCAAGAATCTATAAGGCCTATCTGAACCAAACTTGCATGGATGATGCATCAAGGGACGAACACTCTCAAACTTCTTCAGATGCTGAATTTGACTCGCATTTTCTGGATGAGTGACTAGTTTAAAGTTTTTAGATAAGTCCACTCCCAAGTAACTTTAAGCCCTATCAGACCAAAATCGCATAAATGTTGCATCTAGGGATGAACACTACTAGATTATTAGTTTAGTGTGGGGCTAAAATGCCTTACTTAAAGACAACATTCGTTGAGGTGAGCTCTGTAATCTCTGATTACCTATGTTTTCATCTTCTAATTTCTTATCAAATAACTATAAAAAGACCATCATGTTGTGCGGGAAAATTATTTCAATAAAAAAAATCATAATTGCCCCTTTTTCTCTAAGGAAAATGCGATGCTTTAAGTCATAAATCGACCTCTGCATCTACCGAACTTATTATAGACTGGATGAAATTAAAAAAACACACACACAAATTGTGCTATTAAACAATCGTTCCTCCATTATTTCTAAAGGGCCCATTTCCCTTTTATAACATTTACGAAAAACTTTGGGAATAAGACAAAAACCCATAAAAATCTTTAAAACGTCTATATCTCAGACCCTGAAGTGACGCCATCACCGAAAAGTTATCAAACCAGGTTCAAAAATTATTGATCATACCTAAAATTGGCAAGGATATTGACAAGCCGTGCACATTTTTTTCAAAGTGCGTTAATATGGTCGAAATATTTTTATTTCAAAGTGCGTTAACTTGGTCCCAAATTTAAGCACTTTGAAATTTTTTTTCAAAGTGCGTTGTAACGGTCCATCCCAATTTTTGTTTTCAGTCCATCGAGCTACAGAACTGCAGCTACTTTTGAGTTTGCATATGACAATGTGACCTAAACATGTCATATCACTGGACAGATATTGGTGTAAAATATGAAAATTATGAATGGGATTGACAAAATTTAAGAAAAAATACAAGATGTGTTTGTGAAACACTGAAGCCCCTGTATGGCAGGTTATGGCGAAGGTTTTTCAAATACAAGTCAAACTCTAAGGTCAAGAGATAAAAAATGTTGTTACCCAAAGAAAGGACTTGTCTCAGGGTATATAACTGTAAAATGAAAGCCCTAGCACTAACCGTTGAAAAGTTATGGCGATGTTTAAAGTTTTTCGAAATGTAAGTCAAACGTCAAGGTCAAATGATCAAAATTAATGGTGCCCACGGAAAGGTCTTGCCACAAAAATACACATGTGTTCAAAAGTTATGACCAAAGTTAAAGTTTTTCAAAACTAGGTCAAACTCCAAGGTCAAGGACAAAAGGTCAAAACTTTTGGTACTCAAGGAAAGGTCTTGTCACAAGAAATACACATGTGAAATATGAAAGCACTAGCACCAACAGTTCAAAAGTTATGACCAAGGTTAAAGTTTTTCAAAAGCAGGTCAAACTCGAAGGTCAAGGTCAAAGTTCGAAATTGTTGGTATCCAATGGAAGGTCTTGTCACGAAGAATATAACTTTGAAATATGAAAGCCCTAGTACTTATCTTTCAAAAGTAATTGCCGATTTTTAAAAATGGGTCAATTGTCAAGGTCAAAAATATTTATACCCAAGGAAAGGTCTATTCAGAAGGAATGCAGATATGAAGAATGAAAGCCCTAGCACCAACTGTTCAAAAGTTATTGCCAAGGTTAAAGTTTTGTAAAATTTTTCAGAGGTGGGCCAAACCCCAAGGTCAAAATGTAAAATATGTTGATACCCAAAGAAAGGTCTTGTCATAAGGAATACACATGTGAAATATGAAAGCCATAGCTCCAACCAATCAAAAGTTATGGGCCAGGGTAAAGTTTTTGCGAATAAGATTTTTCTTTGGGTAACATTTTTATCTCTTGGCCTTGGAGTTTGACCCACTTTTGCAAAATTTTATCAAACTTTAACTTTGGCCATAACTTTTGAACAGTTGGTGCTAGGATTTTTATACTTCACGGGTGTATTCCTTGTGACAAGACCCTCCATTAAATATAAAAAAATTGACCTTAATCTTGGAGTATGACCCACTTTTCAAAAACTTTGACCTTGTCCATAACTTTTGAATGGTTGGTGATAGGGCTTTCATATTTCAAAGGTGTATTCCTTGTGACAAAACCTTCCATTGGATACCAACAATTATGACCTTGACCTTACAGTTTGACCTACTTTTGAAAAACGTTAACCTTGTCCATAACCTTTGAATGGTTGGTGATAGGGCTTTCATATTTCACAAGTGTATTTCTTATATCAAGACCTTCCCTTGCTCACTATTAATTTTGACCCTGACCTTTACATTTGACTTACCTTAAAAAAAACTTTAACTTTCTTTAACCTTTGTTATAACTTTTGAACGGTTAGTGCTAGGGCTTTCATATTTCACAATTATATTCCCTGAGACAAGACTTTTCTTCGGGTAAAGCATTTTTATCTCTTGACCTTGATGTTTGAATTGCATTTGAGAAACTTTAACTTTTGTCACAAGCTGTCAAACGGGGACATCAGTATTTCACAAACGCATCTTTTTTTGTATCTTGAAGACACACTTCCACTGATGACAAGATAAACTTGACGTAGGAAAATACACTTCACAAAACTTTTCAACTGTTCACCCTGGTAAATTTATGATTTAATTTAAAATTGAGGAATAAAAAGATTTTTTGACAAAATTTTGTAGCCGATCATCTCCTGAGCCTTATTTTTTCTGGTCTATAATTTAAAAAGTCACCTATGCCCCTATATAGCAGCTCATGGCAAAGGTTAAAGTTTCTCATATGCAAGTGAAAGTTATGGCCAATGTTATAGTTTTTCAAAGTAGGTCAGGTCAAAGGGTTAAAAATATTGGTACCCAGAGGAAGGTCTTATCGCTAGGAATACATAAGTGAATTGTGAAAGCCCTAGCACTTCAAAACTTATGACCAAGGTTAAAGTTTTTAAAAGTAAGCCAAACTCAAAGGTCAAGGTCAAAATTGTTGGTATTCAGGGGAAGTTCTTGTCACAAGAAATATACGTTTGAAATATGACAGCCCTTGCACTAACCGTTCAAAAGTCGTGACCTAGGTCAAATGTCAAAATTGTTGGTACCAAAGGGAAGGTCTTGTCACGTGGAATACGTCTATGATATACGAAAGCCCTAGCACTAACCATTCAAACGTGGGTCAAACCCGAATGTCAAGGTCAAAGGGTCAAAATTGTTGGTACCCAATGAAGCATGAAAGCCTTAGCACCAACCGTTCAAAATTTCAAAAGTTATGGCCAAGGTTAAAGTTTGTTAAAAGTTTGCAAAAGTGGGTCAAACTATAAGGTCAAGGCCAAGAGGTCAAATATGATGGTATCCAAAGAAAAGTCTTGTCACAAGGAATACACATGTGAAATATAAAAGCCATAGCCCTAACCAATCAAAAGTTATGGGCAAGGTTATAGTTTTTGCGGACAGACAGACGGACGGACACGGCAAAAACAAGAAATCCGTTCTATACAGCACGGGCGTCATCTACTTGGCTACTTTTTGCGACTGTATCAGAGAGTCTCAATGTAAAAACACATAAAATGGCAGTGACCATTAAGGAAAGATCGAGAGCCATTGTAACGTTAGTGTCTGAATTGTCCTTACGACAGGTTGTACTCGCCTTCTTCCGTTGCATATTTCGTCTTCAATATTGGTCCAAAAAATTAGCAACCTGTATCAAAAGTTATTTTATAATATTTTTTTTCTCTGTTTCGGGTCTAACGTCATTTCGATAAACAACTTACAACAATTCAAAAGCTGTGAGCAAATTTCAATCTAACAGGAAGTGTTCGAGATATCCTCCGAAGGCTAAGGTCTCGAGTCACAACCGCAGTTCAGGATGGCTACATCGTTCTTAACTATTTTAAAATACTTCAAAGATAGACGGAAACCAGCCACCTCAAAAGCAAGTCAAAAATGGGATCCCCAACAGTCTGTAACCACCTTAAGGATGTACATTTATTTGCCAGGTTTAGTGCTGACCCAGAGACATCGAGCCGCACGCCTGGTATGGGCACGAAGCTGATTTACCGGAGCTGACTGGGCAAATTTCCTTTTTGTAGACAAAAATTTAGTTATAGAATCATGAAAGTTGGAGAAGGGTGTGCTGGTCTGTAACGAGGATATGGACAGGTTTGATGGAGGTGGTACTATCATGGTCTGGGAGGGAGTATCGATCCACACAAAAACTCCCATTATTCATGTACATGTTAAAGGGGTCTTACAGCATTCATATACTTAAAAAATATTGAGTGAACACTTTGACCCAGTATGAGCACTATGCTATCTGGAAACCATACTAACAGTTTCTACTAGTCGCGGACCAGAAAAGCTTATATGCGATGCTCAAGTGTCATTAGGTTTAGCTTTCTATTCGTCAATACACAATTTTAAATATATTATTCTTAATATTGTTTTGGTCAAATTGAAATCGAATTTAGTACTACACAAGTAGACTACACTATTTATAGAAGGGTTTTTGATTTCCATGAAAGATGTATAGTCTTACATGTATTTATATATTTTCATGAAAATTGATGCTACAAATACAGTCATCTGTATAATTCTTTCAAAATGGTACAACAGTTTTGCTTCAATGAAGAACAAGTACCTGGTAGATTGTAGTAAAAAATAATTATGATAATGTACATATATATAAATGATGCTTTTGATTTCGATAAATGACCAAGTCATGGTTACTTTAAAGAGAATACTTAGTATACCCTTCTGATATGCTAAATGCTACTCCTAATATTTTACTGTCTGATTGTAATAAAAGCTGTTAAACAAACAGAATACATCATAATACATGTGGGTTTTTTTTGAATTTCAATGAAAGGTGTTGTCATGATTACTGAAAATAAAATATGAAAATTCTTATGCTCCAGTACATAAAACAAGTGCAAATTTAGAAAATATCAAGATAAACAATTTTTAAACATAATGTGAAGCGTCTGACACTATCAAGAATTCAAACCACTCGAGTTACATTCTCATTAGATAGTAAGTTCTATTGATAAAATTATATTATTCTCCGCACCCAATTTTTCCCAGTGTCTCAGTTTAGTCATATTCTGTGTTAATAAGATAGCCTGTATTATTCTAACTAAAGTCTCACCAAAGATTTTTTTTTTCTTTTCTTTCTCCCCCCCCCCCTTTTTGAGATTTTCAGTCGCTGGATTTTGTGGTCGATTCGTGTACACCATATCCTGAACCCCCCCCCCCCCCTTCATTTTTTTTTCTTTTTCTTGCATCTTTCTACTGCATCTACTTCAAAATATACTTGATCTTCATTTCCCAAGAACGCATCAACTCTCTTAAATGAGTTTAAGCTTAAAAAAAAATGAGTTGACTTTTTATCACGGCGAATGAAAACATTCTAGAGCACGTGTTACATTAAAAGTTTTTTTTTTTCAATTTATCACGTCTTTATAAATCTACATATTAATCGTTCTAGATAAAATTTTAAGCTTTTAATGTAACACACTCCCTTTGACAGTTAAAATTTTGTTTAAACCATCGAAGTGCATATATTACAATGGAGGTTAATTTTATAACATAACAAAAATGAGACACTAATTATTTATTTTTAATTACCAGTGAATCGTCAGCATCTGCGACGTCGGATATCGTCTGTGTATCAATTTCCTTTATTAAAGCCTTTGATTGATTCAAACTATCAATGACAGTTTTGTTCGTGGACTTATTGTTAAGTAGTTGCTAACAAAACTGTTCTAAGAGACATGACTTTGTATTGTTGTCAAGCTCTGTATCTGCAACAACTTGTGAAATAACGATTCACCATTTACAAAATGTAATTGATTAAAAATAAGAGTTTGAATCTGAAAAGATAACGTGCTGTTACTTAACTTAATTTTATTATCATGATAATTAGGTCTTTCCACCTTTCTGTGGAAAGACCTCTTGAAATGCTTATGTTTATTATTATTATTATTAGGTCTTTCCACCTTTCTGTGGAAAGACCTCTTGAAATGCTTATGTTTATTATTATTATTATTTTTCCGTTACGGACTTTTGAACCGAAAGACTTATCGAAGAACTTTATAATTCATGATACTCGACAACAAAAGTTATTTCGAAAAACTACCCAACGAGTATGACCTATGACCCCTTTCGGAGTTCTTGCCCCTTGTATGAAAAACCTTGTTATCGCTACTCCTTCGAAACCGTAAACCGTAGAGGTACAGAACCTTCATAAATATCTTCGACTAATTTAGAAAAATCTTCAATCTTTTCATTGAAAAAGTATTCGTCGACCCCTTTTATGAGTTATCGCCCCTGAGAGTTTTTGATGTTTACAAATAATTAAAAATTTTCAAAACGATAAATCGTAGAGACATGGGACTAACTGCATAAGATTTATTGACCTTTGACCTTAAAATATATACAAAGATCAAAGGTCAAGGTCATTCCAAAAATGAGAAATTAAGCTCTTTTAATATCTCTTTTGTCTTTCAACATATACTTAATATCTTTGCATCATTAATATGTCCTCTTAAAACCATTTCAAAGATTTCATACTTGTCCCCTAAGATTTACCCCTTTAAAAGTTATTGCCCCTTTTACTGAAAACCTTGTTAACGCTACTCCTCTGAAACCGTACATCGTAGAGACACAAAACCTTCACTAATGTCTTAAGGGTCTTTAGACACAACTTCAATCTATTCAGTGCGAAAGGATCCGATGACCCCTTATATGAGTTATAGCCCTTTAACGTCTTTGTGCTTACTATTAAACCTTATAACTTTAAAACTAAAAGTCGCAGAAGCATTGGGTCAAGTGCAATGTGACCCTTGACCTTTGACCTTGAATATTTGTTCAAGTTCAAAGGTCAAGGCCATTTCAAAATTTTTAAAATTTTCATTTTTTCTATCTTTCAAGCCATTTCTGGATTCTTTTTGAATAAAAAATTAACTTTAGAGAGCAAAATATGAAAAAATATATGAAATTTAAAGAAGGTGGAAAGACCTCTAATTGTTCGGGAACAATTAGTCTACTAGCTATTATTATTATTATTATTATTATTTTTCCGCTACGGACTTTTGAACCGAAAGACTTATCGAAAAACTTTATAGTTCATGGTACTTGACATCAAAAGTTATTTTGAAAAACTACCCAACGAGTATAACCTATGACCCCTTTCGGAGTTCTTGCCCCTTGTACGAAATACCTTGTTATCGCTACTCCTTCGAAACCGTAAACCATAGAGGTACGGAACCTTCACCAATGTCTTCGACTAATTGAGAGGACTCTTCAATCTTTTCACTGCGAAAGTATATGTGGACCCCTTTTATGAGTTATCGCCCCTGAAAGTTTTCGATGTTTACAAATAATTAAAAATTTTCAAAACGATAGGTCGTAGAGACATGGGACCAACTGCATGAGATTTATTGACCTTTGACCTTAAAATAGATGCAAAGGTCAAAGGTCAAGGTCATTCCAAAAATGAGAAATTAAGCTCTTTTTATATCTTTTTTGTCTTTCAACATATGATATATATCTTTGCATCTTTAATATGTCCTCTTAAAACTATTTCAAATATTTCATACTTGTCCCCAAAGTTTGACCCCTTTAAAAATTATTGTCCTTTTCATTAAAAACCTTGTCATCGCTGCTCCTTCGAAACCGTAGACTGTAAAGACATCAAACCTTCACTAATGTCTTCAGGGTCTTTAGACACAACTTCAATCTATTCAGTGCGAAAGGATCCGATGACCCCTTATATGAGTTATTGCCCTTTAATGTCTTTGCGCTTACTATTAAACCTTATAACTTTAAAACTAAAAGTCGTAGAAGCATGGAGTCAAGTGCAATGTGACCCAGGACCTTTGACCTTGAATATTTGCTCAAGGTCAAAGGTCAGGGTCATTCCGAAATTTTTAAAATTTTCATTTTTTCCATTTTTCAAGCCATTTCTGGTTTCTCTTGTATAAAAATAAACAGTAGAAAGTTAAATATAAAGAACGCATGAAATTTAAAGAAGGTGGAAAGACCTCTAATTTTTCGAGAACAATTAGTCAACTAGTTATTATTTTTCCGCTACGGCCTTTTGAACCGAAAGACTTATCGAAAAACTTTATAGTTCTTGATACTGGACATCAACAGTTATTTCGAAAAACTACCCAACGACTATGACCTATGACCCCTTTCAGAGTTCTTGCCCCTGGCATAAAAAACCTTGTTATCGCTACTCCTTCGAAACCGTAATCCATAGAGGTACGGAACCTTCACCAATGTCTTCGACTAATTGAGGAGACTCTTCAATCTTTCATTGCGAAAGTAATCGTCGACCCCTTTTATGAGTTATTGCCCCTGAAAGTTTATGATGTATACAAATAATTAAAAATTTTCAAAACGATAAGTCGAAGAGACATGGGACCAACTGCACAAGATTCATTGACTTTTGACCTTGAAATATATGCAAAGGTCAAAGGTCAAGGTCATTCCAAAAATGAGAAATTAAGATCTTTTTACAGCTCTTTTGTCTTTCAACATATACTATCTGTCTTTGCATCATTAATATGTGCTCTTAAATCTATTTCAAAGATTTCATTCTTGTCCCCTAAGCTTAACCCCTTTGAAAGTTATTGCCCCTTGTGCGAAAAACCTTGTTATCGCTACTCCTCTGAAACCGTAGACCGTAGAGACATCATATCTTCACTAATGTCTTCAGGGTCTTTAGACACAACTTCAATCTATGCAGTGCAAAAGGATCCAATGACCCCTTATATGAGTTATTGCCCTTTGACGTCTTTGCGCTTAATAGTAGGCCTTATAACTTCAAAAGTATAAGTCGTAGAAGCAAGGAACCAATTGCAATGTGATTCTTGACCTTTGACCTTCAATGTGTGGTAAAGGTCAAAGGTCAAGGTCATTTCAAAATTTTCATTTTTTCTATCTTTCAAGCAATTTATGGATTCTTTTTGCATAAAATTAACTTTCGAGAGTAGAATATAAGATTAAAGAAATTTAAAGAAGGTGGAAAGACCTCTAATTGTTCAAGAACAATTAGTCTCCTAGTTATTATTATTATTATTTTTCTTCCCGGACTTTTGAAACTGCAAGACTTATCGAAAAACTTTATAGGTCATGATACTGGATATCAAAAGTTATTCCGAAAAACGACCCCCCGTGTTTGACCTATGACCTCCTACGAAGTTATTGCCCCTTTCGCAAGAATAGCTTGTTATCGCTACTCCTTCGAAACCATAAACCGTAGAGGAACGGAACCTTCACCAATGTCTTCGACTAATTGAGGGGACTCTTCAGTCTTTTCATTGCGAAAGTATTCATCAACCCCTTTTATGAGTTATTGCCCCTGAAAGTTTATGAAACTTACGAATAATTAAAAATTTTCAAAACGATAAGTTGTAGAGAGATGGGACCAACTGCATAAGATTCATTGACCTTTGACCTTCAAATATATGCAAAGGTCAAAGGTCAAGGTCATTCAAAATATGAGAAATTAAGCTCTTTTTATATCTCTTTTGTCTTTCAACATATCCTAAATATCTTTGCATCATTAATATGTACTCTTAAATCTATTTCAAAGATATCATTCTTGTCCCCTAAGCTTAACCCCTTTGAAAGTTATTGCCCCTTTTACTGAAAACCTTGTTATCGCTACTCCTCCGAAACCATAAACCGTAGAGACACAAAACCTTCACTAACGTCTTCAGGGTCTTTATTCACAACTTCAATCTATTCAGTGCGAAAGTATCCGATGACCCCTTATATGAGTTATCGCCCTTTAACGTCTTTGTGCTTACTATTAAACCTTATAACTTTAAAACTAAAAGTCATAGAAGCATGGGGTCAAGTGCAATGTGACCCCTGACCTTTGACATTGAAAATTTTCAAGGTCAAAGGTCAAGGTCATTTCAAAATTTTTAAAATTTTCATTTTTTCTATCTTTCAAGCCATTTATGGATTCTTTTTGCATAAAAATTAACTTTAGAGAGTTAAATATGAAGAATATATGAAATTTAAAGAAGGTGGAAAGACCTCTAATTGTTCGAGAACAATTAGTCTACTAGTTATGTTTGTAGTTGTTAAAATTGCTATATAAATACCTTGTGATCACTTATCGAGATAAACAAACAAAAATAAACAGAGAGAAAAGAAAAAAAAGAAAAAGATCGATAAATTAAAAAAATACGAATAAATAATTGCAAAACACTAGCTTTTCTTCTTGTAAGTTATTATCTGTGCTTTTGGTCTAAACCATTCAAATATATAATTTTATTTTTTTTAATTAACTACAGTTGTATAGCTATAAATTAAAATACTTTTTCCATTACAGAATATATTTCTTACATTTTAATTTAGTATGCATACTGTAGAACTACAAAAACCAAAGGTTTAGTCCTCTAAAATGTGACGTCATAATCAAATATGCACAAGAAAGTCACTCGGATCATAAGAATTGCGTACCCAGTTTTAATGACGTCAGCAAACCCGCGACCTACGTTTATATCTTTAAAACATAAATTAAACATAGATACCCTTTTTTATTCTTTTGTCTTAAAGTGACAAGATGGAGGACGACATGTTCCTCAATAATATATAATATTTTCAAAGAATTTTTAATTGAAGCATTACTACTTAAATAAGTTTCCTCACAAAAAATTAAGGTACCTTACTAGGAATTTGTATCAGAGGATGTCATTTGCTATATAATCCTATTAGAATTCACTACAACTGCCTATATCACGATTTTTTGGTGTCTTTATCTACTTAGACATTTTGAAAACAGTTTAAAAATCACAAAATAATAACAATTCTGATTTATTTGTTATATATTAAGAAGAGATACAAAACAGATATTCGAGCAACGTGTCGCCTTAAAGGGAAAATTATTTTCAATAAAATTGTTAAAGTGGAAAGGGATAAGAAATTCTCCAGAATCAATATGCCGCACCTCAAAAAATTCACTCGGAAACTTTCTTTATAAGTATATACAAATCACAAACCCGCTGACTGAGGTGGACTCACGCACACGGCGAGTGTGACCGGTCGAAAGGTAATGCTTACTCCTTCATGGCACCTGATCCTTACTCTGATCTTTTCAGAGGTCCGTGTTCGCTCTGCTCACAGTTTTTATTGTTTCAATGGGCTTTAGGTATGATTACTGTTCCTTACCTTAATTTGCATTTTACTATGACGTTTTATGGTTAATTTGCATTTTACTATGACGTTTTATGGTTAATTTGCATTTTACTATGACGTTTTATGGTTAATTTGCATTTTGCTATGACGTTTTATGGTTTATCGATGAAACGATGAATTGGCGTTCTTTGTACAACGGCTTTCTTATAGCACTTGCTTCATAGTGAAAGTGATTAGTGTTATCATAGCGAAACATTCAAATACGGAGTCTTTTCGGGAATAAAAATTATTTTTATGCAAACAAAAAAGCAAAGAGAAAGATTCTGATGATTGTGCATCCCTCACAGTGAGTAATCATGATTAGCAGTCCTCAGCGACCTAATTCTGACAGATGCCATGTCTGATCAATGAAAGATCGAACAGACCCATGAATATTGTAAATAACTTACTGATTGATACTGACGAAATTCAGATCTAATCGAAGTAAGACAATAGAAGGAAAATATCCCTTAAATCAGCATGGCAGGCGTTAAAGATAAGGGTGGACACTAAAGTGTTCTTGGATAAGATACTCCGCATCTGTTGACAGCATCTTCTGTGCATCCTGCATTGCCTTCCCTGACCAGCATACAGACACCAATAGTTGGGTTTACAGATTTGAAATACGCAACCGGGGAGGAAAAGGGTACATTAAATAGTCATACTTTTGAGATCACAAGTCTTTATTCGTTACAAATAAATTGGATTGAACAACAGGCCTATAATCATTCTATGAAAGTTTTCTGAATGGATGAAACTTGAGAGACCATTCATTTTTAAAATACGTGATTGATTCTGGTTGTTTTAGAATTTGCTGGCAGTATACTTTTAATGATTTATTGAAATAATTTGTTTGTTCATGTTCATAACTCTTACTAACCATCATCTTCGCTAGCCAAGGGTGACTATCCGCTCCTCTCCTCTTTAGAGAGGAGCGGATCATCACCCTTGGCTAGCGAAGATGACTAACCATCGTTTGTTACTTTGTTAATTTTTGGCATTGCATGAAGTATTAATTTGAAGATTTATGTTGCACTTTGTATCCTTTGTTTGACTTTAAAAGATATAATGACTTTTTGAAGATTTTTTTTTTTTTGAACAGAAAAAATATGTTTAAGTATAATAAATGTGTCTCTTGAGGTAAGACCTGCAAATCATTAAAAAAAAAATGTTTATCCCATGGGCACTTCAAGCTAAAAAATGGTTTTGTCCCATGGTTTTCTTCGATGAAAAAAAAAATCGTTGTCCCATGCCTGTTTTTACTGGTCCCATCATTGTGATATATTTGCCTTGGTCCCTCACTGACTGGAAAGCAGAATTTAACTCAGTTTTGAAATAACATTATGTTGAATTCAAGGTATAATACTCATCGCCTAATATTCACAATGAATTTATTTAACAGTTTGAAAATGAAGTAGAGAAAGATCAAAAAATTAAATTGGAGATTTCTCAGTTGTCAAATGTTTGTTATTTGTAGAGAGAGGAGGATTCCATGAATGTAACGGAGTATTTTCTTTTTCTTTTTTTTTTTTTTTTTTTTTTTTTTGTTTGGGTAATGCAGAAACAATCATCAATACTGGAGCTTTACTGAACACAATGACTCAAAAATAGGAATTTAATCTTGGAAGTATGCGCAGCGGGGCCAAGTTTATGATGGGCACTCAACAACTTCTGGAGAAATATCAGACGTTCAAAGGAGACATAGAAATGAATATCCCAATGCAAAGTATTTTGAACATCGCAGTTTCCACAGACTAAACCTTGTCATTGTTAATAGCTGAAATACAGTATCTGAAGCGAGATTACATTGAATGTGGTGACAATACTCACCTGGTTTCTTTCTGGTGTCAAGATGCGGAAAGGAACTTTGGAAAGAGAAATTAAGAACGAAAATAAAAATCTCGACTTTGATGTTTTATAAGAGAAAATATATTGTTTGAATGCAAAAGACATCGGCAAGGTATACACAAAACTCGCAGAAACCAGGTAGACTTATTGGGCTGATATTCTGTTGTGGCTTCTCCGACAGTTCTCATCAGTAAGTTGTGAATGCTTTGGAAACTATCAGATCAGAATGAAGATGTCAGGCTACATCTGCACGCTTCTTAATACCAAGCAAGCTTGCTGAGAATTCATCATTTCTACCGAAATATTGCTGGAATAGTGCCGACTCAGCGTGAAGCCGTATAGAATCAGTTTCAGTTGTTCTTCAGTTCATTCGTGGCTATGTTAGTTCTCTCAGTATTCTTTTCCAAGTAGAGTAGTGTGACCTTGTTAAGGATCTAGAAGAGGCACAGAAATGCAGTCCATATTTGTAAACAATAGATAGAGATTTTATTTTTTACGGAAGGGTTTTGAAAAACGCTCAGGAAAATCAAGTCTCTGGATCCAAACCACGAGCTGTCAACAAACAACGTCATAGAACAAATAGTGCAGTTGAAACTCAATGTGAATTATTTTTTGCCATTCCATATATCATAAGTAAGTTGTGAATTTTCTCATCAAGTTTTCACAAACTATTCAGTCATTATTAAGAGGTTTTACTTGGTCTCTTATTTAATCTGGATAGTTAATTATTACGCAATGGTACGATGACGATGACGCGAAGGTACGATGACGAGGTAATTGTGTGATATCGCGATGAAGATGATGCGATGACGATGGTGATTTAGCACGCGTACGATGGAGAGTAGCGAACATCGCTTCATCATTATTTTTCATCGCCATCGCATCGTCGCACCATCGTCCCAAACCTTATCAACGTTAACACAGAAGTGACCTCACAACTGTCCAGGTACGAACACGGAGCTGAATAATCTTTTTCAAAATCTCAACATTAATCATAAAATACATTTGATGGTACTCTGAATAATTGTTAAGTTACTAGTAATTGTTTAAAAGAAACTTAATCTACAGTGTAAAACAAAATCCTTCTTATTTCTATTGATCAAATTTAATTGCATATGGCGCGCAAATGTGTCCAAAGTCTAAATATGCGGAGACCAATCACAAAAAAGGCTACTACAATTCATATTTGTACATCTGTTCCATCAAATGATTTAGGATGTAAGAGTTGCCAAGCCAAGAATGAATTTTGTGATTCATCAATGTTCTGATAGATATGGAGCAGTTTTTGTTCTATTAAATATGGAGCAGTTGTTGAAGATGGTATTGTGTCTTTCACTCTTTGTGCTAACTGCATTTTTCTACGAAAATAATTTGTTCCATAAAGTTAACTTTGGTGCATTAAAAGTGTATAAATACGATACTCTTATATCAAGGAATGACTCAGTTTATATTATTGATACACCCGGATGTAAAATTCCAAATTACGAGGCATTTGATCTTTCGATTAGGGAAAAAATTCTGCCTGGTAGGTTTACGAATTGCGACAAGACTCGTTCATTTCTTAAAATAAGTTCAAACTGTCTTGAGATAGATCATGCAGACGTGCAGAAATCACAGTTCAAAAACTCATTTTCGTTTTGTCGAGTACATAGAATATATCGACCCAGACAAGGACAACACCATAATTTTTTCAGATACATACCAATAAAAGGAAGGCTTATGACCGGTGACCAATTATGTCTCGAAAGTGACATGGCACGAGTAAAATGTTTTGACAGGAAAAACAGGACCATTTTCACAGAACTTTACTGGATATACCAAAGGAATGATTCGTACGAAGAGCTTTGTGATAAACGACTTAGAAAAAGGATGGATGACCCAAAGATAACCGAAAACCTTAATGTTCTGTTGCTTGGTGTTGACTCAACCTCTAGACTAAATTCTCAAAGATATTTTTTAAAAACGAGACAAATATTGGAAAGGGAATTTAATTCTTTTGAATTCAAAGGTCATAACATTGTAGGGATGACTACGTTTCAGAATGTGGTCCCTGTGTTAACTGGAAAGAGTATATACGAACTGAAAGAAGATGGTAAATTTGGAAACACCACAATGGATAATTTTCAGTTTATTTGGAAAGATTTCGAAGAGAATGGTTACAGAACGTTGTTTGCCGAAGATGCAGCACACATGGCTACATTTGACTATTTTAAACCTGGCTTTCAAAACTATCCAGCTCAATTTTATAATCGGCCCTGGTCTGTGGCCTGGTGGTATGCTGGGTCACCACGCTGTATGGGTGGTCGTTCGGAACCAGAAGCTGTGATGGAATATTTAACAAAATTTGTAGATGTATATAAATCAAAGCCGTACTTTGCTTTTGTGTTTCTTTCTTCGCTGACACATGACCGTCAAGAATTATCTGCGGAAATGGATGAAGTCATGTCAAAATTCTTTACCAAAGCTTATGAATCAAATGCGTTTAACAACACAATGGTGTTTTTCTTCAGCGATCATGGATTTAGAATTGGTAGAACACGTTGGTCGAATATAGGCATGTATGAAGTACTGTCGCCTATGTTATTTATCACTGTTCCCAAATGGTTTTCTGATAAGTACAAAAAGATAGACAAAAATCTAAGAAATAATGCAAATAAGCTTACAACAGTTTATGATATCCATGAAACTCTTCGAGATATTTTAAATTTCAATGGACGAGTAGAAGAACACAGTTCCATTCTCAGAGGAGAAAGTTTATTTTCCGACGTCTCGAAAACTAGAAACTGTACTGATGTTGGTGTCCCAGAGTCTCTGTGTTCATGCAGCCATTACATAAATGTTAAGAATTTTTCTACACTATATGCAACACGCAACTTATCTACAGATATTGTTTCAAAATTAAATGATTTATTAAAAAATCATCAATCAGTATGTGAACGCATCAGTTTGGATAAAACAATATCAGTTTATCAAGAAGTTTCAGGAAGAAAGCATACATACCGAATATCTATACGAACACTACCTGGGAAAGCATTGTTCGAAGCGTCTGTTTCCTCAATAAATGACAAATACCACGTTGGACAAATATTGCGTATCAACAAATATGGTGATCAATCAAAATGTTTGAACGACTATTTCTTACGCAATTACTGCTACTGTAAGGATACTTGAATATTTTTGTTCAACAGGCTAATGCTTTACCAGAGATAATTCAATCCGCCCCGTGTTTTCACTTTCATCATCGATTTCTCAAAACCTTTGATTATTCTAGTTGTATCTAGTTAATGACAGGTCATAGTTTTTTCTGTAGGAAATTGTTGGTATACATGTACTTAATTTATTTCAACTTTTAATAATATTTCTTCTTTACTTTCCACAAGGAAATATTGGGGGTAAATTAAAATTTTCTGTCCTAATTTGTCATCATTATTTTCAAATTCCATTGATATTGCAGCCTTCAAACTATGAAAACATTCTAACTTACTTGATTGCTGGTACATGAATTTGTATTTTGTTGAACACAGGTTGCTAGTTTACGTGTAATGAATAACTTATACCCTAGTTCCCTTTCTAAGGAGGAAATTCTCCAAAATCACGTCAGTTTTGAATGTTTTTAATATTCCCAATAATCAAAATGAATTTGGATTACCCTATACTGGATTCCTTAACTTCATAAGAATTCTTACAAAAAACCTTTTTCTTTACTACTCACTAAATAAAATATTAAAAGCAGTGAGGGAGAAACTTCAGGAGTACTGTACAACAATATATTCGAGAAGTGGTGTAAACCAGATGTGGATACTTAAAAATTCTAAGGAACTTTTAGAAAATTTGAAATCGCAAAATTTTACCAAAATCAATTACAACAATACGTACGAATTGTCAACACTTTATACAACCATTCCCCACGATGACTTAAAGTCCAGGCTTTTTGACATCATTGACATCTGCTTTTTCAATAAAAATGGAACTCGTGAATTTACTTACCTTGTCATTGGTCAACATTATTTTATTAAAAACATTCTGATTGTACACACAAGTACTCTGAAGTTGACATTAAAAAGATGCTTGAGTTTCTGATCGACAATATCTATGTAGTTTCTAGAGACCAGGTCTTCCAACAGTCTGTCGGAATTTCCATGGATATTCAATTGCGTCCCGTTAATAACAGAGCTATTTTTGTATTCATGTGAAGAGAATTTATTCAAAATATTATACATGAGAAGAAGAAAACACTTGCTGTGGCCTTCAACTTGACATTTAGATATATCGACGACGTATCAATTAACAATAGTTACTTCCATTCATATGTCGACTCGATATATCCCAGTGAGCTTGAAATAAAAGATACAACAGAGTCCGACACATCTGTTTCATATTTGGATATTTTACTAGAAAAAAGACGTTAATGCTTACCTAACAACCAAACTTAAAAATTAACGTGATGACATCAACTTTTCAATCGTCAACTTGACTTACGTATGTAGCAATATACCTTAATTATCTGCATATGGGGTTTATGTCTCGCAGTTGATTCGATACGCAAGAATGCTCTACGTACGAACAATTTTTAAAACGAGACAAGCTTTTGACAAACAAGTTGATGAAACAAGAATATCAACAGTCTCGTTTAAAGTCACTATTTCGCAAATTCTATGGTCGATACAATAACCTTGTCAGCAAATACAATTTTATCTTTAAGTCAAATGCTGACTGACGTTTTTCATACTAATTGTTAGGCCATTACTTACACACTGAATTGTCTACGGATTTTTTCCGTTTTTTCTCCGATCAAGACAAGGAGCACGCAACGGGTGTGACCGATCGGCAGGGGATGCTCACTCCTCCATGGCACCTTATCCCACCTCTGATGTTTTAGAGGTCCGTGTTTCCTCTGCTCCTGGTTTGTATTGTTTGAATGGAGTTTTGAGCTTGAATACTTTTCGTTATCTCCATATTTCACGAAGACGATTCAGGCAATTTGATTAAAATCAGATCCTCGATCCGCTCTTCTGTTTGTTTTTTTTTTAATCGTCGCTACACGAGTAGTAGCGACAATTAAAAAAAAAAGACAGAGGAGTGAATCGAGGATCTGATTTTAATCAGATTGACGATTCAGGCTTGAATATTTGTATTCGTACAATTGGTAAGTTTGTATCTAAAAAATTAACTGGGAGACAAACTCCAAATTACCCTCGATTAATTTAGAGAGTTGTAGAAACTTTTGGAGGTTTTTTGAAGAATCTGTTGTTCCAACCGGTAACTTGCTGGCGGGGCGTATTTTACATTCTGAGACAACTTTATATAATTATGTATTAATGGTTAATTACTAAATCGCTTACAAACTCTGTAAACGTACTTGTTCAGCTATGAAGAACTGAATTTACTTTCTGCACCTTTTCTTCAACAGAACTTTGCAATCTCTTCCAAAGTCTTTGATGTATGCACAACCGAACAGGGCATATTGGTGTTCTAAAACTTGACTTCAATAATAGAAATAGTGGCTTTGTCTAAGAAGTTTTACATTACAAACAAAGTACATGTCGCAAAACAATGACTATTATTTAAACTTTCTCTTTTTTTCAAGCAATTCTTTCCTTTCATATGAACAGATAGTTTTATAATATTTAAACTGATTCAAATATTTTTTTTTTCTTTTGAATTTAATGTTTACTTTCAAATCAAATTTGGTTAATATACTGCTGTATTGTATATTAAATGATTTGAAAATTATACTTCTTTGACTTTTTTCTTCATGCTTTTTCCACGTATTTTTTTCAATTTTAAATTTGACTGACGTAGATTCTATATCGATAGTACATGAACAAAAGACAATGTTTTAAAGCATCTGTTGCATCAAAGGCGTTAGTGTCGAATATACAGGAGATACGTATACATGTACGTGTGATATACTTCTCTGGTGAAAGTGTCATGGAACGATTCTTCAATTTGGTAGCTTTTCTCGTTATATTTGTCCTTATAGCATTCTTCTATGAAGATGGACTAAAAAAATTTCATGATCTGCGAATGTCACCACTTTATGAATACAAGAACCAGCAATGGCATTATGACAGTATGTATGTCATTGATACACCGGGATGTAAAATACCAAATTACGAAGCATTTGATCATTCTATCAGGGAAAAAATACAACCTGGTAAGTTTATGCCATGTAAAACAATACCCTCTATTGTTAAACAAAAGTCAAGCTGCATAAAAATTGATCGAGTGGCATTAAATAAATCTAAGTACAAAAATTCTTTCTCATTTTGTCGTGTCCATACTGTGTATAGACCACGATACGGAAAAGACCATAACTACGTCACATATATAAATGAACAAATATTTACCAATGAAACGTGTCTAAAAAGTGACATGGTAAGAGTTCAATGCTTTGATAACAAAAATGTCACAATTCATACGAATTTTTTCTGGATATATCAAAAGAATGAAACACTGGAAAAACAATGTGATGAACGTTTGAGGAAAAGGTCGGAAAATTCAGACGTTGCTGAAACACTCAGTGTGCTTTTGCTCGGTGTAGACTCGACCTCCAGGCTCAATGCGCAAAGATTTTTCGTAAAGACAAGACAAGCATTGAAACAAAAATTTCATTCTGTTGAATTTAAAGGTCAAAATATTTTAGGAATGGATACTTTTACCAATGTGGTTCCGTTGCTGACAGGCAGTAGTATATTTGAACTTAAAAAGGATGGAAAATTTGGAAGCACCCCTATGGACAGTTTCGATTTTATCTGGAAAGAATTTGAACAAAATGGTTACAGAACATTGTATGCTGAGGATGCTGCATGGATGGCTGTATTTGATTATGTAAAACCCGGATTTAAGAACTTCCCAACTCATTTTTATAATCGCCCATGGTCCGTAGCCTGGGAGTCCATTCATTCTGCTTGTATAGGCGGACGGTCGGAACCAGAAGCCATTATGGAATATATGACAAAGTTTGTGAATGTGTACAAAAGTAAACCTTATTTTGCTTTTGCATTCATAACATCTCTGACTCACGATAGCCAAGAGTTATCTGCAGAAGCGGACGAAATTATGTCAATATTTTTCCACAAGGCATTTGAAACAAATGCATTTAACAACACAATTGTATTTTTCTTTGGTGATCATGGTCTACGTTATGGCGCAACTCGTTCATCGGATATAGGCTCGTATGAAGTGCAGTCACCAATGTTGTATATCATAATTCCTAGATGGTTTTCCGAAAAATATAAAACAATAGATAACAATCTACGAAATAATGCGAATAAACTGACTACAATGTACGATCTTCACGCAACTCTGCGAAATATCTTGAATTTCAGTGGAGAAATATTGGAATACAGTTTTCCTCAAAGAGGAGAAAGTTTATTCTCTGAAGTATCGGATGTACGGAACTGTTCCGATGTTGGTGTTCCCAGTTCAATGTGTACATGCAGTCAATATGAAAAACTGGATAATTTTTCTAAAATTTATGCTGAACACAACTTATCTGCTATTGTTGTTACAAAATTAAACAATCTTTTGAAGAATCATCAAACAATATGTGAACATCTCACTTTAGACAAAACCATCTCCGTGTATAAAGCTGCTTCTATAAAAAGACTGCATGTGTTTAAGTTAACTATTCGAACATTACCCGGAAAAGCCTTATTCGAAGCCGCCGTTGGCTTCGACTCTTCCAAAAATGAATACAAAGTTGAACAAATATTACGTATCAACAAATACGGAGATCAATCCAAATGTGTGAATGACTATATGCTTCGAAATTACTGCTTTTGTAAACGTCAATGATTTGCTTGTTTTTTTTTTTTTTGTTTGTTTTTTTTTTTGTTTTTTTTTTTTATGTTGGATAGTGAAAACTTGGAAATGTAAGTTTATACATGTATGTGGTAAAATTCTTGAAAACTATAAAACATTTCCTTTGTAACCTGGTTGTTGTATTGTAAAGTATCAGACTCAGAACCTATTATGTGATGTCCAGCATCTATCGTGGAAAGAAGTAAAACATCTACAGCTTAATATTAAAAGTTGTTTGGGATTTAGCATAAAATGTAATTTTAGGTCCTAATTTTTAATTTGGCATGGATTGTTTATTTTGTTTTAGTTGCATACATTTGGAGTGAAGTGCAATATGTTGATTTAAAATAACATTGTATTTTTTGCTTCTTTAGGTGGAGGGGGGGGGGGTTAATTTAACATATATAAATCATATTTATGTTTTTATTTTAATCTTTTAATAGCTATACGTATAAATGGCCCTTAAACAAGCAATCTAACTACTATTTATAGCAATATGTTTACACACCATTAAGAGGCAATAATGATTAGCACAAAGAGTCTACAGTTTGCAGTGTTTTTATTTTGGTATACTCCTCTCTGGACATTTACGAATACAGTATATCATCACAAATTTTTACCAAAAATATAAAATGAATGATCGTTAAAAAAAACTGTGCAAGGCAACTGTAAAGAATTCCTATATACATTCTTGTAAATTGAACATATGTTCAAACAATTACCCAGTTAAACTAGTTAAACTGCATATATATCGGAAGATGAAAACAAATCAATACATTTTGTTTCTTACATTGATTCTCATGAACAGATGAGAAAAGATACATTCCGAAAAACGATCATTTACTCTGTCAAAATGGTATTACTTAAGGGAGTGATAAAACGTAATACTTGTATTATATATTTATACAGCTGTGGCATGTGTAATTTTCTTAACACACAAACGGACATGCACACACACACACATCAACACGACGGGGCGATATAAATTTTATGATATTTTTTATTCATTGCGACCGCTGAGATAATCATTGGAAGTCAATCTATAGAACTGGTTTTACTTCTCATATTTTGAAATGCTGCTAACTGACGAGTTTATGATATATTGCATGAAGAACCATGTTTGTTAATGAGAAAAGTTAGTAAAAGTATGAGTTCACATCAACTACGATTTAGAGGTCAAAAAATGAAAGACTGTAGTCTTATTCAAACAATATGGGAGGGGGGGGGGTTAAACGAACTATGTAAACTAAAAACAATTAATGGCAAGAGGAAGGGGTAAATTTCCACTTCCACAAATCTCCTGTAATGCATATGTGTCGAAAATTTCTTTAGAAAGTCGTAAGATACATTGATTTATAGCACTTCGTCATAAGGGACCATATCACACTGAAGTTTAGTCCGGATATTAGATATAATTTTTTGTTGGATATATTTATAGAATTGATTTTTTTTTTTACAAATTAATGAGCGTAATTGTTTGAAGGCAAGGTGAGTAAACATGTGTTACAATTTTTGACATTGAATTTAGAAAGCCAGTGTTTTCAGGAAATTGATTCTTGTTTTCTAACAAAAGCAATCTGAGGCGAGATCATTAATAATTAACAAACTGTTATATTCGTGGAAGAAATTGATATATAGTTATATCTAAATTTCTAGTAGTTAGAATTTTTGCAATAGTGCAAAACAAGCAAAATTTTGATTTCTTATTTAGAATTTTGGCAATAGTGCAAAATTGATTTATATTTGTATAGGCCTACATGTATTTGAAAGTTCGATCTGTTTAAATAAGATTTGCTCGAGATTGATTGACACGTTTCTAATTAAAGCCAATTACATGCCTAAATTCAACCTTTTTTTCAATATTCGAGTAAAGAACGAAATATCTTTCTCTTGCTATTTCTAAATTTTGATTCGTATTGTGAGATTTCTATTTGTACCCATTTTAATTTTATATTTACACATTTAATAAAGTGATCAGCAGAGAATTTAGTCAACTAAAAGCTGAATTAATGACATACCCCCGGTATATTGATATTAACTGACTACTTATTTAATATTTTCCATCTAAAAACTGATGTCTTTATGTTGTAGAATACGATCTCTGTTTTGACATTTACATATAATAACGTTAGGAACATTTTAACATCTCCAGTGAATTTTGTCCATACCCAAAACGTGCAAAATTGATAAAATTATTCTAGTGATTTTGATTTCATTTATTGATGAAATTACCACCAGGACAAAAACAGTAATATGTGTTTTTACAGAAAGACATAACAAAATAAGACATTTCCCATATTATATACGTATTAATTGATTTATTCATTAATTTATTTTTGAAATTTTTTTTATATTGATACATTAACACTTTGGAAATAATCCTTTGATAATCTGCTTTTGTATCCTGTCAGACCCAAGGTGAAAGGTTTATGAAAACCCCAGAAACATTAAAGAACTGGAAATTTAGGGACGAAAAAACGTCATGTCCTCCCAGATTTAGTTTTTGAAATCAAATGCATTATAACATTATATATTAGTGGGAAAAAAACAATGGCCTTACAAGTCTAAATTTGACCCAACGAAAGGTTGTAATTGCAAAGAAGGTTATTACAACAACCATAGAATTTGCGACATGTAACTCAAACAAAATTGATAGGTACTTAAGTTGAGAGTTGATTCTCTTGGCTTATAACTGTTTCTTGTTTCTTTTTTTTTTCACGCATGCATTACTTTAATTCTTTGGTAATATTTTCTCTACGCTGTAGACACAGTTTATGAGAATAAACAATTGTCTTGTCTTGACAGAAAACGACACCGTTGTAACATTAACTTTCTTGCCATTAGCCTGGCTTGGTCTAAAACTGATCTTACCGAAAACATGCTTTTGCGTACCGAATAAGTGGGGAGACATTAACATCGTTTCCAGTTGATAATGGAATTACGGAAAGTCGAAGAAAGAAAAGCTAAGTCCTCCCACTTGTAATATACATGTAGTTTGTAAGCAGCCAGATATAAAACAAATGTACCATGCAATGTGGAGTCTTTAATTTCGGGTTCACTGGGATATTTCTAGTCGACATATGAATGAAAATGAATATTGTTAATTGAGGAAACGCTGTCGACACATTAAAAGCGACGGCAAGAGTTTTCTTTTTCTCCTGAAGAATTTTTTGAGTATTTTTTTTCTCAATAAGAATACAAAAACAGGTGGGCTAATAAAGAAGCACAATTTGCGCCCTTGGGAATTCCAAAAGATTGCTGGAAAACCTGGTCTGGATGACTAATCACATTATATGAAAATTTCCGAGTTTCATTTTTATTGAATTCGAAGAAACTGACTTTGATGTCAAAAAGCATGGTCTTTGATGTAATATGAGAAACAGTTGTATAGTTATACGTCATGATGTTGTTGATTTGGGGACAAAATTGGGATTTTAATTTTTTGAAAACTTCTTTGGAGTGCTTGACATTTGATTCACACATTTTAAATGAGGCGTAGTTCGTTTGAACTTTCACCTTAACTGCAGTTAATATTTTTATAAGGAATAAAGATAAGGACAGAAGAACGTTCACTGGACTCTGCCCTGTATCTTTTTAAGGATTTTAAAATTTAAAAGATTTGGAATCCAGTAAAGGCACGGTAACTTCCATCATTTGAAAAATGACTTGGCACACAAAGTTATATATATTTTTTCTTTCCTAACCAAAGTTTTTGTGATTTTTAAAATTTCAAAAATATAAAGATTAAAAAGGAGGATTAGGCTCAAAAACTTGCAATTTGGCAACGTAGACCACTCTAACTAGGTAGAAGTATTGGATGAAAACCATAACAGAAATAAATTCTAATTTCAGTAGAAGTGATTGAAGCACTGGCGTCGTCGTTCAGCAAGTTTCACATTTGACGAAAGGTTGTCATTTGCATTTGTGGTCATTCAATTTTTAGTACTTTTCTTCTTACTTTTCTAAAGTACATGTTTATACTTCAAAGTTATTATTGTGAGTTACAGTTAATAACCCACGATAACTTAACTTTGGAGTATTCTTAGTAGTCCAAAAATCAACAGGTCACATGCTGGAATTTCTACAAAAAATACAACAAACCCCTTGCATATTTAAATTTTAACAAAACCACTAAAATGTCCATGTACTTTTATGACAAGTTCACAAGCATTCATCCTATGCAGAAAGTCTGTAATCATTGTTCATGTTCAATTGTTTCCAAAAAAATCGATTAACAACTGCTGCCATTTTAATTTAAGCAAGGAAAAGTATAAAGAATTTAAAGACAGATAATCAGTGTAAACAATAAAACACATTGTTGGTAAATAGAATAACATTCAAATATCTTGGACAGACTTTGCACGCACAATTGATTCTATTTATACCTGAGTAACCTGAGACAACTTTATTGATAAAAGGTATTATGCTTATATTTAAAAAAAAAGGATGTAGAAGCTGTGTATAGTCAATTAATTGAAAACTAGTGTACACGTATTATCCATTGTTCGTGGAATGAAAAAGGTGAAGATAACGAACAGTGTTCGACCCCCTCCCCCCCAATCCATAAACAATACAAATCTGTGAAGAGGGCATAATATACGGAACTCTGGAAATTCCAGAGGTGGGATCAGGTGCCTAGGAGGAGTAAGCTTCCCCTTGACCAATCACACCCGTCGTTAGCCCTATGTATTGATGAGGTAGACGGAACATTCCGTAGTCAATTCAGTTTAAAAACAAAGGCCTAATAATAACTGGTATGAAACAGGTCAGCCAAAATACGACCCAATGATAAGTTTTATTTGCTAACAAGGTCATTATAACCACCATAGAATTTACGAAACATGGCCGTAGGAACCGGGGGGGGGGGGGGGGGCGCCGTGCTTCCCAATAATTTTGCCGATATATAGAATAACATAGCTACTATATGCTTGTGCCCCCTCATTAATAACGTCTGATGACCTTTTTTTTTTTTTGCTTGTCAAGGAATTTTGGTAGTTGATAGTGCCTCTCCAACTGAAAATGTATGGCTGTGCCCCCTCAAAGTGAAATTGCCTCCTACGGGCCTGCGAAATGCTGATGTTGAAATCCCTCTAACATCAATTTACATGTTTTTGTCAGTAGCCTGCCTCGGTTTAAAAATTGATCGTACTCGGCACACGTTTCTGAGTATCAAATAAGATGGAGGTGTAAACACCATATGCAGATGATAACGGGATATTGCTATAGACATGTCAATATCATCATAAATACCCATTATTACTATGCTGGACAGATATATGTCTCATTTAATATACATTCTACCTCGTATTCAGCCATTTTTGATTATCTGCAAAAAACTTTACACTACAGTCAATATCGAACAACAATGCGGGGGATTGTCAACAACAATGCAGAAAGTAATTCAACATAAAATTTTATTTACAATAAGAAATAATGAGGTAATAAATATATGCATCTTAAGATAATCACATTATACATTCATAAGCTTTAATCGTATTGAGAACTTTTTAAACACTCTGTTATTTCTTATTATCACATCATGCACCTGTCGGTCAGTTAATGGAAGTCCATAAACAAGCCTCACCCTGAAAAGAAGTGAAGAAAATAGAGCAATCAAACGACGCAATTGATCAAATGGAAATTACAAAAGAAGATTCAATTTTATTTGGTGTAAAAATCCGTCCGGTTTGAAGTTTTAGCAGTATACATGCTTACAATAAGGACTAATCTACGAAGGTGGTAGACACTAGTTTCTGGATGGTTAATAGAGCTTGCTCAGAAGTTATTTAGTTAGCCTTTAATGTAATAAATTCATATAAAAATGAGAGTGACCAATACCATCAATGTATTTAACACCATCTAAATGTTTAAAGAGGGTAGAAGTCTTTTTTATCCTGACATCCTCATGAATGGCACACATGATTTTTTTCTTCAGTTGATAACTTGCTATTCACAATCCGACACTATTATATTTTTATAGAGGTACAACTGTCATGTTTTTTTTTCAAAGAAAAAAAAATGAGGTTTTATCCATATTTTGATTAATCTCCTACAATATCACTCATTTACCTGCAGTTTTTTCCTTTCTATAAAATCTACAAGGCGGTTTGTTGCTATAGGCTTTGGTCTGGACGCAGATGACCTAGGTATAGACGCTCGGTGAATCCATAGGCTTTCCAAACAAACTTGAGCAGACGGCCTTGATCTACAATATCATACGATTTTGGATTCTTTCACCATTTTAGACAGACATTAAAAGAGATGTATAAATTGTCCTTCAATTTTCTTTTTGTTGAGTGTGCAAGTTCCGATTTAAATGGTACAATAAACTTTTTTTTATCTTCGCAACGATCATTTATGTACATAGACAATACATCCATATCACTATATATATCTATTTTTATAGATGAAATCTGTATTTCAACGTTTACAACATTTATTTTCTAAAAGGACAACGGATTAGATCACAGGTATGTAGCAAAGTTTATATTACTATGAATGTCTTTCATGCATACTGTACACAAACTATATACCATTCAGAACATCTCTACTCGTTTGGGAGAAAAGATGTGTTTGCCAATATTAAAATTTCACTTTTTTTTCCTGTTAAAAAGTTTCGCGACGAAATGTTTCACTTGTATTGAATACGTTGGGTATTTCTTACATATAAATGCCATTTTATTTAAATTAAATTTGGTTTAGAGTATCAATTAATAAAAAAATCAAAATTACAAATTGTAGAGTGCGTTTTCCTTTTTTTTTTTTTACTTACTCAATGTGATCCACCAACATAACTTTGATGAGATCTATAGCTTCGTTTGAGATTTCTGAGAAGTATTCTTCTGGAAAACAGAAGTCGTTTTTGATGATGTTTGCGCAAGTCTCTTCCTGGCTCTCATCAAGAAACGGTGACACACCACTCAGCAGTACATACAGAACGACACCAACGCTCCTGTCGGAAATCAGAAACGAGGCTAATTGAGATAAGGACAAGTCTGTATATTTTACAGATACTAATGTCAGGCAATGAATTTTATACTAAAGATGAAGATATATCAGTTTCTGGACATGAAAGATAACATTCGGTATATTTCGATATGCTTTCTTGTTCAATTACCATATATCAGTGAGTGTGGAAACGGCTTGCCCACGAATAATTTCGGGGGCTCTAAATTCCGCACTACCAACATAATGATGGATATAGTGATTATTATACACGATCCTAGCATCCCCCGAGTCAATCAGCTTAACACAGGCGGATCCCATCACGTTCTGAACCATCAAATTCTCCGGCTGTAAAGAAAAAAATTGTCATGAGAAAGAAACTGCGTATCATAACTTCTTCCCTATATTTTTGCCAATTTCAAAATTGCAACAAATAAAGAAAAACTACGTCTATTAAAATACTTTTTTATGAGCTTTGTTCATATTTTCACTTGCAAATATATGTACTGATATTATAATCTAATGGTTGCTTCATCTCGTACCTTGACGTCAAGGTGGATAATCCTGCAATTGTGAAGGTACTGAAGGGCCGCAAACAGCTGGCGGATATAGTCTGCAGCCTCGATCTCGTCAAATATCTGCCTCTGACAGATGAACTCAAATAGCCTTCCTACTTCCAAACTATAAAACAGAATCACTGGAAATTTTCAAAACTGGTGGAATTAATCAAATGCAATGTACATGGAAAAAGTAAAAAAAAAAAAAATACATGGAGAAGCAAGGTATGTTCGTAATACGCAGTATCCTAGCACTATTGTACTGAATACCTTATAAGCAGAAATTTTAGCGAGGATTCAATTTTGGCATTATTGGCGATGGTATTGAGATCGCTAAAAATCAAATATCGCTAACAATCTATTCTGCATTAGAGGTTATCTTTCTATGCACCATTATATAGCTGAAATAAATTCTTGCTTAAATTACATACTGATTTTCAAGGACAAATCGCTAAATTTGCGTCTTTCTAAAATTTCCTTTTATACGGTAATTAACCCCTCGCAACGAAGTTGGAGGGGATATACATGAAGTAAAGCGCTTGTGTGTGGGTGAGTGAGTGCGTAACGGAATTACGCAAGTATATTATCAAATCAATGTGCTCTTTTGTGAGGGGATGCTCCGTTTTGCGATGCCCTTGTATTTCATTTTTTCAGTTTTTTACATACAAGTTTAACCCTGAAATCGGCCTTACATTCCAATCCTTTGCTAGACTTACTATTCCATGATAATGAGCAGATAACTGGCCGTCTCGTAAAGATCGTACAACTGCACGAGATTTTCGTGCTGCAGAGTCTGGAGTATGTTAAATTCCATCTCCACATCTTCTTTCCGCGTCTGTCGTCTATTCAGGTATTTAACAGCCACATATTGGTTTGAACACTTCTGTAAGCATTTCTTAACAACAGCAAATCTCCCTCTGCAAAGTTTTTGTATAATTATTATCCGGGACAGAAAGAAAGACTGAAACTAATACACAAGTTTGGAAGTATAAGGTTAAAATGAAGAGGACAGACCTTCCGATTTCTTCCACTTCTTTGTAATCTGTATCGTACGTTGTCTTCCAGATAGCCATGGCTCCATCTTCTTTCTCCAACAACTCTGAAAATATCAAAGGATGCATTAATCAAATGATACAATGAAGTTTAATACTGTATGTGTACGTACTTAAAAAAGCGGGCTTCATATTTTAGCGGCCTTGGCGCAGACAACGATGCACTAATTCATGAATACCGCTAAGAAATCATTTATAAATACAATATACAGCACGGACATGTAAAGCGTTAATTCATGATTTCGCCAACAATTTAACTCCATACCCAGTGATTGCGCTAAATTTTGAATACGCCAATTTATGTACACGTACAGCAATATTAAATCTGTTCACTGCATTCTTTGCAGATTATCATATTTTGAAGTGAGTTACTAAGCTTTCCTGTAGTCGAACATTGATAGATCAAACATCTTTTGCATATCGAAGAAAGTCGACGATCCTAACTTTATTATAAAAATTTTTGAATTATATTATAAATTCCAACTTGAATATCTCGATAACTTTACCATTTTCCCATTCGTTATCGAGGTTTAACTGTTGTTGTTTTTTTTCAGCAACATTACCTGGTTTGCCCCAATTCTTGAAATGATGTTATAATTATACAAAGTTTGAAAAAGTGAATATAATGAATACAAGAGATTTAAAACGAACCGTTTTCTTGCGGAATGATGATAAAATCCGATTCGACACTGGGTTCACTCATGCCCACACTATTATTTGAGCTGACTCGGAACTGATACGCGCACCCTGCCACTAGGTCACCTATGACCTGTGACGTGTTGGGTACATATGGAATGGCGGCTTGCCACATAGCCATCTCCCTCTCCCTTAGTTCTATTGTGTATCCCTGAATCTGACCACCTGACACTGGTGTTGGGGGAGGGGGCCATTCTAAATGAACGGATGCTCCCACTTGGTTACGTATAACTGGTTTTCCAGGTGGTTCTGGTCGATCTGAAACGGGAAATTGACTTGGAAATTAATTACTATCTAAACTTGTGGCACTCGATGACTTTAGTTCACAAAATTATTATGTATGGGGGATTTATTATTATTAATTCATAAACAGAATTGGCTATAATTGTTTGGACGAGACTATAGAGCCACTTACAGAGAACCGTTACATGAGTGCTGGTTGTAACTGAACCTAGTTCACTGTATGCTGTACATGAATATTCACCGCTATCTGCTAAGGAAATGTTTTTCATCTGGAAACAGAAAATAAAACTGAAAATGCCATCTATCGCTTTTGAGTTTTGCCATTCAAAATTGCCAAGCTGACCAAACTATACATCTACTACTCTACTCATTAAAAGAAAAAAATATCAAATTTGACCTCATAAATCATTATACAAGAAAATATTCAGGAATATCCAGATGATAAAACAGAAATTTGACTTTACCGTAAGGGTTACGAATCCATCTTCATTACTAATTACATGAACGCGCTGTCCTGGGATTACGGAGGTACTATTCTGGAAAGCCCATTTGATATCAGGACGGGGTCTGCCACAGATTCTACAGGTAAGTACCGCGGTGTCCCCGGCCTGGACCGTGATTGGCGTCAGTGGTTGTAGAACCGAAGGCACCATTTCATACAGAAGGTCATGAGACCAGATCTAAAATAAAACCAAAATAGTATATTGTAATACTGCTTATTATTTAGGTTAAAAAAAAAATAGTCCACATGGGAGGATCGGGTACCCTCTCCATCATCTGATAATTCTTCAAATTTTTAACTTTACAGAAAGACCAAAAAGAAAAAGACTAAAAAAAATGAAATCAAAATGAGGGGATAGTGAACTCTTACATGTAGTATTTATAATGGTACATCTGCCCCTGCAAGTTACTGATGAAAACCTTGAATGCCCATACAAATGTGTTTTTATTTCAATTTTCAAGAAAATCCGAAAGTTTTTGTATATAGAACTTAAACTGACTAAAACAATCAAAAAATAAACAATAATCTCATTGGGTCCCCCCCCCCCCCCCCGATCTTGTATGGTGTACTACTAACTTTCTTTTCTCGTTCGTTGGCTCGGGGTAAAGTTTTACATTTCCTCTCTGGTTGATTTGCTTCTGGTACTTTCCTTTCAGGTCTCAATCCCTGCATTTTCATTTTGAATAGTTGCCAAGAACTTTTCCTTAAAATAAAATATATTTCGGATTTCACTGGAGAGCAAACTGAATAATGAAATGGCTACTGATTATTTATCATCATCTTAAATATTTCTATTACCTCTATTTTTTTAAAAGATTGTTGCAATCAAAGATTGATATTTACACAACTAATATAAGATTTCATTTTGTAAATTTCCTTTCATAAATAGGGTTTTTTAAACCCTTCCTTTGTTACTTGTTTCTGATACGGGGATTTACAGTGTATATATGTTATGCATACATGTATTTGTTTGGACAAGTATTATACGGATTTTTTTCTTGTTACTATCTTTCCTTCCTTACCGAAGACTGCTGTCATCCTTCGGACCTATCGCCTGCATGGGTATCCAGCCCTCGGCAGCTGGGGAGTGCGTATTGGCGGGCCGATATACTAGGAACATGCTCTGTTGATTGGAACATACAACTTGGACAATTTCCCCACGTGACACTGAGATTTCATCCTCTTTGACCGCCAGGTAGTCATACAGAACCTTTCCAATATGTACCAGGTTTCCCTGATGCAGAATGAAAACATTTAACTCCAAGAAATTTTTCAAGCATTATTATTAGGAACATGACTGTATAAATAGGAAGAGAGATAACTCAATATTGATTGATCACTGTCTCTTTTATAAAATCTTCATCTGTTTCAAATTTTGTCTCGATTAAACTTATCTGAATTCATTTATACTTCCATCTTCTTTTATAGTTGTCATACAAGCAGAGAAATGTTGATCTTAGTGAGTTGTCTTCTCTTAAAATTAGCAAATGGAAAGATAAGCAACGATATTTGTAAAAGGGAGATTACTTCAAGTTTGAATTGGAAATGGGAGATATCGTTAAAAGGCACATTTTATCCTCAAACTTTTGAGATTGTTCTACTAACCTTTTCAGTCTTTATTGTTTCCTCTAAAGCATAATGCTGTCATGCAACAAAATTGAAACTGAACAAGATGCACACGTTATAAAACATCTACAAAATTTATCAATTTATAATTAAGCTTGCACGTTGGAATGTTGCTGTTCTTTTTAAATTAAAACTTATCTGAAAGATTGTCAGATTTCAACACATCCTAACGGTTAACTGTAATATAATGATGATTACCGTAAGTTTTTATTTGAAATTTCTGAAAGCTGATCTATATTTTTTCAAATAATGTCGGTTATCAGATTTCACATCTTGTCCTGTTTACCATCAATGTAAAGATAATCAGTGTGTGCATGTAAATGCTCAGCAATAAGTCATCCTGGGAATTGTGCCTTTGATAAAAGCTTGGAAGAATCAGGGCATTCCTCATATCTATACAGCATTAAAGCTTATTTATAGATTACTCAGTATACAATAAAATATAATAAAATCTCATTAATTCCTACTAGTTATTTGATTTTAATAATAACATTAATTGTATTGTCATTTTGTCGTTATTGTTAAACATTTATATTATTGTTGAATTCCCTTGGTCAAAAAGCACATGGATCATAATGATCATCTGCATACAGAGTGTGTTTTAAGTATTTATGATAACTTATAAATCTGAACTGTTAAATTGTTTGTCTTTAGGATGTGGATATATTAACTTCAACTTTAGATCCATTTTGCACCAAACCTAACCCAAAATATCGCCATACGTGAACAAACTTTCATATAAACTGAGATTGCTTACATATCTAATTCCATATGAAACATTGTTTTTATTAAGTTCTAAGGAGATATTTTCATTTTTGTTAAAAAAAAAAAATTAAAATTCACTGTATAAATTGGATTGACTGCCTATAATGGTTCTCTCCACAGATCAAGGCACATTTAATGAATTTCTCCTATATATGCTTATATGTAAAATGTGAACCTAATATGCTTCCATAGGGGAAGTCATTACAAATACTTTTTTTTGTTAAAAAAGACTCTATCCTATTTCACTTTAATTTTTCCCTAGCTCTAAATGGGGTTTAGCCTTTCAATTGATCAAACTTATGTTGGTTTTTTCCAGTAAAAAAAAGTGATGCAAAGATAATCCCCATTTTTCATTCAGAAAACCTCAAAGGGTCTAAAAAACCAATACATGACAGAAACTTTCTGTTATCATACTCTGCAAATTAATATTGAAATGTTTAATTATTTATTAATCATTTTATTAATAATATCAAAGAATATAAGTTTGAATTATTGCTCAAAGAGCCTAAACAGCTGTTTAACTATCTTTACCATTGAATTACCATTAACATAAACCCCTCAGCTTCAATTAGTCTGACACCTGTCAAGAATAAAAAAGAAAGTTTTTCTGATTTTTCTTAAACCTCAATAATTAATTACATGCAAGAATTACAGCAACTTTTTGCATGCAAAATGTGCCCATGTTAGTTACAAATTAGGATGTTATGAAACCTTTTGTTAATGATCACTTTGTTTACCTAATGCCTTCACAATTTTTCTTTGGATCACTTATAGATTCATACATTCCTACAATTTGCTGCTTCTTTTAAGAAATGGATAATAAGATATTTTTTGTATGAGAACAATACTTTATTGTCAGCCAATGCAGAATGATATTCTGATAACAACAAAGCTTCTTGTAGCCATATAATCTACAAATGTTGTTCATCCATACACACACACACTTTCGTTACAGCACCTCTGCATGTAGTACAAAAAGACCTGAGTGAAACAAGTTAAAGCAATGTATATCATATAGCATCTCACAAGATTTATTTAATTTGACATTGTTGAAATAATTTGAAAGAACCAATGATTTGGTTTAAGTACCAATATATTTGAGTATTGTACTTTATTTATCTTCTAAAATAACATATAATTACTGATGAGGAAACATTAGTAACCATTTCATAAATTCTGTGTTATAGTCAATGGGATGCATTCAATGAGTACAAGATTTATAACATTTTGGTGATGGCTCGACTTTCTATTCTACATGCAAGGTGCTGAAATATCCATACATATCCCCCAATAAATTTTCACTCAACACTATCACATATATATAATATATATATATAAAATAATTCAATAAGTTACACATGTTAAGTGGTTTTCAACCACAGATTTTTTTTTTCAAAAAAATTAGAATGTACATTGACTAAAGATTTACTCAACTAACAATACCACAAAGCATTTTGAAATAATTGAAAAATCAACACACATCTTGCAGAAGATATAGATCAATTTATAACTGGGTCAATTTTTGTGGTTGTTTATCTTATAATTTTTATTCAGTTTTCCCTCTTACTTCTATACTAAAAAAAAAAAAAAAACAAAAACAAAAAACTGTAATTCTAGAGCAGTATACGTATACATATTAATTTTCATGCCTTTAATACTAAATTGAAAACAGGAATGTTACTATAGAAACATACATGAATGGTTTACTGCTTGAGTAGCACTTAGAAAATAGCATCACATCTCAAGTGAGCAAGGGCAGTGTAAAATGTTTCCATATTACGATATTAAAACAAAACATTTAGCTGATTTTTCTACATACATATACATGATATAACACATAATTCATAAACAAGGACAACTTCAGCTGTTTATATAAATACAACTGTTAGCAGTGACATAGCTAAAAAGATATAAAAGACTGAAAATCTAAACTCATTGAGGAGGCTGAGGAAATGTGGACTACTGAGTTATACACTTGTATATATATATGTTTACCACATCTAGAGAATACTGACAACTCTAAGGACATCTGTACTAACATTTACACTGACTAGTACATCAGAAATGTGTAGATATTTCTAATCTAGCACTTTTAAAATCTTAGAAATATCATATATTGCACAAAATCAATTGATGAACATTATCTTTTGAAGTTAATATAAATACATTACCAGTAAATTTTGTTCTATCATTTCACTTACTTGATTCGTCATATTTCTATATATAGCACATAATCATGAAATGTTTTACAGACTATGTGTGACCAAGACTAATTATGATGTGCAATAATAAACTTATGAATAAAAGTAACGGTTGACATGTGAAAATATTTGTATTACTTTTTCAGGTTTTTCTTTCAATACTGTTCACAAAATAGTTTGTATTGTCTCTGAATAATATGACATATAGTCATATGTTCATTTTCTGAACATGGATCAGTAGCATAACCTTGAGCAAGAATGTCAACAGATTTAAAGAATACTCTAATACCTCACATACTGAGCATCCAGACAGACTCATTATTCTGACAATTTATAATTCTTAATAAATAAATTCATGTTATCACAGCCGATATCTATTTACACATCGCCTTTCACTTCTGTACTTTCACTTTGGATGTAGTTTCACTTTGATTGCCTGCTTTATCAATAAGATGTGCAAGTTGATAATTACTAAAATATATACAATTTCCTTGAAACATAAATTCACAGCAAAGTTGTGGTAATGCCTAGACTATTATGAGAGTAGGAGACATCAGATTTCCTCACTACAGACTGATGAAGAAACTCTTTCAATACAGAATACAAAATGACAGGTTTCTAAACCATATAAACATCAGTTTGTGGTTTAATGTAAAGGTGTTCTAAAATTCACAATGACATTTTTTCATTGTATACTAGTAAAATAGTGAACACAATATGACACATGGATTTCTTCTTTTGTTAGTAATATGGGAATGAATGGTATGTGTTACAAAGAAAAAAAAGATATAAGGGGAGGTAACTGTGCTTGACAAGAGTAACAATCACATGCCTGAGCAACACTGTGTGCTTTGCTGAAAAGGTGCACATTGTCCTTTTTGTTAACTGGAAATTTTTTCACCAGATCTGATGAATCGGAACCCTGAGATATAATAATTCATAGCTCTGTGCAGAAGTTAATTCTCCCCTCCAGTTTCAAAAAAAAGGTTTTACAAGTCAGAGTGATTGCAGGCAGATCTGATTAGGATTTTAGAACTTCACACAAAATGCATATTTTTGGTGTATATATATAATTATATCTATGAATCTATCATTAGAACTAATCACAGAGAGAATCCACATCACGTGCGAATTTGTCATCACAAAAATTAGGAACACTGTCTAGAAGCCTATCAGTGAATCACGATGCCTTCATATGCTGCTCACTTACCACTGGCTGCTGATCATCCATGCTGTTGACATGATTACTAGAACCTTCAGAAGTCCTTGACCCACCAAGGTCATTGTTCTCAAGTTCTCCTGAATACATAGAGTCACTGTTTGATTTTTTATACTTGTGTCCTTCAGATTTCTTTGGTTTCGGGGAACAATCTCCTTTGTCAGATTTGGCAGGAGACTTCTGGAGTGAGTCATCTGTGTACTCCTCAAGGTCTGGTTTTGATGACTGACCTGGAACAGACTGAGATCTGGCTGTGCTGTTGGGGGACCCCATCGTCCCATTGGTTTTACTTTTAGGGTGAGGTTGAGAAATAGATTTGTGCAAGGAATAATCTTTGGAAGGGTTTGTTGAGATGTCAGGAGAAGACCTACAAAACAAAAGAATTATCATTCCAAAGAAAACAAGAGGCCCATGGGCCTTGAATCGCTCTTCTGATAAACTGTACAACCTATCACTTCTATTTGAAGCCTCGAAGTATCCTGTATATTTACATAAACCCTTGAAATTCCAATTCACACTCTGAGAACCCAAGATGATTCTAAGCCAATTAGTACCTGAGAGTTGGTCATGGTGACCTACTTATCACTTGTCATTCTCTGAGGACCCATCAACTAAGTTTGATGATTCTAAGCCAATTAATACCTAAAATATTTTTTAAAATTATAATAATAAAATTTTATAAGTAGGTCAAAGTGACCTACTTTTCGATTGTTTTACTCCAAGGACCCAAGATGCATCAACTGACAAAGTTTGATGATTCTAAGCCAATTAGTACCTGTAATATTTAATTAAAGCCATAAATTTTCAAAAGTAGGTCACCGTGACCTACTTTTCAGTTGCTGTACTCCAAGGACCAAAGATACATCGACTGACAAAGTTTGATGATTCTAGCCAATAAGTACCCAAAATATTTAATTACAGCCATAAATTTTCAAAAGTAGGTCACCGTGACCTACTTTTCAGTCAACCTACTCCGAGGACCAAAGATGCATCAACTGACAAATTTTGACGATTCTAAGCCAAATAATTCCTGAAAATATTAAATACAGCCATAAAATTTCAAAAGTAGGTCACCGTGACCTACTTTTCAGTTGTTGTACTCCGAGGACCCAAGACGCATCAACTGACAAAGTTTAATGATTCTAAGCCAATTAGTACCCGAAATATTTGATTAAAGCCATAAATTTTCAAAAGTAGGTCACCATGACCTACTTTTCAGTTGTTGTACTCCGAGGACCCATGACGCATAAACTGACAAAGTTTTATGATTCTAAGCCATTTAGTACCCGAGATATTTTATTAAAGCCATAAATTTTCAGAAAGTAGGTCACCGTGACCTACTTTTTAGTCGACCTACTCCGAAGACCCATGACGCATCAACTGACAAAGTTTGATGATTCTAAGCCAATTAGTACCCGAAATATTTGATTAAAGCCATAAATTTTCAAAAGTAGGTCACCGTGACTTACTTTTCAGTTGTTGTACTCCGAGGACCCATGACGCATAAACTGACAAAGTTTTATGATTCTAAGCCATTTAGTACCCAAAATATTTTATTAAAGCCATAAATTTTCAGAAAGTAGGTCACGGTGACCTACTTTTTAGTCGACCTACTCCGAAGACCCATGACGCATCAACTGACAAAGTTTGATGATTCTAAGCCAATTAGTACCCGAAATATTTGATTAAAGCCATAAATTTTCAAAAGTAGGTCACGGTGACCTACTTTTTAGTTGATCTACTCTGAAGACCCAAGATGCATCAACTGACAAAGTTTGATGATTCTAAGCCAATTAGTACCCGGTATATTTAATTAACGCCATAAATTTTCAAAAGTAGGTCACCGTGACCTACTTTTTAGTCGACCTACTCCGAAGACCCAAGATGCATCAACTGACAAAGTTTGATGATTCTAAGCCAATAAGTACCCAAAATATTTAATTACAGTCATATAAATTGAAAAGTAGGTCACGGTGACCTACTTTTCAGTTGACCTTTTTTGAGGACCCAAGATGCATCAACTTACAAAGTTTTATGATCATAGGACTTAAAATGTCCAAATTATGCCTCTAAAACGCTTTGAAATCGAATGCCTGCAAAGTTCAAAAAGTAGGTCACTGTGACCTACTTTTTAATAAATATGTTTTATGGCCCCAAGAGGCATCATCTTACAAGATTTAATGATTCTAAGCCTCCCCGTATTCGAATTAATGACCTTAATTGTTTTAAAAAAGATTAGCCATAAAATTCAAAAAGTAGGTCAAGGTGACCTACTTTTTAAGTGACGTACTTTGACGACCCAAGATGCATCAACTGACAAAGTTTGATGATCATAGGCCTTAAATTGTTCAAAATATGCCTCTAAATCATTATGAAAAAGAATGGCCGTAAAATTTGAAAAGTAGGTCACCGTGACCTACTTTTGAGTCAACATGATATGAGGTCCTTAGATGCACCAACTGAAAAGATTTGATGATCCTAGTCCTTATAGTAAGCAAAATATCAACATTTTAATAAAATGTAATTTTTGGTCAACTTTGAAGTGACCTTGAGACCACGCCCTTTGCCCCAGGGTAAATCCCCGTGCAAATTTTAATCTACAACATATCCTCATCCTTTTGTGTAAGTTTGGTGATAATCTGCCCAGTGGTTCTTGAGAAGAAGATTTTTTAGCAACCAGTACTTTTGTTTCTATTTTCCTAATTATCTCCCCTTGTTAAAGGGTCACAACCCCAGTTTTAGTATAAAAGGGAGCCCTTGGGCCAAGGATACCCTGTGACAAATTTGACAATAATTGGCCAAGGGGTTCTTGAGTTATGGCCCATATTCTAAAAAGTTTACGCACACCGCACACCGCACAAATGGCCATAGCATTAGCTCTTTGAGCCTTTGGCTCAGAAGAGCTAAAAATCAAAACCTTAAGACTATTTGGCATAGTTAACCATTTTAAGACCAATTCTCTGTAAATATCAAAAAAAGATTAAACACACATGCAGGACAATATGTAGATTTGTAGGAACCCATACCAGAAAACAAATCAAATATTTTGTTTGTCAGATTTGCCATAAATGACCATGGCAATGGGATCCAACTGGTAATTTTTTGTTATTTTGGAAAATCATACTTTTGAAAGAAAAAAAGTTCCAAATAATAATCATAAATATTTTGAAAATTTAACTGCCTGCAAAAATTAAACCATGAAATATGGTGCTTATTGTTTTTTTTAAATTAAATATTCATTGAAGAACCTTGACAAAAAATAAAGCTCAAACTGATGTTTTCTTTTTTTTGTGGGGGGGGGGGGGGGGGAGGGGAGAGAGAGAAGCAACAGTAAATATTTTTAGTCACAGTCATACTTTAGCTGTACATTGTATATTTAATCAATACAGAAAATCATTCTTATTAAGGCATGCAAACCAGACATGGGCATACACTATACTACAAATAACTAGTTATAATTGTAACGGGGACCGTTACAGATGTTCCCCAAATGCTCCCCAACACCCTTTTGGTGTCTTATTTCCTGTAACCTTCATTAAATAAGGAAATGAAGTATATTGGTCGTTTTTTGCATTTTACGCGCGCGCACGTACATGCATGTGCAGGATGACCATGTCATCCCATCTATACTATTAATGCATCTTTATATTCTCAGTATCAAAACATTTCATCAAAAATATGTACGTTCCGGCTATATCAAGTATATTGGTCATCTTAGCATTGCGCGCACGCGCACCTATATGCATGTTCATAATGACCATGCCATCTTGTCTACACTTATAATTTGTCTGTTTATTCCTAGTATCAAAGCTTTTCATCAAAAAATATAAAAGTTACGGCTATATTAAGTATATTGGTCATTTAACACATTGCACGCGCGCGCATGTGCATGCATGTTCATGATGTCCACATCATCTTGTCTACATTTTTAATATATCTGTATATTCTTAATATCAAAGCATTTCATCAAAAAATATAAAACTTACGACTATATTAAGTATATTGGCCATTTAAGAAATTGCACACGCGCGCACGTGCATGCATATGCATGCATGTGCATGATGACCATGTTATCTTGTCTACACTTTAAATATATATAAATATTTTGAGTATCAAAGCATTTCATCAAAAAGTGTAAAAGTTACGACTATATCAAGTATATTGGTCATTTTACGCTTTGCGCGTGCGCGCACGTGCATGCATGTGCATGTTGACCATCTCATCTTGTTTACACTTTTAATGTATCCTTATATTCTGAGTATCAAAGCATTTCATCAAAAAATATAAAAGTTACAGCTATATCAAGTAGATTGGTCATTTCATGCATTGCACGCGCACGCACATGCATGCACGTGCGCGCAAAATGACCTTCGTTCCGCAAATCTACATAACATGCCTAGTAACCCTAAAAAGGTTTTAACTCAATTGGATGAGCAGTTCCCGAGAACACTCGCGGACAAAAAAGTACCGGAGAAGAAATAAGTATAAAAAAGAATAATAATAATAACTAGAGCAAAGCTCGTTGCAAAGCAACGAGTAGGTCTTCCGTCCGATTTTCAGAAGCACTGCTTGTAAAATGGATAAATGAAAGAAAAGTATTCGTTAAAAAGAAGGCCTCCAGTCCAAAAATGATGTCGATCTGTATTTTGTTTTTCTTAAGATTAAAATATATACCGATTTTCGTTAAATAAAGCAAATCAATTCCGGTTTGAGCGGAAGTGACCCCAATCGACAGAAAATTGGGTTCAGAAGTCTTGGGTGAATTTAATCATTTGATTTTATGTTGATATCTGCAGAAATACGTCATTTATAGTTACTTCCGGTTTCACCGAAAGTTGACAGAAGTGACGATACTCGACAGGAAATCCAATCAGACGTCCTCTGTGACATGCATAATTCAATTCAATACCAATATCTGTGAAAATAAGCAATTTTCTACTTCCTGTTTGGCCGGAAGTGACGTCATTCGACGCATTTTGATGATCTCACAAGCTGCTACTTGTCATGTTGAACAACTTTGCTTCTTTGAAGTATAACAAATTCTCAACACTTTTTGAGATATCAGGAAAACACTTTTGGCCCCTGTAGATCCCTTGTTTAGGGGCCAGCCCTTTTCTCGAGACACCATTTAAAAGATCTTGTAATTTTGCACAAATTTTGTTCTATATGTTTTAACAAAATATTTCCAAGTAAAAAGATATCGTACAGAAAGTGTTCGAAATTTTGAAAATCTCGATATGACTTTTTCAGGCCATAGCGAGCGTCGACGTGGGGCACTTCCGGTGAAAGTTAACTACGTATTACAGATCTACATATGTTGCTCTGTCTTCGCTAAAAATTTCACATTCCTGTGATTAGTGGTTTCTTAGAAAACCTACGGACAAACTTACCCTCCAAAAATCACTAAATCGCAAATATCTTTGGACCGGAAGTGACGTCATCAAAATAAAAAAATATGTATCAAGATTTTTTTATGTTCTATCAGATCTGAAGGTTTCATGAAAATCGAGCCAACCGTTTTTGAGAAATCGCGTGGACAAAATCGGTAAGAAAAAAATAATAAGAAAAACAGTGGAAAAGAAACCGAAGAATAACAAGAAGGTCTTCCGCTGAAGACGGAAGACCTTAACTAGAAACTCATTGCTAGCAATGAGAGGTCTTCCGTCCGATTTTGAAAATAAAAACGTAAATTCAAGCTGAAAAGGTGATAAAAGAAATTCAGACACTCTGGAGATTTAACCCTGGTTGTCAGCGTGAAAATCCAACGTGCTAACCATTAACCATTCACTTTTTTGCATCACTTCCTGTCACGACCGGAAGTAACGGCGATATGATTTCCTCGCGATTCAAATAAACTGATGACTGACTATCAGTTGTGAAAGTTTTAGACTTCAGTCGTTTACTGTTGCCGAGCAATATTGTGAGAACAAATTCTAATTCTGAGGACAGGTAAACACGCGACCGGAAGTGAATTTTATAAAAAAAAAATCTCTGACGTTTCTCTAGACATTTGCAGTACCTACAAAATGCATAAAAACATTTCAAGTACTTTATCGATAAGCAAGATTTATGAGAAAGTTAAATATCGAAATAACGTAGTTTATCACCTAAAACCGGAAGTTGACGTTTTTGTTTCCGGTGGAATCTGACCTATTTCAAAACAGCGAAAGAGATGCAATTAAGTGATGCAAACTGTAATTTAAGAAAGAGAAGTTAAAATTTTTGATTTCTTTGATCACTTCCTGTGACGACCGGAAGTTACGACGGACGCGTTTTACCAAAATGGTTTTGCCTACTCCTCAAGGTCTGCTACTCATAAAAATTTGGTGTTTTAACCTTTCACCTGTTTTTGAGATCTCGCTCAGACAATTTTCATTTTGAGGACAGAAAAACACGCGACCGGAAGTGAATTTTTGAAAGATATTTGAGGTTACTTTGGACCTTTGCAGTCTAAATAACATATTTAAAATTCATTTCAAATACGTCATCTATAAAGAATATTTATAGGAAAGCAAAATACTCAAATTTTGTAGTTTTTCTCTTATAACCGGAAGTTGTCGTTTTTGTTTCCGGTGGGACCAACATCTTTCGAATCTGCGAAAAAGATGCAATAAAGTGATGCAATTTTTAAATAAAAAAAGAAAAGTTGAAATTTTCGATTTCTTTGATCACTTCCTGTGACGACCGGAAGTGACGGCTGACGCTCTGAACCCAAATGGTTTTGGCTACATCTTAAGGTCTGTTGCTCATATAAGTCTGGTGTCTTAATCTCTTACCGTTTCTGAGATCTTGCTTAGACAACTTCTCATTTTGAGGACAGAAAAACACGCGACCGGAAGTGAATTTTTGAAAGATATTTGACATTACTCTAGACATTTCTGTCTGAATAACATATCTTAAAATCATTCCAAATACTTTATCTACAAAAGATATTAATGGGAAAGAAAAATACTCAAATTATGTAGTTTTTCTCTTATAACCGGAAGTTGACGTTTCTGTTTCCGGTGGGACCAACATATTTCAAAACTACAAAAGAGATGCAATAATGTGATGTAAGAATTGATTTAAAAAAGGAAAGTTGAAATTTAACGATTTCTTTGATCACTTCCGTAAGCGACCGGAAGTGCCGACGACGAACGAAAAGGTGCCCTCTCCAATCTAGAAATCATGTTCTATCATCTCTAACAAGTCTCCAGTTAATATCTTAAGCCATTCTTGAGAACACTCAAGGACAAAATTTCATTTTTAAATCAGGAAATTGTCCATAACTTGGCACTGGAACCGAATTTACCAAAAAACGGAATTTTATATAAAATTCATATAAAGACCTTTTATCCCTGAAAATTTCAAGGAAATTCATTGAATAGTTTTCGAGAAATCGCGTGCACAAAATTTTGTCTAAAAAAAAAAGAATAATAATAATAATAATAATAAGAAACAATAGAATCACTATAAGGTCTTCCGTGGAGACGAAAGACCTTAACTAGAGCAAAGCTCGTTGCAAAGCAACGAGTGGGTCTTCCTTCTTAGCGATTAGCTTGTAAGTTGACATCGTAATAAATGGATAAATATTTGTTTAATTTCCACCTAAAGGTTACATGTTTCTGTTTAGATTGTCAACTTTGCTAACATTCTCTTTCTTCTTTGACCCAAATATCGAGACGTCATCTCCGGAACTCTGAATCTGGAGTGAGCATGAGGATATATAATTCAACTGTACTCTCTCCAACAGTACTCTTGAAATTGTATCCAAAACACTAATACTCCCAGACCCTCATTTCTTGAACTTTGACTTTTGATTTTTAATTTCTAGACTTTTCTATTCATCTAACATCTTTGATGCAATCATGTTAGTAACACGTGCCACACTACAGAATCATCAGTGTTTTGCTACATCACTGTCATAATATTTGCTTGACAAATCATTTACACAGCATAACTACATAGTAAGTAATCCAAATGTGTTACTGATTGAGGATATCCATTGTTTGACAATCAGTAAGTAGAAAAATACTCTTACAAGAAATGCACAGGGATGATTTCAGTAAGACACTGTGTCACTTGTGGAAAATTTTAACATAACCTCTTTTTATGACGTCGAGCTCTTGAGTTACTTTGGCCCTGCTGTTCTTCGCCAGACCCACCCTCCCTTGTAATACTTACTGTGGCCCCACCCTACCCCCGGGGCCATGATTTGAACAAATTAGAATCTACACTACCCCAGGATGACTCCACATATATTTCAGTTTTTCTGGCCCAGTGGTTCTTGAGAAGAAGATTTTTGAAGATTTTGCCTATATTTTAAACTTAGATTCCCTATTGTGGCCCCGCTCTGCCCCTGGGGCCATGATTTGAACAATTTAGAATCTACACTACCCCAGGATGCTTCCACATAAGTTTCAGCTTCTCTGGCCCAGTGGTTCTTGAGAAGATTTTTAAAGATTTTGCCTATATATTTCAATGTAAAACTTTGATTCCCTATTGTGGCCCCGCCCTACCCCCGGGGGCCATGATTTGAACAATTTAGAATCTACACTACCCCATGATGCTTCCACATAAATTTCAGCTTCTCTGGCCCAGTGGTTCTTGAGAAGAAGATTTTTAAAGATTTTGCCTATATATTTCAATGTAAAACTTTGATTCCCTATTGTGGCCCCGCCCTACCCCCGGGGGCCATGATTTGTACAATTTAGAATCTACACTACCCCATGATGGTTCCAAATAAGTTTCAGCTTTTCTGGCCCTGTGGTTCTTGAGAAGAAGATTTTTTAATGACCCCACCCTATTTTTGTCTTCTCTTGATTATCTCCCCTTGTAAAGGGGGTTGGTCCTTCATTTTAACAATTTAATTTCCCCTTCACCCAAGGATGCTGTGTTCCAACTTTGGGTAAATTTGGCTCGGTTCTTGAGAAGAAGATGAAAATATGAAAAGTTTACAGACAGACGGACAGACGACAAACAACTGGTGATCAGAAAAGCTCACTTAAGCTTTCAGCTCAGGTGAGCTAAAAAGTTTACGTACACCGCACAAATGGCCATAGCATTAGCTCTTTGAGCCTTTGGCTCACAAGAGCTAAAAAGATAAAAAGAATTATGCATCTTAGAGTTGTCTATTTGTAATCAAAGTTATATTGAAATAAGACCAATTTCTTGATATAAAAAATTGCACTGTTGTAGTGCAAAAAAAATTAATGATATTTTACATGTCACTACAATATTCAAGTTAGGGTATGTTGCAAAATTTTGAATTAAATTAGAGGGGTTATGACTGTTTCATCGCTAATTATAGATGATCAATGCAAAAACACAAAGTTGAGAATTGCAATGTCATTGAAAGTCTTGGAGAGCACCGAGCTATTAAAAAAATATTTCTTCAGACAGGAAAATACCCAAAAGAGACTAAAATGTTTTAAGATGCTTCAGGGACTTCTAGGACAAAAGTGTTCAAATAGTAGTAGCTTTGTTAATGGAAGGATTAACATTTTTGATGACCCAGTCCATGTGATATCCCAGTACACCGCTTATCGCATGGATGTTGCACCTATGGATTTTGTATTGTTTCCATACCTATTGCTTTACTGTGTAGACATAGATTTTAAGATCTCACTAATATTTGATACCAAACAATAAAAAAGTAACATGACTTGCTAGAGTTATTCAATTTTAAAGTAGGGAAAAGACATGTAAATAATAGAACTGAAAGGTATTTATAGCTGTGAAAAGCTCATCAGGTTTGGAATCAGGTTCGCATGTGAGTTAAGGCTAGATGTAGGCGTTTCTATGCAAATGAGCTAATGAAAACGCAGAAGAGGTATATTTTTTATTCAAGGAAAGTCTTGATTTATTCTCTTATGCATACTTAGTACCCATGATATGTTATAGCCAGTACACATTATGACGTCATATTATGACGTCACAGATCCTACCTACTGGAGGTAATAAAACACATCAACAAAACAGCTTCGGCGCAAGGGATTACCCTATTTATTTTTATATAAAAATTGTACAATGCTAAGAAGAATATTCTATAGATTAATAAAACTGCTGCACAAATCCTAGGCATGTTCTCATTTGATCGGAATTTGAGGAAACTTATACCGGACTATACATTTTTACCCTTATTCAACTTAAAACTTTACAAATAAAAATTATACAGCTGAGCTGTTGATATTTGTGCAGCAATACCAGCAATTTTTGGAATATTTTGCTTCTAAATACACCTTGTTTCAGTGAAATAAAATAGAGCATGCCCTTGCGCCGAAGCATTTTTGTTGATATTCTTTATAATCCTGTGTAGTAAAGAACAATGACGTCATAATATGACGTCATAATGTGTACTTGCTATCTCATGTCGTGGGTACCAAGTATGTATTAGACAATAAGTTTTAATCTTCTCTGTATAATAGATATAGTTTTTAGGCATTTTAGTTAGATTATTTGCATAGAAATGCCTATACCTAGCCTTAACTCACCTGCGTTGTCACATCACCTAACATCAAAAACCATCAAATGCTTGCTCCGTGAATTCTTTGACCACAGTAAAAGTCGTATATTTTTAAAATTTTAGTAAATGGACCTGATTTTTTACATACTAATAAACAGATAAACAAAATATAAGAATTTAATCAGATAAATGTCATTTTTCAAAGTGCACAGTAAATTTTCTGTAAATCAATGTGTCCGCAAACTTTTCTAACAATCCTCTTTCATGTATATGCCCTTAGCACTGAAGTCATTTGAAATATGCACATATGTTAACACTTGTTGTATATGCCAAAATAGCAGTTCTCTCTAAATTATTTTGTAAAAATACATATATTACAAGTTCTTAATGTATTAAGGCCTGATGTGTCCATAATCCTAGATGGAAGGACTTTTATCCTTGTGCGACTGTTTAAATTTCACTATGCTGCTTATTCTTTGTCATCTCCAAACAGATGCTCTTCTGGCAAATATGGTCATGCTTGGTATCAAATTTCAGTTATCAGATGGCAGTCACACCTATCCAAAAGAAATTGAAATTTCTCATTTAAAATTAAAAAAAAAACTGTACAGCTTATAAATGATAAATAGCAATGTTAATTTTACTGGGACAGCTAAGTCGAACAGTCAGAGGCTTTAGTCAAATGAAAGTCGAGTACTCGTTGAAAGAACTGCGAACAATAGTATTGTTCTCCTGCCTACCTCCAAGTCAATTTTCAAAAGTTAACACATTTACATGATTTTTCATATCTACATAGATATCTATATGAATTTTCATAAAACATTACTTCTTTGGGAAAACAAAGAGAGATAACTATATAATTTTGGTAAAACGTGTTTTTCACCATAGAAATCAATGGAAAACGGAAAACCTTTTTAAAACATCTTTCCCCCCCGTTAAACAAAAATTCCTTTTTACAGGTAATATAAATCGGTATTTCACATATTCATACCGAAGCTTTTTGTATTTCACGGGGGGTGGGGGAACATATGTTTACAGACAAAAACTGCAAAAATGCTTATTTTTTCACCAGTTTCAAAGGGGTTTACTAGTAATTCATTGTATTTTATTAATAATATATGTTTAATTTTATATGAGTAAAACATAAGAAAAGATTTAAGGACCATTTATTCATATCCAAGAATATTTTAAAATGTGGTGATGCTTTAAAGCCCGATTTCAATGAAAAATATCGTCTACCCCCCTTATCTAAAGAGCTGGAATTAGGGGTAATTAACTATTTCACACTAGTAATAAAATTATTAGTCAATTGGCATTGAACTGTTCTTTGCATTCAACAAAGATTTTACGGCCAAATTGCCATCAGTATTGAATTAAATGGGTGTAAAATGTAGGCGGGAATCAAGAATTAGCGTGCGTAGTTCTTTAAATTAATTTTTCATGTCATTTTCCTTTTTGTCTTTAAGAGAGTACTAGCCTGTACAATATTTAAACTACGTTATAACCATTATACAACAAATTATTGAATCATTAACATTTACGTAGTAATAAATATATGTATCAAATGTATTTGATTTCAAATATAATATTTACTGCCAGTGTTTTTTTTCAGTACTTTGGGACTAGGGGCTGGGGCCCTCAGAATTGGGAATTTCAGCATCAATTACGCTAAATTGGGAATCTCCCAGAAAGCCCAATCACTTAAAAAGCATTGTCAAAAGCTTTGTTTTTGTCTTTGTATTACTTTAACAAACAATTGTTATAACTAATCAAGACTATTCTTGGTATGGATTATCTAATTACTTGCATCAAGAACAATAGTGGTATGAATTACCTAATTATGAAGAAATCCAAGGTGGCAGAGGATAGTTTTTTTTAATGCCAAACATGTGCTGAGGGGGTACACATATACATGCGATCCATAAAAACATGTACATGGGGACAGTTTTCCAGGGGCTAATTAATTACACTTCATATGCTCATGGCTCACAAATTATGTCAACAAATTACATGTAATCTGCCCATTAGAGTGCACATGTACCAAAAATGCACCTGGGGACTCCCCAAATTTTGGCTTGTTTTTCCAAGATTTGGGCCTCAGTCACACCCATACAACCCACCCCCAGGCCCGAGCGAGCAGGATAAAACACCCAGTAGTCTCTAAATCAATGCATGTCCTAATGAAAATTCACCAATTGATATGGGGCCATTCACCTTCCCTCTGAGATACACACCTTCTTCTAAGGCCTACTGCTTTTCAGCTGAATTTCCTCTTCAACTGATCACGTGTCTTAGTTTTGCATTTACAACTCTGTATATGATAAGCGTCACAGTGACACCTACATGTTGCACATCACTTTTTTCAGCAAGCACTCTGCTTCACTGCAAATGTGTCCCATAATTATTCTAATCATTTTTCTACATAAAATATCACATCAAACAGGGGATATCTCAGTTTTTTAAGAAATTTGACCGGGTCTTTAGTACGAACTATCCCCTGCCACCTTTAACTTTCAAAGTTTGCTTTTCAATTTAAACAACTTTCCATATTTAGAAAGTGCAATCAATGAAATGAAGGGGAGGGGGGTATTTTTTTTATGTAATCATCAATAGTAAAATGGGTCTAATTTGAAAAAAAATTAAAGCACAACAATCTTTGAATAGATGTGGTTCTGTGAACTGATACTTTTGCATACTGAGTGAGACTCATTCTTTTCTTTCAAAATAATGATATTTAGTGAAATACATGTAAAATAGAGTAAGTTTATGTAATTTCAGTGATATCGCAATAATTAAGCCCCTTTAATTTTAATTAATACTAAGTAATTGCAGCAAAATTTGATAAAATATATGTGACAGTGCCCAAAGTATTATTTTAAAACAAATAAATTTTTCTCAGAAAAAAATTGCCTTACTCTGTTAAGATTTGTTATGCTGATGCTTCAAACTCTTTGAAAATGTGTACTGGGAAAGGTTTACCCCCCTTGTGTTTGTTTAGGTCTCTCTACCTAAATGAATAAGAGTCAAATAAAAAAATATGGTGAGTTTTGAAAATGGTATACATCAATAAACTTATTTAGAGACTAAACTACATATTTCTGAAAATTGGTGTTTTCTTGAAGGTGTCAGAGGATAGTTTTTTTTAATGCCAAACATGTGCCGAGGGGGTACACATATACATGCGATCCATAAAAACATGTACATGGGTACAGTTTTCCAGGGGCTAATTAATTACACTTCATATGCTCATGGCTCACAAATTATGTCAACAAATTACATGTAATTTGCCCATTAGAGTGCACATGTACCAAAAGTGCACCTGGGGACTCCCCAAATTTTGGCTTGTTTTTCCAAGATTTGGGCCTCAGTCGCACCCATACAACCCACCCCCAGGCCCGAGCGAGCAGGATAAAACACCCAGTAGTCTCTAAATCAATGCATGTCCTAATGAAAATTCACCAATTGATATGGGGCCATTCACCTTCCCTCTGAGATACACATCTTCTTCTAAGGCCTACATACTGCTTTTCAGCTTAATTTCCTCTTCAACTGATCACGTGTCTTAGTTTCGCATTTACAACTCTGTACATGATAAGCGTCATAGTGACACCTACATGTTGCACATCACTTTTTTCAGCAAAGCACTCTGCTACACTGCAAATGTGTCCCATAATTATTCTAATCATTTTTCTACATAAAATATCACATCAATCAGGGGATATCTCAGTTTTTTAAGAACTTTGACCGGGTCTTTAGTACGAAACTATCCCCTGCCACCCAACATGGCTGAACAACAAAACCTGCTTGAACTTCACTGAAAAACATGCAATAAACAAACTGAATTTGATCACATATTTTGTAAGTTTTTCTTTGGGAAAACTTCCATTACATTTTGGGAAAATACAGGCATATTTTCATTTGGGACTGGGGCCGAATTTCGGCCCCAAATCAGCCCTAAAAAAATCACTGACTGCACATTTTATCTATATACAGAACATCAAACGCTCGCATTTATCCTTTCTTTTCCTGCTGCTAGTACATGTACCTGTTATTGATTTCTTACCTGAAGCCATTTGAATTCGCTTGTCAGTGACCCGTGATTGTTAAACAATTAAAGTGTAACTCTTATAAAAACAAAATTTTAATTATGAGATTTTTGTAATCAATCAATACAATTTAAAAATGATTGATATTAATATCAGAAAGAAACACCTTTGAATTATGCTCATAACCATTCCCCAATTTACATGTATTTATAAAGTTTTATTATTCTTCATCAATTGGTAGTTGCATTATATGAGATCTTATGAAATTGCAGGTTGAAACTTTACAATTTGGATCCGACATCTTTTAAAGTATGCCAATGCATGTTTGTCGAACAACAAAATTCCTTTGAACAATTAACAAAGACTGGTTAAGCCTTTCCCTGAGTTTGAACACTGATACCTTAATAAATGAACTGAGCAGATCCAATTTTTTTTAACATTGAATTTAAGAGTAGCAAATTTTAAACGAACAACCGACTTAACAAATTTTAGTCGATAGTCAATATGATTGAATGATAGTCGAGTACTCGAACATTCATTAACATCCCTAATGAAACCATCAAACAGAGTTCAAAGATACTGTCACATTTTCCGTGTATTATTTGTAAAAAGTACTCTATTAAATAGATGTTTACATGCAGTCAATTTTGAGGATGTAATAAAAAAATATAATAAATATATGGGGATTAATTAGAAGTTTTTTTTCATGATTTCACAAAGGAAATGCACATAACTTATACATGTAAAAAATTTATTAGGGATGGCAATGGACAACTGGGTAACCATCTAATCAGTCAGAAATATAGTAACCGGTTTAGTATGGGATGACGGGTTATGATTTTCATAACCGGTTAGTCGGTATTTTTTGTATAATATGTACTTTTCAAATAATATACCAGTATACATATTTTTTTTTTTAAAAATTACCACTTAGATCATGAAGATAGCATGTGTAAAACTAGTCTCATTCAAGCAGATGCTCGACTGTCTCCATAAACTCCTGCTCGTTGGCGTTTACGGAGACAGACAAGCATCTGCTTGAACGAGATTAGTTTAAAGCTGAAGAGTTGCAATCGACTAATTAAATTATTCACAATATACAGCCACTGTGAAAACAAATCCCCATTATTTTGTCTTTACAGTAAAACATGCTTATAAGTGCCAGGGACAAATAATTTTGATTCATTATAAATGTATTCATTTTTCAGTTTAGTTTTCAGTATGTTTTAAAACCACAGGGAATGAAAATCACTTCACTATACGCTTCAATTCCTTATTTAAGTCTGTCCGCAGTAAGCGTGTTTTCTGTATAACCCAAATACCACTCTAAGTTTACATACCCCAATCATGAAAAAATTCTATTTTCTAATTTCAAGAACTAATTTTTTACTAAACAATGTTTTACATGGTAATTAAGCTAGTTCATTATCTGTAATGGTAGCTTAGTTGTAGGGCATTCATTTTGTAATCAGGAGGCCTGGGCTTGATTCTCATTGGAAGAATATATAACAATAATTATCATGTTTATACATGTAGTATGTTAGATAGTGTATTGTTGAATTTTTGCATTTTTTTGTTTCAATCAAAAAAATAAGTCTTGGTGAAATTACATGCTCTCGTGCATTTAAATAAAAGGTAAAGCAATGGGGATTCGACAATGTCATGTCAGGGCTAACAGAGAGAGACTGAACCATGAAATAGATAACAAACATCAGTGTTTGTGCGTACATTTATACATTTGCTGGCATATACATGTAAACATCAGTGCTGTAAGCAGCTGTTAAATTTTAGATAAGAAAAATTCTAACCTTCATTTCCAAGGTCCACGCCAATCTTATATCAAAATGTCACCGTGAACTCTTTCATCACTCGCTACATTTATCACAGAAAACTCCGACACAAGACTGTTCATCGTTGTTAATGTGCTCGTCAGAATTTCCTCGTAAACAATTTGCGCAAGAATATATATATCCCTTTAAAACTAATGCTCCCTGTACGCAACCAAGGATTTTATGTGCTTCGTAGATGTGGATTAAATGTGCATGTCTACATACGGCTCGCACGTTAAGAAAATGTACAACTGTCAACTTCACATTTCTGTCTGCAATTCCGACTTGCATGGCTACTTCCGGGGACGTACTAAAGACTTGATATACTAAAGACCTGATATTCGACCTGATGATTTTTCAAAAAATAAAATAATCAGATTGAGTGTTATACATGATTTATTTTAAAAAAAATTATTGATTATGAAACATTATGCTTTACTACCAACAAAGCATCAGATCAAATCACGTTTTTCGTATATCGGGTCTTTAGTGTCTTCTTCCCACAATGCCGCTCATGTTGTTTACATCCAGGTTACAAACAAGAGGCCCCGATTAAGACTTTTTCTATACGGATGCATTAGTAAATGTTGATTTACCTTTACTTGTGTAAATAACTTGCATTTATAAATAATTTAAATAATAGAAAACAGAGAAATCGAATCAAAACAATTTATTTAAAACACAACAACTATCTAAAACCGTACAAGCATGTGTTACGATGCCTAAAAGGCGTGGCTGGTTTGTAGACAACTTGTTCCTGTACGATTCTCGAATAATCATTATATGAAATAGAATAAAATATAGCACGGAGCTTGTTTCTCTTTATACCACATGACAAGATTTAATATGTTAGAAATTATGTCATTCAAACTTTTTCATAATATTTTAATATTTTTAGCTATCCAAAAAATACTTTTATGACCTGCTGTCCCCTGAATATAGGGGCCAGCCCCTTTTTCTTGATGTTATCTGAAAGCTCTCGTAATTACACACAACTTTTATTCTATATGTCTTACCAAATTTTTATCAGTTTAAAAGTTATTAAACAAAAAGCAGCAAAATTTCATGGAAAAATAATTCTTAAAACTTGCCGTCACATAGCTTCCGAATTTAAAATAATTAGCCTACAATTTTAATGTTCTGCTCATCTGCAATGTATTAGTTACAAGTTCTCAAATTATCATGCAAATATCATGTGTCGTTATTGAGATTTCTACTGGACAAGAGACCCTCCAAATATCGATTAAAGGGCAATAACTCATGAACGGAGGTATATATAAAAAATTTGAAAAAACCGTTTTTAGGCAATATTACATTGTATCTACTGTAAAAGTTTCATAGCAATCGGACAAAAGGTCTCCGAGAAATCGCCTGCTGAAAATCGGCGGGAAAAAAAAATAAAATAATAATAAGAAACAGTAGAATAACAGAAGGGTCTTCCGAAGGAAGCTCGGAAGACCCTAATAATAATAATAATAATAAGAAACAGAGTAAAAACAATATGTTCCCAAACTTCGTTTGGGGAACATAATAATGTCTTTTTGGAAATTAACTCCTTTTGAAGAACTCTTTAAAATATCTATGGGATATAATTCCATATGAAATGAGGGACACACAATGGAAACAGAAGTCTCTGATGAGACTGTGGCTCTACTGGCATGAATTTATATAATAATCTGGAGAAAATCTGCACTGTTACTTAACTTTATAGTTTGGCATGATTCAATATAACTTGGTACAGGTTTACACTTCTGAAGATAACATATTCTGTATAACACTTCATGTAGCAACTTTCAGTAGTGATAAGAAAATATCTACATTATTCATATTTGAAGATGATACTTTTAGTTTGATTTATAGGAGGAAGTGTTTTAATATGTTCAAGTCCTAGAAAAAAATGATCAGAGTTTATGTGCTAACACTTTGAAAGAATTTTCACATGTTGATCTTTAACCATGGTGACATGATTTTATTGTTCATATTTCCTTCTCTAGTAGCTAAATGGCAGTATAGACCTCATCAATATCAATAATCTGATCTATTTTCATTGACATAATGCTTTATTTTTATCAATGAATTAATACTCTGCAAAATATTTTCTTGAACTAGAACAATTGCAAGATATCACTGCAGCATAGCATATGAAAAAATACACGTGCAAAATTTCCTGATGAAGAGGTATATTTAAAAGTAAGGTATATATAGGTATGACAAAAGACATGAACACATGTGGTTAAATACTTCTGAATCTTAGATACTCTGATATTTGAAAGAATTCTCTATCCTCAAGAAAACAAACAAAAAAAATCTCCCAAAAAACAGTCATATTTGATTTAAATACATAAACTGATTTAGATATGATTAAACATGTAGGTATGCATTTTATACAAGATATGATTAAAGAAAGTTCAATAAACAAAATCTTTACCTTTAGGCCTTTTGATCTGTGAATTTAATGAATTTACCAGTACATAATTTCTATTAAAAATCCCAATGAAGTACAATGTATGGAGGAGTCTTTGAAATTATAGTAAACACAAAAAGACTAGGGAGGTCAATGTCATATGGAAGATGAAGGTAAGAAAATCAAAACAAATCATGACAGAGTTCAATTGCTCTCTCCAATTATGTTATATCAGAGAATGAATTGTGGGGGAATTTTGTTGTTGTTGAATAGTTTCTTTGAAACTGAGCTAAATAAATGAAAAGTTTGAGGGAGTGACAAGACAGGATAGAGAGATGGAAGATGAAGAGGACAAACCCACAAACCCTTGTCATACTCATGTGGTGGGACAGTGTGTTTTCTATATGGCACCATGAAATTCTTGTTGGTCTCAATTAAAGTTTGCAAATACTTTAGATGCCTTTTCTATTACACTTTAGTTGTTCTTTTAAGTATGATTACATGTAATATTCCATTTCTCTGTTCATACATGTAAGATATATATTCAAAAGCCTGAAAGGCTTCAATGGCATTGAACATGAAAAACAATTTAAAATTTTATTTTGAATTTGATATAAAATTTTAACTTTAGTTTAGGGCCTCTTATTCCATGGTCCGAAAAGATTACAGTACAAATTGACTACACACCATTAAACATGAACTCTACTCTTTTCAGTCAGTTGAAAAACTATACAGGATTTCATGAATTTATATTATATTATTCTAGTTGTCTGTTTAAGCATTGTATTAGTGACTGCATCCTAACTATGACTCTGTTATGAGTACGATCGGGCATATGGTATATGATATACTATGAAATGGAGTAATACACTAATAGAGGTCAATAACTTTGGTTTTTCATGATAAAATTGTTATAAAATTGCAAAAAGGAAGGCTGAAATCTTGAAATTCAATGTTTTTAGTCTTCTAGTATCCATATTTATGTAATCTTGATTATTTTACCCCTGGTGGAAATTGTTTCTTTTACCATGTTATCTTTCCGAAATGTTATTCATGTCACTCCAAGCACCACAATCTACAGAAATTCATCCACAACAACAATCACGTTTTTCTTGTTTGAAAATAAACAAAATATCTGTGTTTTTTTAATAGAATTATTTGTAGAAATAATTGAAGCAATTTTTTTTTCAAGTTATCATTTATTGTGAGAATTTTCAAAGAAATTGATATGTTGCTATCTTTTCTTTTCGTATATAGTAAATGTATCTACTGACACCTTTGGTTGCGATTTTCCTAGCTATATGATGTTTGAGTTCTGCTCGATGCCATAAAAATATGTTAACATGTACAAAATTATGGTCATAAATGTCAGTTGTGGTGGAAAATGCATCATAAAGTTTCCATGATGATGGAGAAACTAATACTGAGACTAACTTACATATTTTCTTTCAACACTTACATGTAATACAAACTGTAGAACAAGAGTAACTGGAAACATGCAACCCCCCCCCCCCCTTTTTGTCTGATTGATTTTTACAGAGAACTGATCTTAAACACTCAGATGTAAAACTATAAAACTTTAGTACATGTGTACTTACAAATCTGTTGACTGCATTTTTGTGGGATTAGTAATAGCTGCAAAATAATTAAAGGGTAAAAATGAAATTTCAAGTTTTTAATGATCGACAGATGAATTCTCAATATATTATAATGACCATTAAATAATATGACATTAAAATGATTTCGCCTTTATGACAAGTAGTATTACCCATAGTGAAGAAGCCCTGCATATCTAATATGGACTTGAGACTAGAGACCCAGTTGTTTTTGACTTCTTCATTAGGACATTGAATGAGGTATTTAGCATCAGAACCAGGGGACCGGTCTGTCAGCATGAACCGAAGGGGTTCATCAGGTATATTAGGCTCCATCATCATCTGGTTTGTCTGAAGTGAAATTTTGAACTGCCTTTTAAGTTTTGAAAATTATAAATATTAAATGTACAAGGCACAATTTTAAAAATAAATGAGCATTAATTGTGCTACATTGATTCAAAACCAAATATTTTCATAGTTTTTTTCTGCTAACAATCTCATGGAAAAATTTGATCTAACATATTTTCTATATGAATACATGCATGTACTTTAAATATATGCTACATTATCATCAGTTTTATCTTTACCTTTATACTGTTTTTGTAAATGTAGTTAGCATTAGAGAAATTTCCTTTTTTCCTTTCAATCTTTTCACTAAATATTGTGATCTGATCAAACAAAAACACATGTCGTTCTTTGAACTTGTGGTCTGTTTTATTCTTTTCAACCTCGGCTACCATCAGTGTGTCCTGTAAGAGTAGCTTCCCTTGAGCTGTAATTCTTCCCTACAAACAAAATATATTTATCATTCAAGTTCATAATGTCTGAGATTGTATTAAGCATACATGTACATCCTTCTAGCCCAAATTAAAACTTTGAAAAAGGTTTTATTTGATACTTCTATTACTTTCCTATTAAGTTGGAAGTGGGTAATTTTAAGTTATCATACCAATGTTGTTTATTTTAATTAGTATCAAGTTCTCTATTTCCCCTCATTTATTATATATATTTAAAACAGCTGGAGCACATTTACTCTGCTGAAAGCATGCAGACACTTGACATTATAAACATCTCTTCTCACAAATCAATTCACCTTTACCTTCAAAATAAAAAAAGCTTTATTTTTTGGACAAGAAAGAATTTGTTTGAACTGATAAGATATGTTAGCAATGTAAATTGCCTGTGAAGGAATGCAAATTGTACCTTTTAGTTAATTAGTGCAAAAATAAAGAATAGTTACATTTTTTATTATTTACATTTACTAAACCATCCTAGATAAAACTCAAATTTTTGTCATAAAATGTATTAACCAAAAAAAAAAAAAAAACAAAAAAAAAAAACAAACAAACAAACAAAAAACAAAAACAATAACTTTTTTGTAAATTGCATGCACCTTTAAATTCCTTAAAAAATATAAAAATACAAGTAAATAATCCCTTTATATAATATGTACCATAAACATGGAATATTTTTTGTGAGTTAGTTGTTTATTTTATATATGATACAATGTGTCTTATACATGAAGGTCATTTCAAACTAAAACCTATGTGCTTTATTACAGTTTTGGATGTAACAGGCTAGTACTCCACATATTATTTTTACAAGTAACCCCTCATGCATAATTTTTTATGTTTACAGCACATCTATTTTTATTGTACAATGACTGAGCTTACATCAAAGCCCTGAAGTCTTCCCACTTGCATCATGTCGTTGGCAGCTTTAGGGATCACATGCATCACATGGAGAGCTTTTTTAAGTGAATCTGTTGATTCTCCAGCTCTCTCTGTGTATTTGAGTATGTCCTGTAATATCAGAGTTGTCAAAATGGTTAAACAAAGCTAAAGGAACTGTCAAAAATTATAATATTTTGAACATTATTTTGATTATTGGAAAAGGGTAGGGTATTTACTATAATCATTAGCCTAATAAGTTTAAATGTAGTAAATAAACAATTAATATGATGTATCCTGTACAAACCAGAGGTACTATGAGCAAGCTCACAAAATGATACCTCCCTCTGCCTTTTTTTTTAAAGTGCCCATTCAAATTTTGTAAATGTGACCTTGAACTTGCCAAACATATCTTGGCTAATAAAAATGACACATCATCTGGTCATAAGTAATCTTTTAGTGACATATGGACATCCTATGTTTCTCTGTTAGAAAATTCTAGACCTAACTCTCATGAGTTTTACACTTTTCATACCAGTGACATTGAATTTGCCATAATAAGCTTGGGTCAAGTTATTACACCATCAGGTCATAAATAATCTTTGTACCAAGTAGGCGGTTTTTTTTTTTCAATTCTTCATTACAAAGTTGTAGCCAGACAAGAATTTTATACTTCTGCCTTGAATTTGCCAGAATAACCTTGGATCAAGGTCATGACACCCCCTCAGGTCATAAGCAATCTCTGTACCAAAAATAAGCTTCCGATAATTCTCTATTACAAAGTTAAAGCCCAGACAAAATTGCATAGACAGATTGATACAGGGATCGACATTAATGGTTGTCCGATTGCCCGGGACAAGTAAATTCTCAGTTCGGGCAAATGAAACTTGTCCGATCGGGCAAGTGAATTTTTCTTATAGAAAGGTACATATTTATTTAGTTTACATTAATTTATAAATAAAACAATAAATTAAACACTTGATTTCACCAGGTACTTGACTGACATTGATTTGCGTTCGGAATTCCTTGGTAGCATTTCTAGATTATACCGTCGATTTAAAATCGAGTTCATTACTCCTTTCTTTCATGGTAAATATGCTCTACATCTACCAACTTTGTTAACTTCTTACTGGGAAATAATATTATTTATTCACTCACAGAATATAAGTAACACAATATATCCTGATCAAGATATGTATGTTTGTAGCAACTATCTTCCTTTAGCGTTGTTTCACAGTTATCTTTGAAAATCACGACTCACAAAAGGATCCTACCGAAAATAGTTTTTTTTAAAATATGAATTTCATAAAAAAGGAAACAGAGGGTTAATGCTGCATGGCAGTGTGTGTTACCAGGTCAAATTGACAAGGACAGAGGTATACATTTATGTACATACGCAGCATCGAAATTTTTTCATGAAGCTCAACTTGCCAAGTTGACAGTACTGTATTTGGTAACATTTTTTAATTACCATAACATTTACAGTAATAAAAAATATTCTTCCCTAATTTTGGGCAACCAAGTTTTGCATTCAGACAAGTCAACATTTGAGATCACTTGCCCAAAGGGCAAGTGAATCTAAAAGTTAATGTCCATTCCTGGGAGAGACAAGGTAATTCCTATATACCCCCCAAACTTTTTTTTGGGAGGGGGTACAAAAATCCTTGAAAGTGTAACATTTTATACATATTTTTAAAATTTTTTATATATTTTTATATTTTTACATTTAGTCAAAATATTTACAGTTACCGGTATCTGAATTTCAATATCCTTGAACCCCCTCCACAAAACATCCCCCTAACACACACACACAGACATAAAAAAGAAATTTACCTTGAGCAAGAGTTGGTATTTCATAATTCTTTGGACTGGTTTGATAAGAAGATCTGAAAGCTGAAGACGATGTTTCAACTTCTGTCTGATCTCCTGAAATCAATCAAACAGTTTTATCTCAAACACATTTTAAAAAGAAATGGGGGGGGGGGGGGGAATTACTTTTCATCCAACAATTCATCAATTTCAAATTATCTGTTAACATACAGTTGAACTTCTGCATCTCAAACACTGATGTCTTGAATACCATGGATATGTTGAAGTGATTTGGAAGTCACAACCCCTTATTCTTTAAGTATTTTACCCTGGACATCTCGAATCCTTGGTTATTCGAAGTTTTTTCTCGGTCCCATTGAGTTCGAGATAACGAGGTTTGACTATGCAATGACTAAAATTCTTTTAAATATTTAATTTTTCATACATACATTTTTAATACATACCTCAAAATATGTGTCATTAAATTCTGCCACAATAAACTCTGATTTGGGTTTATTTTCACAGTACTTTACATACATGTGCAGACGCCGTTCCTGAAAACAATTTATTTGTAAATAACATCTTTATCTTCCATGTCTTGTTGCTGACCAGCTATAAATTACAAAACTTGAGATACAGTTAATGAAATGTCAATGTCAATCTAATTTCTTACAGACATATACTCTGTAAATCACATATTTTTGTGGTGTCACATTTTCAAGGTTTGAAGAAAAAATATGGATTTTGTGGGAATTTCATTTCGTGAATAAAGAATTTATTTTGTGGTCGACATAAATTCATGGGTCTCTTCAAACCTTGAAAACATTGAAAATTAAACCCCCATGAAAATTCGTGACTTTGCAGTACATGTACTTTGTTTTACTTACATATCTTGTAAAAAGTGTTCCTAATTTTTGCGCATCATCAACACACTTTTCCACTTCCTTACAAAACGTTCTAAAATAAACAAAATAAAAATCATTAGTTTAAAACCTTCTTTTCCAAATCTGTTTTAATACAATATGTATACCTATTTCTAAGAACTGTTTATGCCTGTGTATATATGTGTGTCCCTATCAGCTATTGTTAACAGTTTCGTATATAAAATATTTTGCTCTTTCTTTCACTCAAAGGTCTATAAATTTTGACAATCAAGGTAAACTTCTCCTTTCTTGTATTTTCGAACTGTTCAGGGTTGTCCCTTAGACCCTGGGGCCGGGGAATTTCCCCGCCTATAATGATGTAATCCCCCGGTTACTCTGTAACCCTTCTATTATTTTTTATGTCCCCTGCTATTTCAATTCTTAGGGACAGCCCTGACTGTTCCAATATAAGATGAAAGGGGTTTAGGGGTCAAGAAACTTACTCTTTGTGCCATTCATAGATCTGGTGAATATTTCCGAACACAATTTTGTCTTTGCCCTCCATATCAGGAGGGATGGGATTTTCTTTCATGTATTTCATATAACCCTGAAATATAAAAAATTGAATTTGAAATTAGCAATTTTTTTCTACTTACTACCAGAAAATAAATTTCCAATTTTTTTTGCATGTTCCTATTCAGGATTTTCTAGATCAACATTGATATAAATTACCTTTCATGTGCTAAACCACAAATCAACACATTTTTGATATGTATGAGTATTCATAATTAGTTTTTTTCTTGTACAGGGAAAAGATGTATGTATATAATTTTTTTTTCAAATACTCACATCTACAACAAGACCCAGGTCTTTGACATAGTCATTTTCTGTGTCTAATAATTCCTGCATCACAAATCTGTAAGCAAAAAGCAATTAATAAATATACTGGGACTTACAAGTTTTTATTCTGTACTTCTCATTAAGAAAAATTTGCAACTGTCTCTATCTCCAGGATTGTACTAAGTTTTCCTTAAACTGAAGATCAGTGAGAAAGCCAGGACAAACATTTTGTTTAATAATGTTGTTAACAAACTTAAAGAACACATGATTTCATTAAAAAAAATATATATATATATTAATTTGAATGGACAAAAATAACTCAACAACTTTCAAAATATTACACATTTCCCCTTCTAAATAAGATTGAACAATTTCATCTCTGTCAAAATATCTGATAAACCCATGAAAATAAAAATCTAACACTATATCTAGTCAAAGCTGTCTGTGGATGTTTTCTCTTGGTTACATAATACATATCAATCTCTGTCAGTGTATTTACACTCTATGTTTTATTATCTATCTAAGCTGTAAACTTACAGGGAGATCTGGCAATAAAAGTACTCAGTGTAAACATCCATTTCCCCCTATAACCTGGCATTAAAATATTTATAGGCAGGAGAAATGTACTTATATAGTGCCCTTCCTTATGAAAGTCTTTTTAGTGGATTTTAGTTTATATTTTCTACTAAATTTTATTTTTAAAAAAATTGAGGAACTTGCTAAAAGGCAAATCAATACAGAAGGCAAATATTTGAAATAAATATCATCTATTAATGGAGATAAAAAAAATTTCAATAGATACAGATGCACTTCTTTTAGTTTAAATGATGTTTAGGGCGACTCATTTCTGGCTGATAAACTTTCAAGCCTTCAGATTTGCATGGCATAAAACACATGATGCATTAATTTCTATGTGTCTAGGATGTGAAGGCTCATTAAAACTTAAAATGAAACAAGGATGTAGAATACTTGCAATAAATACAACCAAATGTCAGACGGTATACTCTGTATCATCCTCAAACTAAATACTTTATAGGAAACAACATAAAAAAAAATGTTCAAAAATGCTAACAACCTGCAATAAAAATCATCCACGTAAAGTTATCAGTAGATCTTATCAACACTGTGTTTGATTACCCCGTGTCTAAAGAACCTACAAGTAGTTGGGTTTTTGACTGACAACTCCTGCAAATGAATCTACACTTCAGTTGTTTGATGATCAATATTAACCTTAACATGTTGTACTTAATACTTCAATAAGCTACTATTTTATTTACATAATTTCAGCCTCATATGATGGTTAGAAAATTTATTACATGCTCTAATTCCAACAAATAGTTAATCTTAATATAATATATTTTGAGCTTTAAAAATACTAGCTGCTTGTAGCATGTGCATGGTGTACAGTATTTTGTTTACTACAATTCCACAGCTGTATTTATAGTAACACTGTATAACACTGTTTGACATGCCTCATTAATACTGCAGTTGATTGAGAGTTCTGTACCTGAATGTCACTGATCAATCCTTTAGTGATTGATACTTGAGAGCCTCCACTCACCTGCGTTTCGTGACATTCTTTTCTTTCTCTGCCTCCTGATTGGACTCGGTCTCCCCTTCTCCTCCTCCTAATTCCGAGGATCCCTGTCCTCCTGTGTCCTCTTTGTCACCATTGTTGATATCCTAGAACACAAACAAAACATTGTAAAAAAAAAATGATGCTTTACAAGACCCTAAGGATTATACTTTTTGTATTTGCAAAAAGGTTGTCTTGCGTTTTCTCCCCCAGAATATTTTGGCCATGTTGTCTGGTATGTAAGGGATGTGTAGATGCAGCATATAATATACTAATTAAACAACCAATAGGTAGAATGTTCCTCTATTATATGTTTATAACAAAAGAATGGCTGACATGTTCTGATATAAATACAAGTAGGACAGTTTAACTCTGATTTTAACTTCTTAGTTCTTTTTTTTATCACAGGATGTTGTACAATGTACATTATGCAGTAACATCTTCTTCTTCTCAAAGAAAAAAAAAATATGGAATCATTCCATAAAGAAAAACATTTACATATGTTTGGCCTCAAGTCACAAATAGGAATCAAGAATAGACATAATAGATGTTTTTCTTGGAAAGCAATGCTTCATTACTTACTCTCTAATTTAAGAGAAAATCAACATTAATTGCAAGATTGCAAGAACCCTCATATAAGCCCCCACCCTTAAAAAAACACTCTCTAGTGACTTATTCTAGACAATAAGAAGACTGTGTAAGGATCATTCATTAGTACCGGTACTTAATACTTGTTAGATATGCATTCTCTATGAAGTCACAGCACTGGGCTAAGCCTGATCTGCATGAAAACCTACATAACTTGATTGGCATGTCTGTTTTACTGGCCCTTGTTGACAAGCCAAGATAGTTGCCAATGATATGTGAAGACACCTATCAACTGACTTACATAAGAGGGTTGTACAAACAACTCCTACTTATCCATTAGGAGAGAATTTTTACTGAACACCCAATATCAGAGTTTACTTTGACTACAATGTAATGATCAAGGTATACTAGCTGAAGGGAAAAAATTACTTTTGGTTTTCTTAACACAAATAGAATACCTGCAGTTTAGGTTAATTAGCAATTTGAAAAGTAGAACACTGCAACAGAGGAAAAGTTCATAAAAAATTCCTGGAAATGTATCATAGAATTGTTTTCACTCTCAGCCCCTAATGTTCATTTTGAAAAGCTTTAGTTCCACTATATGCCAACATTGAACGATATCAGGCACTTACATTCTGTACAAAAGCACATGTACATAAAATGCATGGAATGAATGACAACAATCTACAGATACTTCTTTTTTTTTGATTGAAGAGCAGTGCAGTCAGAAATAGTGCATCATCTACGTTTATATAAACAAATTGCCTCGCATTCCATCAGACATATTAGAAGGATGATTAATAAAATCCCCCTATCATAAGCAGGGAGAGAATGAAGGCATGTGCCTATTGTGTCTTCAGCTGATACTAGGCTTGATCAATAGGGGAGAATGTGCATACTTTGTTTTCAAAAACTAACAGATGAAAGACTGTCTGCTTTGTCAACATCATAAGTGGGGATTCAAAATAACACTGAGCTTGAATTTTTTGGGTTCTTTACCACGGTGTAATATTTCAGTATAATTTTTCAGTGGCTGTATATATGACTCTCCCATCTCTCATATAATCAGCAGCCATTTGAAAGTCAAATGAAGGTCAAGTAAATGAAGTGGAAACTTTCCTGTCTCTAAATATTTTGTTCTCTACTGCTGAAATTTTATGTTTAAAAAATTAGAAAAAAGGAAACTATAAAGACAAAAGTATTGGAGTCATTCCAGAATATATGCTTAGGAATTTATGACAATAACTTTCACACTGGATGAGTTTTGAAAGTATTTTGCATGTGGACAAGGGTTGCAATACAACAATACTAATGAAAAATGGATAATAACAGTGGAATTCAAATAAAATTCCTATCATTTGATCTCTAAAATTCTGAGAAATTACTGGAACCAACTGAAAAGAGATTTTAATTTTTCTCAGTGTATATATTATTTTAAATTACTGAATACTAATGTCTACAATTGAAGACAGGTCAAACATAACTTACCATATCTTTAAACATTTTCTCCATGGTAGCTGCTGAAGCTGGTCCAATAGAAGCAGGGTTCCCTTCTGTAATCAAAGGCTGTAAGAAAAAAGGAACAATTCTAGGTAAAAACAAACCTCTTCTTGAAAACTTTGTCAGTCTTTTTGGTTGTTTTTTTTTTATTCATGAAAGAGGGGTTTTTAAAATTGCTGAAATCAATCATTCACCTCAAAGCAAGTGTCAAATATTTCACGCTCAACTCTATAAAAACATCACCATATAGGACGCCTTGTACCAATATATTTACAAGAAAAGTAGTTAAATGTAAACTACATGACCTTGACCAATATTTGATCTCTTCCAGTTTCTCTGTTATTTCTATCAATTAGTGGTTTAAGGGGACTTTTATGTTTAAATAAAAAAAGAGAAAGAGACCCATGGGCCACACAACACTCAATCACCTGAATCACACTGGCCATGCTGTTCTTAAGAAAATTAATGATCTGAATTTTTTTTTTATTCATATGAAAATTTTGAACCCATTTTGTGACCCCAAAAAGGGTCATGCTATAAATTGAATCAATCTACATAACACTGAGATGCTTCAAAATCAATATGATTAACCTGGCCTTCTGTTCTGGAGAAGATATTCTAAAGGTTTTCATTCATGTGTACATGCATTAGGTAACATTTGATCCCTTACTTTAGTCTCACCCTAGCTAACCCAAACGACACTGATTTGAAAAAAGAGACTTGTAACCATACAACTTGAGAATATTTGCATATTAATACAATATGGACCTTCTACTCTTGTTTACCCATTAAATTCCTCTATGTTTTCTTGTAAAGCTTTGATCCCTAATTGTGGCCCCACTATACCCCCAGTTTTCAAGACTGAAGAAATCTTAATCTGCACTACCTGAGCTTCCATATGACAAATTATGTCCTTTCTGTTCTTAAGAAGAGTTTAAAGATTAAAAAAAAATTACCTATGTATCACTTTCATTCCTTATGGCTCCACCCTACCCCCTCTGGCCATGATTTCTGCACTACTTGACGACGCATGCATATCAATATGACTAATAATGCCCTAGCTGTTCATGAATAGAAGAATTTACTGACTTTTCTCTACAAACTCACTTGTGAAACTTTGTTAACCAATTGTGGCCCCACCCTACCCCCTCAGGCAATGATTGGTACAAATTTGAATCTGCATTACCCAAGGATGCTTACCTATTTGCATGACTACTCATTGCCCTGTTGTCCATGCAAAGAAAATTTTCAAAGACTTTTCACTATCTTTTCCCATGCAAAAATTTTATCCTTGATTGTGGCCCCACCCTATCCCTGGGAGCAGCAAATTGAACAAACTTGCAACTGCACTATCTGTGAATGCTGGCACATAATCATGCCTTCCTGTTCTGGAGTTTTTTTTTTCCTATAAACCCCATGTAAAACCTTGATACCCCTAAAACAGACAGCAGACATGTTTGATCAGAAAAGCTCACTTGAGCCTTTGGGTCAGGTGAGCTAAAACTGGAATGCAGTGTGAGAAGACAAGGATGGCATAAGGAAAATTAAGATTTTTCTATGTCATCCAGAAAATGAAGAACTTTATTAATAACGATGATGTATGATCTTTTGTCCTTATGTTTATTTTAACATACTGGTATAGCAGACTCTAGGCAATGTAATTTGAAATGTTGTATTGACCAGAACACCTACAGATGCTTTGTGAAACAACTGGAAAATTTCCTTCACCTCTTCTCTACGATATAGACAGGGATTGTTTTTCCAGTATGTCCAATAGACTTTCTTGCAGAGAATATTATGAAAGAACATGTCCTTTTACTTCATTGTGTTGCAGGGTAGAGCAACACTTAAGGATCACTTTGCCCAATGTCTGTCTCTCTGTCTGTCCATCTGTCATACCATAATATTTTGAGCTGTTAGAGGTAGATATTTGATATCTCGTTCATGTATTGCTTAGGACATTAGCTTTTGTAAGATACCGAGGTTACTGACCTTGTCACCTTTGAACCTGACCTTTGATCTATTTATTGAAATAAACCATTATCCCCATAAAGACATATTCTTTGAGCTTTGAAAGGTAAGTATGTGCTATTTAGAATGTGCACAGCTTGTTATATTTTGGGGAAAAAACATCAGTTTCACAGTTCACTTAACCTTTGACATACTTTTCAAGAATACTCCAAACCATCCATTTAACACAACTTTTGAATTGTGAGAGTTAGGGGCTGTGATAACTAGCATATTTATTACATATATACAAACTCAAGACACTGTAGTTTTAAATGAAATGGGATTTCTTTTTTTCTAGCAAAATTACCAGACTTCTTTTCAAAGTAGTTATATGTCATGCATTTACTATATAAATCCTGAATGGGCTAGTTTGACAAGTTATTTTGAGAGGGTAATCATAAAAGTCTCCTTGAAATATTTCTTTCCACAAGTACATCTAAAATGCTTTACCACAAGCATGCTACTTTAGGTATTCTATGGTACATATATAATGCAGGATTTTGCCAAGATTTCTGATAGCAATTCTGTGGATTTTTTTCTATTTCATATATTTATTTTGTACAAGTAAAAAAAAAACTACTCAATAGGGCAAATATCTTTAACAGGAAGGACCAAAGTTTACAAAAATACATGCTGTGCTTAAGTATAACTTAGTAGATCAAAACAAATGACATGATAAATCAATAAATCTGTCTGTATCTAGGTTGACAAAAAAATGCAGGTCTGTTATTTAAATAATCTTTGTTCCACATTTAAACCTTTCTTTCAGCAGGAATTAAATATGTAGCAATACCAGCTGTCACAAAGTCAACAACATAAAAAGCTTTAAATGTTTTATATTCAATCACAACATTACTCACATGTGAATCAAATGGTTGCATTGGTGGGGGCATTGCAATTTCTTCTGTATCATCTGGGGACCTGTCCCCTTCTGCCTCCATTGAAGTATCTGGGGATACATTGGCTTTGAGGGGTAGGGGTCTTGGAGCCTGGGTGGGGACAGCATTAGTAGCCGTTATCACTTCCTGTTCTCCCTGTTCCTACAAAACACAATACAGAAAATGTCATACAAGTATTCTAACCAAACACAATCTATATGCCACCAAAAAACAGATGCTGCTTTTCTAACAATTTATTTTATTCAATTACATTCTACTGTACAGATTTCTTTCTAAAATTAAGGTGAATGCTACAAATCAAGTTGTGCTTAAATAAAAAGATAAAAAAAAAATAACTCTCAACTTATGTATCTAGATACATAATAAGGCACTGCTTATATTGTTGATTAGTGACCACACAATTAGAACTAGCAAATGGGTATAAAGAAAATACAAACACCAAAAATATTAGTGTTTGTTTTTTAATACAAACACTAAAAAATAAAAAGTCATCTGAATGGTGAAAACAATATCCCCTTTTGAATCTGTTTACAGTAAAATCAGTATTTTGTCTTAATTAAATGAACACTGCCTAAATCAAGTACATGTATATTTATAATGATTGTGGAGATCGACAAATGATGGTGTTCAACCCCACAACCTTCAACTCATTCTGTTCTTAAACAGCACAAAAAAAAAATCATCATCATTTTTAAAAAAAAAAAACTCCATCCATTTTAATGTGAGACATCAAGTTTTTGCGTCTCTAACTGAGCAGTTTTTGTACAAAATTTGAAACAATTTCTTTGGACAATGGAGCATTTTCACCCTTTATTTCCAAAGAAATTACATAACTCTGAAGTGTATGTAATGTTAATCGATTAACCAAAGCTAAATGTCTACATTATATTCACAGCTTTATGTCTGCCTGGAGTAGTTAGATTCATTTATCACACTGCATTTGAATTAGTCTTTACATCATCTGGTTAATGAATGTGCAAATTTTTACCTTGACTTTAAAGCTTATAGGCGTAATAGGACTGTCTGCATTAGTCTACATAAAATACAAACAGCATATATAATTAGAACATTATATCCCATACATTTATCAAATAATGGCTCTCTCAGATCTGCCTGTAATGATTTACTTGGTCTCAATCAATATCTATAAAGTTAACTCAGGGAACAATGGAATTTATCCTCATCTATTAAACACAAGGGATCCAATATTTCAAAGATGTTGTTATGAAACAAGAGAAACAAAAACTCTAATCATTGTATCTGTATTAATATGAAAAGGACAGCTAAATTAAATACATGTAATCTCATTGACAGGAACCAAAAGAGACTTTGATAACAACTCTTAATTTGCTGTGTTTGGAAGGCCCCGCAATTCTTAGACTATTTCATTTCATAATGAATAAGAAATTGGCATTCTATTGATAATCTACATTGTTGAACCACTTTAAAATGCCTGCCTAGATCCATTTAAATAAAAGAGAGAAAAAAATCAAGATTAAATGTAAATCAATATTGCAAAAATAATTATGCATATATGTTGTTATTGCCTAACATGGAATTTCTTTAAGCAGAAACTACCACTTAAGGCGATACCTTGAGTTGGTCAATCAAACTTTCATGAATAATAGATTGACAGTAGTCTGCTTAGACTTATTGTTATGAAAAATCACGGAATGTGTGTGTGCGTGAGTATATATATGCACACACAAGCCGGAGAGGGAGGTTAAAAGTTTTTCTTAAAAATTCTCTGAAGTGAATTCGTTTTTTTAATGCTCTGATCATAATAAATGATTTTTTCAATTTGACAGTGAAGTATGCTTTAAATGGACAGGTTCATCACTCTCTTCTCATCCAACAACAATTATTAGAGCCCGGAATCCATTGTAATGTTGGTACAAGTGGAAGAGATATATCTATAAATGGAAACTCTTCTTGAAAATTTGGATTAACAGTCAACATTTCTTTAAAATTATCGTTTTCCCCTCAAATGTTTAGATTTCCAAGGCATGCACATCACTATCAGTATATTGAGTAGACAAACATTTTAAAAATTCTCACGATTTTTTGTTAAGGAAGCCCAATTGTTACCCTGGGAAACGAAGTCGAAGACCTCTTTATTCACCCCCATAGTTCTCTACTAGGTTATTATAAGGGAACTTGTTATTAAAGTTATGACATATATGCAAGACATTTAAAAAACACATTTCCAGTAAAAATCAAAATATTTTTCATTATATGCCAAAACTTTGACACCTTTCAAACACTATTAGTCCACATAATACCTACGTTTGGTGTGAAATTCATTTGATACTTGTTGCTCTGTTTTCGTTGGCAAGGACATAGAAGATGAAGAATCTGAACAAGAGCTGTGTTGTTCTCCATTGCAAATCTCTTCCTCTCCGATTTCTTTACTAGTATGTTAATAATACTACACTCTCAGTAATACACCTTTTCCCTGAGTCAAAATATCAATACTCCATTATTAAATGTTCGTCTCCATGACAGTGTCATAAAATCCTTTTCATTATTGAAAATAGTGTCTCCCCATTTTGCACTTAGACAATGTCCATGTTGACTGTGACTTGTTTGTAACAAGCAGGTTAAATAACACAAGTGGGTCCCACTTCCTAAATGTTCACGCTGGGTAGGAAAATGAATCACTGTAAAATTCACTCCACTGATATTTATAAATACTATGCAATCTGTAGCAGCATGAATACCATAACCATATTAACTTCTTCACTTGACTTAAAAAAAAAAAACGCTTTACATCAGACAATGTATATCAATAGCCCATCACCCTGAATTGTTTAATTAACCCTGTCCTTGTGACGACAACAATAGATAAAATCATTTTCTAGCCAACCTTTAAATAGGTTAATGACAGGAACTCCAGGTTTAGAATGACCTTCACCATCCAACAGAGATAATCTAAAAGTACCCCAGTTGCAGCATTACTCTGTATCCAAATATACCGATAAAATTTTCAGCCTGTTGGTGCTGCAGTCATCAATTTAATATCCCACAGTCGAATATTCACACATTAATCATTTACAATTCCTTTTTTGGCAAAAAATTAATTTGGCATTTAACATGGGTTCAAAAATTCTACAATTCTGGTTTTCAACACTTGCCATTTGCTAATCTATCCATTCTTGAGCACACGTCATTTTGTCACCATTGTCTATTGATCAATGAAGCTGTTTTCTTACAATTCAATCTAACATCACAGCGACAAACCTGTTTAAAATAAACTCAGGTATAGAGCCACACAGGAACTCTTAAATGGCACGTGGTATTCAAATGCTGCAATGGTAAACTAAAAAAGCTCACACAAATAAGGAATAACAAACACAGAGGAAAAACAGTGATCACCTGCTGTGTTTGTTTTTGATTTCCATATAAATACTACTTCATTTATGGGTGTGGCATTTGCGAATAGGTATAGAGCAAGTAATTGATTATTTCTACACAAAGGCTATCACTTATGCTATTTACAAAATATATATCTCAAGTATAGACGAGAAAGACAAGTAAATGAACAATAAATTAATGTAGCTGATATCTACCAAATAAGCAAAAATTAGATAAATTATCATGAAACAATACCTCTGTAAAGTTAACTCCATCTTTAAAAAAATTATCTTTAACTGAGATATGGGACACTTTCAGCCAAGTTTATTCTAAGGAAAGGAACAGTTTATTTTTTTTCATACATTTTACAATTTATATGACAAGCTTTTATAGTCATATTCAGATCTGTTAGCATCACCAAAGATAAAAAACTTTGGCTCCAAACAATACTTAGAATTTATGACTTCTTCTCTTATAACTACAGTATTGCAAACCCATTAGATAAAAGTATACGATATGGATTGAACTTCAATATAAATATAAAACTCTTTGTCTTTCCTTTTCTAAATCTGCTAATTTTGTTGGCACTGACTATAAAAGCAACATCTCATATTTTGTGATCAATTTGTTGCATGTACAAAGGACTATATTCGGTAATAACCAATATTTGCCCCAAAATCAATCTCTGATAGAGAAATCTATAATTAATGTTCTAAACTAGGGGGATATCAGTATAGACTTCAAAGCATTAAACATTTTCACCAGCCACAATGTCATATGTTAGATATCACGTCAGGAAAATGGCGTAAACTTAAAATTTCCATGATTTATAAAGAAAAAGGTTTACATTACATCAGTATTTTGAGTAAAAGTCACCGAGCGCCATCTTGGATATTTTGATATAATTTGTAGAATGAAAATATCAATGAAATATGTGAATACTGTTATGGAGCAGGTTTGCGCTCTATAAATTATATAGTAAAAATTGAACAAATTTTCTCCATTTTGTCCTCTTTCTGAAAAATAATGAAAAATCCAAATAGTTTATGATGTCATAGAGACAAAAATTGCCAATAGCCTACTTCAAAACTATAATATTTTTTGTTAATTCTTATTTTGCATTCAAAATACACAAAGCAGCACATTTCAAGAATTTCTCAAATTTGATTTTTATGGGGGCAAAAATATGTATATACCGCATATAGCTCTTTTCTCTTTTTTTCTGTTTCACTGCCAGTGATTTAACATAACAAAAAACCCACTTCCGTCTTATATACAGCGTCATTTTCTACTGTACATGAATTTTGATAACTAGAGCTACAAGTTTTAGTCCTAATTCAAAGAGAATGAATGGTGTGTGTTGAGAGGGGTAGAAGGATGAAAAGAGTTAAACTTCAGTTGTCTCTACAGTTCATTTCATAATCAGAACAAAACTTTTACTTATTATCTGACTTGGGACAGATGCCAGAAAAAGGAGCTACGGAAAATGATGCTGAAATATATATATAAAAAAAAAACATCATGTAACAACATTTGTTTTGAAATATACTTCTTCTGTTATATCAAAGACTAAGTCATACAAAGGCACATCCTCGCAAGCCAGGGGTCCTGAGTCAACACGTTGCCGTTGGACCCCTGGCATATTTCATTCAATATTTCTGGGCTCACTGTAGCGACGTCTTTCGGAAAAATTACAAATCCTGATTGTTTTTCTTATCTGTTAACCAATCACATTAAGCCATTCTACGATAAACAACTCCTAACAGGTGCATTTGAGGTGTCAACTGAATCCTTATCTAACTATTTATGAAAGCTTTAATTTGATTGGTGCTTCTCAATGAGAGAAGCAAGCCCACGAATATTGAATGAAATATGCCAGGGGTCCAACGGCAACGTGTTGATTCAGGACCCCTGGCTTGCGAGGATGACAAAGGTATAGTCCTTACTGAGTTCCCTGCAGTTTTTTTTCTTTACTCCCCTTCAAAGCCTCATTCCACTTCTATCATTAATAAGTTCATGTCCTAACCATTTTAAATTACTGTAAGTTGTACATTTATGAAAGAAGTTTCATAACATATGCTTTGAAAACATGTTATACTTTTGTGATACAAAGTATTTTGCATCCAGTGCTTGTTTGCAGAGTTCATGCTTGCTTGTGTAACCACTTATAACTCACACAAGCTATGATATTTATCTCTAGCTGGTCCAATTTATGTCAGACAGGCTTTACCATACACCACCAGAACTAATGCAAGGAGATACAGGGATGGGATACATAATAAAATTTCTTGGGTTCAACAGCATCCAAAATGATAGTGATATGCCATATACTATGTATAATGTTTCAAAGTTTTCCACATTATCTGGTTAAATTGATCAATAAATCTCATCATGTGATGCCATGTGCCGGCCAACTTGCATAATTTTCAGACAGTACTACCCTCATTTTCCCTGAAGTTCGTTTGGCCTTACTAAAATTTACTCAGACACCTCACAAAAATCATAAATGTATTTCATTTTAATGTCAGTTTTTTCTTCTTTTTTTTCAATCTCAGCTTGATATTTATAACACTAGCAAATGGCTTACAAAAAAAAATCAGCTCCATTCAACCCTTGATAAACTTTTGCAACAGTATTCATTTTCCCAGAAATGTGATCTTCTTACAGACACCCTTACAGAAACTTAAACATTTCACTTTTTCTGTCAGTTTTGCATTCTCCATGATATTTATATATTTCTTGATACATGTCCCTCATTCTGTGCAACTAATTCTCAGTTTAGTAGACAAGTTTATGATTCAAATCAGCAATACATATCATCTTTCAACTCTGGACTATTTAAAAAATGTCTGTTGTGCATCTTGACATCATAAAATATGCAGTATTAAATTGTGTTTATATAGGATCTTGAATCCAACAGCTAACTCAGACTTTCATGTCCTCACATAATCATTATGCATCAACATTTTCGATTTCAGAACCGCTAAACAAGGTGGTGTCTCTCATTAACAGATTGCCAACTCATTTATTCCTCCTTCCTTTCCCTGCTGAGGGATACATTGCTAGATCTATGTGACCAATATACAGACAACAATGAGGTTAACATAGTTTTAACACTTAAAATTCCATTCTTTGTGTATGCACTTGCAGCAATGCTCAGACCTTGAATCACATGCTAAGAATTCTTTGGCAAAGAAATGTTTTCATCGCTACAGTCTAGGGATAAAAAATTTACCTTTGATATATAAAGATGTATTGGGATTTTTGATAGGAAATACAGAAACAGAACAGGAAGTTTTCATGGAATAGCTTGGTTTTATTTTAATATACTGATGTGTATAACAACTTCCTATTCGGGTAATAAAGTCATCCTATTTCCACATTTACTCACTACAGTGAACTGCATTTGTTTATAAAACCAGCAACTGCATTTTCTACTCCTATGAAACAGAATTTAACTACGTGGGTGAAAAAAATTTAGCAAAAACTTGCTGAAACACCATTCCAAAACTATGGTTGTTTTTAAACTACAGGATCTAGCCAATCAAGAGGTTTTTTTGAGATGAGATCTGCAATGGTAGATTGGCAAAGGTTTTTAGATACACCTGCTACAACTCTCTCTCTTTCCAGTAGAGCTCTCTAGTCATGGTGCTTGACTCTGGCACAAACACAAAGGTACAATACAATCACTTCTATGTTACCGTGACCTTGCTACATGTTTTCTGACCTCAGATGTTCATTCAAAGAAATTGGAAAAAAGGCTAAATCTAACCAGGGTGTTGGTTACCCTGATTTAATTAAGATTTTTGGACATTTGTCCCTCTCTTTCTTCTTGTACTTTTAATTATTCATAAATTCCGAAACATTTCCTTTCTAAAGCAAAAGTTACCAAACTTTTTTTGACAATTTTTCAAATAGTCTCTCTTCACAAAAAACTACCTCATTTCACCCTACATATGCCAAATGATCTTTGTTTTTAGCAGAGATGGTTTATTTCTAATGTCTGGTAGATTTATTTTGCCTACCTCAAGATCTGACAGTTTTCCAATAAGTCTGATGTTTGATAAACAAAGGCAATATATTTATCTTAAATCCTATCTCTTACATTTCATAAGCAATGATTGCAAAACATTCAATATGCATTAAAAAAAAGAAGAGAAAAAGAAGAAAGAAAAAAAATTAGTAAGTAAAATCCTTATAGGAGAGAAAACAAATTTTAGATAAAAAAAATTTGAGCATATACTAGTAATGCCCAAATAAAATCACCCATTAATAAGTAAAGATTTCTACTAACTGAAACACACTGTCACAGGGACAAATATTCATGACTTCTTGATCAAATATAAGATGATAGACGAGATATGAATTATCCATCAGGTCTTCTCCTGGTTCAATGTCAGATCAACAGAAGCAGTACCAGTATCTCCCTAATGACTTCAAACTTTATAGATTCTGCACCAGAGGGGACTCGCTTTCTTAATGTAGCCAGCCTCTCTGTGCTGCCTCCATTAATACATGCCAGTACACTGGATGTACAAGGACACAGTGAAGACTTGACCAGATAAATACACTCTGGTGTCTCTAAAGCTATTGATCTACCATTTTCCTTTTGACACTGATTGTCCCTATTCAAGAGATGGAAACATATTGATTTCTGAGTGTGTTTTTTTCTAAGTTCATGATCTATTCTAATGAGTTCTGGTGCTAAAGATATGCACCAATTATCTGTAATTCAGAACATACCAAACCATCTAAATCTTCAGTGGGACACTCACCTCTCCACCATAGAGCATGGCAGTGGGCAATCCCTCCTCCGTAAGGGAACCCCTCCGAGACGGGCTCTGTGAAGAAACATCCTGGCCCATCTCACAAGAGAGAAAGTGCACAACTAATTCCTAGTCACCACAAAGCTTCCCATTCAAGTTATATACATAGATATCCCAAGATGGTTTCTACATGTAAGTGTCAGAAGCCCACATTCAGTAAGGTTTGTTTCTGTATTGATTGTCTTATCCCAGGACTTGTATAGTCTGCTTCACTCTGTCTCCCATATCACAGCGTTATAGTGTAGCACTCCAGCAGCAAGCAGCGATTGAAGAGGATTATTTCAATGCAGATACTTTGTGATTAGCTCTGAGATACAACACAGGGCAGAGCGAATAATACTTTAGAGCTAGCCAAGATAATTAGTACTTGTCTTAATGTACACACTCCAAATTTATTCACTTTCAAGCCTCAGCAAGCCTGTCATTATTTGTTTACATTTGTAGCACATACACAAGTCTCTACTCTTTTCACTTTTTTTCAACCTTGGAAATACAGATTATCAATTAAAGATAAACCAATCCTTCTTCAAAAAAGTGAGCTCTACTTCTTTCCAAAATAACATGAACATGAAATTTTATTTCAAGGTCCTATAAATAAAGTTCTGTGAGAGGCATCTAAAAGTCAAAAGATATCCATCCAATAGGTTTCCCAGACTGAAATAACATCAATGTTTCTTTTTTTTAAAGTACAAGTTCTCCAAAAGAAAGAAAAGTTACTGTTACAACATCACACACAAGAGTCCTCAATGATTAACGTCAAGTGAGAAAGTAAATTGTACCGGAGCTGAGGTTTTCTTCCCTTGCTTCTAAGGGTTTTGAACTAAATAATGTATTTGTACGACCACCTTTTTCTTCACCAAACATTCTTCATAATGAATATGTCATTTCTCCAAGCTCCTTATCAAAGCATTTTTACCATGGGAATAAGATAAGTGGATCAAAATATAACATCTTGACCCACGATTTTCTTTTCAAATTAAGTTTTTCAAATGAAAAAAAAAGTCAGCGGAAAAAAATTGGCAATTAATACCGTGAGAGGGAAGATATGGGTAGATATAAAACAGTTGTAATGACAAGAGGGAGATAAGATGATGGGCTGAAGATTCTACTGATCACACAACAAGATCCTACCAGGCCTGGCATCCCTCAAACCTTACAGCGCAATTCCCTGCCTCTCTTGTTTTAGCTCAAGAAGGTAATAAACACATGGTAGGAAATAAATCAGCTAAATCAAAGGAGATTTACTGTATCATTTAAAAGCCAAAAACTCTATCAATAATTGATATAGAACACATTAGATTCCTTAGGAAACTGGGTACAATATCCCTCTCATTTTACATATTGGAAAATTTCTACCCTGTACAAAAGTTGGTCTCAAAAGTACATTTCGTCAATCACACTCATATGTAATCAAGTTACTAGAAAGATATGTCCTTTAGGTTACAAACATCTGGCCATCACTGCTGATAATCAGCAGCAAAAATACAATATCTATAACAAAACATTATTTCATTACAGAAATCTGATTAAAGGATGGATCATCATCAACAAAGTACAATCTATGGTCATTCTAGTTCATGGTGTTTGCTAGACTTTAGCGAAAATAGAAAACATGGCTATAACTAAACCAGCATGTTGAATACACTATGCAGCTACATGTACGTATGTGTTAATGCGATACATTGTATATGCATCCTCTTCTGCCAATACGAGTTTTCAGCTAGAAACGTGTTCCATAATTTATTGTTCCTGACACAATTATCACATTTCATTATAGCTAGTCCACTTGTTTTTCACAAGTCTCTATCAATATAAAAACAACTTATAATTACCTTTTCTAGACATTTATTTTTGCAACAAAGTTCATATACTAGTAACTTAACATTTCCTGTAACTTAAATTTTACATACAGTTATAAATAATCAGAAAATTTATTTATTTATTGGGACCTGAATTTATTAACTTTTAAGCTATAAACAGAAAATCCACAATTCAGTTCGTGTCATTTTGTCACTAGGAAAGATATATGTACTGCCTAAATTTATTTACAAAAGAATAAAATAGAAATTGTGAATTCTGGAATCTGTTCCAAAGGTATGGTATATGGTAAGGAAATTGATAGTACTTGTACTGTGAATTTAGACCATATCACCATAAGTACAAGTTTGTAGTATTAATATGTATGATTTGATTGACTTTAATGACCTGACAATTCTCTGTTCCATTTATGATAGATAAATAGCATATACGAAGGCAATACTAAGAATAAATACCAGGGGGAAAATGCATGACATTCACCAGTCTAAACCCTGCTGACATTATCTCAATTTATAAATTTGTTACTCACAACTCTGGTGTAAGGTTTGCTGTCATATCTATCTTCTACATCCCTCCCTACACAGGCACACATGCCGAAGACCGAGATCTTCTTTTTGACTTTCTTGTGCTTCTTCAGATCCATTTATCACAATTTTTTTAACAACAAATTTTATGGTAAAATTTTGGTGTTTTCAGAATCAGTTTGAGTAGTACTAACACTTAAGGCATTATTAATTTAGGCAATGGGAAACTTCCTTCTTCAGAATGTTATTTTTTACTTGGTGTAATATTTCGAAGTCATGATGTCTCATTTCAACATTATACTTTTACTGTACAAATATTGCACTGATGATAATTTTTCATCCCCAGACATTATTGCTGAGAGCATGTCCCTCAAAAGTTAATATCAATAATGTTGTATTGGTCACTAATTAAAAGACAACAATCCCATACACGCAACACACTTATATATATACATCCAAGTCACACAAGTCCATCTTTTAATCCTATAGAATTAATGGTAATCTTCTAAAATCAGATTAATACATGAAATCAATGCACAAATATTTCTCCTTTTTAATGCATACAGACTGAGGGCAGACAACTGCGACATTTTCCATGCTTGATTGACTCAATTTAACAGTATCAGGTAATGAGTGATACAGGTCAAACACTCAGCAATCACCGATCTAATCATATAAATAAAAAAAACTCACAAATATATACAAGTTTTCAGGGTTCAACATGCAGCTGATCTAGTACATCAAAGCTCACATGTAGCTACACTTCCCTCCAAAGTTTGTTTTTGCTGCAGATTACAGCATGATAAAACAATTGAGGGTCATCATTAAGATATCTGAATCAAGAGATAACTCCATCCCTGGTAAGATTACCCCAATTAAAATAACTAGCCACTGGGATATCTTTTTGCCACACATGGTTGAAATTGAAGGCTTTCTCCATCGTACCTGTGATAGGTAATCTGGTGTCAGAAGGCCTTCATCCTATCATACACAACAGCTGTTGCAAGTGTCCCTAGTTTTAAATAGATCACAGCATTTTGTACACATAAAGTGATCTTCAAGCTAACATTTATAGCAAAAACAAAGATTTACATACAAAAGCTTTTTTTTTTCAAATGATCACAGACTAGTCCTAAAGTTGACTTGGAGCAGGATTCCCTATTGATGCATTAACCATGACATAGTACTCCAGAGTCAGATAATGTTCAAGTACCTGTCATGCCACATCTTAAAGGTTGCTGGGATGGATATTTTAACAAATAGCTGGTCCTTGATCAAATGGAAGGGAAATTAAATAAAATGTTCTATCAAGTGATAAGATAGAGGAGAGATGTCACTGTTTATCATCTCTTTGGACATTGCCAGCTCTTAAGACCTTAATGACTTTCTGCTGATCAATTATCTTTCCACTTGAAGGAAAATATCAAATAGGCACTTCTACATGTACTTAATCTCAACATTTTTATAATAGACAATTTCCCACTACTGAATTCCACATGTATCATACTTGTGCATCCAACTGTAATGAAATATTTAATGATCTTTACTATATCTAATTGCAAAGACATCCAATGGGGCCAAATTGCAATGAGTACCAGCTCCAATTGAGAGAGAGAGAGAGAGAGAGAGGAAGAGATGTTCTACATGGAAAACTGCTAATGAGCTTAAAGTAAGAAGAAAAAACTGTATCCTCATAAGATATGCTAAAATGCAGCCAAAAATGATTCTTATTCTGTGAATTTTAAACAAGAGGTTCATAGGCCCCAATGCTCTTCTGAGTTAAATGACTACCTTATTTGACAAATAAGCATATCATGAGATTTCATCCATGTATATGCAAAAAATATTGATAATACATATGGATAAATCTATTGATTTCACAAAATTAGTCTTCTTGTTCTCCAGGAAGTGTATTTCTACCTTTTTCACACTTTGAACCTGACCATATTCCTTATCATCTTGGCCCTAAGGGCTATTACTTGCATAAAATTAAACTTACATAACATAATGTTTTAATGAAAATAGGAAATTTTGGCATTGCTGTTCCAGAAAAAAATACATACATTTTCCTCATATACATGGCATTCATATTTATACCTATGAACCTGCTATTTAGGCTATGCCCTATCCCAGGGGGCATGATCTGAACATGAGGCCACAGGCCTTATAGGTCAACTGAGTATCAGGTAACAACTTTCCCAAAATTGAATTGGGTTCATGTTTTAAACCAGAGGCTAAGAAATTCAAAATTTTGAAAGAGGCACCCTTGCTCATCATAACTATATTCTTAGTTTGTTTACTTAATACCCAGAAGCAGAGCAGACGATAATCAAAAAATAGTGTATTTTCACTATATAATTAGTAGAGCCACCTACCACAGGAACCCCTGACCCTGGGGTTCACATTTCACAATTTTGAAAGAGACATCCTTCCTCATCATAACCATGCATTTACTTTGTTTCTTAAATACCAAGTAACAGAGCAAAAGATCTCCCAAGTATTAATGCATTTTTGCTATATAATCAAAAGAGCCTCACCCACTGAACCCCTGACTCTGGGGCCACATATTTCTCAATTTAGGAAGAGGCACCTATGTTCATCATAACCATGCACTTAGTTCATCGCCTTTATACCCAGGAGCAGAAGAGAAGATTTTCAAAGAATTAATGCATTTTCACTATATAATCAATAGAGCCCCACCCTAGCTTCAGAACCTCTGACCCAGGTGCCATGATATTCATAATTTGGAAGAGGCACCCTTGCTCATCATTACCATGCACTTTTATTTGCTGAATACCCCCTGGAGCAGAGGAGAAGATTTCCAGAGCATTAATGCATTTTTGTTATATGATCAAAAGAGCCCCAACTTAACACCAGAACTTCTGTCCTAGGAGCCATGAAATACACAATTTTAGAAGAGGCACCTTTGCTTATCCTACCATGCACTTACTTTATCAGCTTAATACTGAGGAGCAAAGGAGAAGATTTTCAAAGAATTAATACATTTTTCACTATAATCAAGAGCCTTGCCCTAACACCAGAACTCCTGACACGGCGGCCATGAAATTCACAATTTTGGAAGATCCAAGGCACCCTTGCTATTCATAACTATGCATTTAGTTTGTTTGCTTAATACCCAGGATCAGAGGATAAGATTTTAAAGAAATAATGCATTTTCACCATCTATTCATCAGAACCCCTGACTCTGTGGCCATGAATTTCACAATTTTGGTAGAGGGCTCCTTGCTTATTACAGTCATATCAACAATTTAACTGCTTGATATCAGGGAGTAAAGAAAAAGATTTTTTAAAGATTCCATTGATTTTGATGCTTTTAGCCCCACCCCTCAGGCCCTAAGGGGGGGGGGGGGGAGGGGGGGCAAGGAACATGAAATTCAAATTTTCTTGTTCCCCTTCACTCACTGACGCTAAATGCCAAAAATGATTTAATAAACTTAATTATACAAGAAGTCTTACATTTTTTCATGATTCATATATATCTTTTTTTATATTCCTAGTGAAAAAACTAAACTCTTTTAGCCTGATGGAGATGAATATTTGAGCAAGCAGGTATCTACATTGCGTTATTTAGATTTCCCCAGTTTTTTATGATCCATGCATGTTTCTGGAAAAAAATCTTTCTATGTATTTTTCCTAAACGATCTCCAAAGGATGAATTGTGCCAAGTTTGGTTGAAATTGGTCCTGTTTGGCTTTGGAGAAGAAGTAGAAAATGTAAAATTTAACAAAAACAGAAAAAAGATGGACAGATAGATAAATATTGATCATAATAGTGTACTTCAGTATCTAGTACATCTGACTACAAAAAGAATGGGGAATCCTGTTTTTAAAAACAAAGAAGTATTTTGCATCACAAAAATCAAATTGGAAACATTCCCAAACTAATCATTTAATTTTTGTTAAGAAATCAATTAAGGTAGCACTCTATATCAGTTTTTAATCAAATTCCTGTGAGCTGTTTTACTTTTTTCTGTAAACTTTTCTGTTTCAGAAGTTTTCATCCCTATATATACAAGTGTCTTATGTAATACATGCCTTCCAATCCTCATTTCAGAATTAGCTTTTTAACCTGATCACAACGTAAGGGATTGACAAGGGAGATAAAACAGCTTTTTTTAAGGGGATTCAGCACCACCATGGGTGAAAGAAACAACAAGCTAACAAATGGCCTGTCATTACTCACACATCAAATACAAAGGCAAATAGGTGTTTTGAACTTGCAGAAATAAATTTTCAGCATGACTATTTCTGCTATATCTGCCACAATGCCAATTTGTGTGGTTTACTTCTGACAAGAGCAATGCCTGCAGACAAACCATTCCTAGGTTGAAGGAGAAACAAGGAAGAGAAAAATTGGCAGCTTCCCATTTGTGATTCCGACACTTGCAAATATAAATACATCAACCAATTATTCCTCTTGTCCAATAACATTAACTTCTTTAAGAATCAAGCAGACACACAAACACTTACCTCCCTTTGCTCTCATGAGTTATTGCTGTGTAGGAGTTATCTTTTCTTTATCACCTGCTTTGTAATATGATGTTGTACTTACCAGTTTTCTATTCAGCAGAGGTTTAATTGGCAGTCTAGGTTTGTTCTCTGATACTGGGGGGCCAGGTAACTTGCTCTGACTGACACGTTTTGGTGCTGTTAACCATTTTCTGCAAATATGGATATACCAATATTAAACTGAACGGCTTATATATACTGTATTTGCCAAAAATCGCAAGTCTGGAGATCTACTAGCTATTTCAATTCTTTCAACTGAAATTCAGATGAATTTGAATTCAACTTTTATTAAGAAGCCAAAACTCTGACTTGGAAGAAACTGTAAGAATATCTATTACTACTCAATAAATCCACACAGATATGTATCTCAAGAGACATTACACTAATGTATTAATTTTATCACCAATCAATACTGATAGACTCACTTGAAGCTGGCAGCCCGTCGTTTTGGAATAGGGGAGGTGCTAGCGGTAGATCCCTCCATATCTATAATTATATACAATAATAAAATTTCAATTGAACCATAACTCAGTTGCAGCCATATTCCTAAAGGCACTATGGTGTTATCAGAGGACAAAAATAAAACGGTATCTCACTAACCAAGACATAAATCTTTCTATTAATAAATATACAGAATAGTTTAGGGTAATGTGGTTCATGTTTTTCACACACCTCTTTAAGTGTCTGAAAAGCTTCCCTGTATGTGAATGTCAATTTTCAAAACTTATAATAGAGACTGGAAGTAAAACCCTGAATTTGTTTTGGAATCTGAAATCATTATGAAAAGTTCAGTGGAAACATTAAAGTAGCAGTGGAAACTTAATTTATAGAAAATCTCAGAACATATCCCAAATATCTTAGCTCTTTTATTAAAATTCCTTAAATCCCTCCTTCTGTTTCAGATCCAATTGTTCCAAAGAGTTTTAAAGCAGAATCAAATCAAATGATGACAGCATTTAAAATTTCAAAAGCATACATAGTTTGGATGTTAGTACATATAGCTAGCTCTCAGAAGATTGAACAAATTTGTATCCTATCTAGCTTTCTATGAATGACAGAATTTTTGAAAATGTTTAAGAAATTAAAGTTATTGCCAATAACTTTAAACAAGGTGGATCAAAGAGAGTGAAATTCAGCTAAGACTTAGTATTTCTCATTGCACTGTATTCCTCGATGTGTTTAGCAATAATTGTATCACAATGCTACTAATAAATCTGTTTAATCTATCGAAATAGTCAAATATTCTTTAGTTTTACCCTCTTCTCCCATACTGTCCCGATTTCCGTGCTGTTTGAGAGCAGGTATGGGTTTAAGAGAAGAAATGGGAACCAGTCCCTCAGTTGGTTCTCCATCCTCCATGTTCAGCACCCTCACTAGGCACCAGTTTGGTTCCCCTTTTGGTGTTGGGTCAAGAATTTCTACATGCTGGCCTTTAGTCACTGTCACCTCCGAGTTGTTTCCAGCAGAGTAATCCTCCAAAACAATGGTCACATCACCCTGAAAGTAAAAAATATCAGTCATCTTCAGCTAATTCATTCTTTTCATTACAAAGCCTTTGGCTCAGGTGAGCTCAATTACAAAGCCTTTGGCTCGGGTGAGCTAAAACAAAAGAACAAAAACTGCTGCTTTCAAATTCAATGAATAAGATAGAGTATTGAAGTTTCTTTATCATGTTTGATAAATATTGTGTATTATTTATGGCCTTCACTGAAAGAGAAGCTGCTCCCTTGTGCTATGGCTTTTGTTCAGAAAGTCTCCAGTAAGTTGGAAATCTATCATTCTCCTTCAACCAATGTCTTTAATAACTATGATAATTTTGCATCTGTCAACTTTTAATCTTTTAAAATACTGGACATTATAAGCATTTTAGCACACTCTTGTCTCAATATTTCAGCTCCCTGTTTCATTTGAAAACAAGATATGGTGATGCAAACTCTTTTTATTGGATTGAAAAACCTCCAATTTATCATTTCCTTTATTTTCTTTTTACTTACAACATGTAGTTCACACAGAAAATACATACTTCTGTTTATATAACTTGAATTTTTACGTAAGAGCTTACAGACATGAGACCTAAAAAAAAAAGAAGAATCGCATGAAACTATAAAGATCCATCGATTCTGAACTCATGGTCTTACATAATTGGTTCTATTCACAGCATAACATTCTGTTATTGTCATCAGAATAAAGCAATGCAGATAATTTGGTAAATCCAACAAGAAACCAATAAAGATTCAATAAAGAATAATAATCTGCTTAAATCATAGACATTTATTAATTAAAATTAACCTTTTTAAGGATGGACATGTTTGTGTTTGTTTGTTTGTTTTTTATTTTTATTAACTTTTTAAAATCTATTTTAATTACTGTAGATTCCTAAATGTATGCGAGGAAGAACCACTCGCAAAATAAAATTATTCGCTTTAATTTCTGTGGAACTGAAATCCATAGAAAAAAAATATTAATCAAGCGTCCACTCGCAAATTATACTTCTCGTGATTTGTCGTCTAAGGGCCATTTCGTGATATTAAGTACTCAAGTAAAATAAGGAATCTACAGTAGTGAAAATTATAATTTACCTTTATTTAGTGTTTCTGATAATGTATGCATTAATTATCATATACAACTGTGTATATCTTTGAACCACAGAATTTCACTTCAGAATGATCAATATTATTGAGTGTATGATAATCTGCACTAAACAAATTATTTAACTGTAACAAAGGCAATTGGGTTCCAATTGATTTCAGATATAGAAAGCACAGAAAATATGACCACTTCTAAGTTTTGAATTGTAACTTTTCTTTTCCACTGTTATGACTTGCGAAAAAAAAACTATTAAAATATGATTTATTCAACTTATCAGAATTTCTGTAATTGTTGTCTGAGGCAAACAAACTGACCTTTTTCATTTTAGCATGCTTCCAATGGGCAATTCGAACAAGCATCATTCCAATGTACTGAAACGCCATGTTACCAACAAATCACAGAGAATTTCCTTGATGCTTTTTTATTTTACTTCAAGGGCAGATTTTATGCTCACAGATAATTCATGGAATAATTGTAGATATCAGTTTATATACAGACTCACTCTAAGCACCACATTCCTAGGCAATATAAATGTCAGAATGTATATTTATACCAAAATACTTCAATATTAACGAGGAAACAAATAGCTCCACACTTTCCAGCTTTCCTTTGATTTTTGTGTATATCTGTGAGTGAACAGTGTCAGTACAGGAGAAGTCCCTCCGCCTGACTGAAGAATGCAACCGAGACTTAACAGATGACCGGTCAACAGACGTCCAATATAAAGAGAGATGCCTGTCTGCTGCCTAATCCAACTTTCGCACAGTTGATAATCCTTGACAATATGCCTTACCAAGTCAAATAATCACCACCAGAGAATTTCCTTAATGAAAAAGACAAACAGACACATAATCCATTTTACAAAATGTTACTCTCCTTTCACACAAACCATTAGTCTATGAAATATTTCCTTCATATATACAAGACAAATCCTTCTGAAATTTCCAAAGATATCAAAGCTGGCTAAAAGCACCAAGACAAACCTTTCCACCAAAAAAATCCTCCATACTTGACTCCTATATTTCCAACACTAATATCTTAAACATCCACAAACTACCTGATCACTATAACACTCAAGCCTAATGATCATAAGTCATATATATCAAAAGGTAACACATGTTTTTCTTGGAAGGTCAGCAGTACCGAGTCTTCATTCGGCTGTTTTTCTCTCCCCCACTCTTGCAGAGAAAAACGGATTTTCCTTATGTTAGAAAATTCAGCATAAAATCAAATAAGCTCGTGTCTCCCCAGGGTCTTGATAATACTCTCAGGTATATATAAAATGTGCTGCGTCAAGGTTCTCAATATGAAAAATATAGCTGGAGGTCTCAGCTAAGATACTCATTGATTTCATCCACATATGGACTATAGAAGCTGTCACTGCACTGTTGGATTTGATCATATTGACAAACAATAACGTCATCTACCGCTTGCTTGACGTCAAAATTTTCTACTTGCTTTCAGTTTTTTCTCACATTTTTTCTCTCAATACACATACACAAACAAAAGCTGACATAACTCTCAGTAAGAATAGCTCAATGTCTCCATTGTAGCAGCAGAAAAAATAAATCTCAGCAAAAGCAAATATTGAATTTGTGCAAATGATCCCCCAATTGGAGGTGAAATATCACTTTACTCTTGAGGACATCTGATTAGTGCAGTATTGTTGTAATCAATACAAACATAAGCCTGCATTTTAGGACAAATTCTTCACAGTATCCCAAGATGGAAATCAAGAATTGCAAAATCTGCATATCGCAAATCAGGTATTCATGATGCCAGCCAAGAGTAAACTATCAATATGACAAAAAAGTGCCAACTAATCACTGCTGAAGAATGGTACTTTTCTATACTGTAAAATATGTTTTTAAAAAAAATTATATTTAATAGAGAGGAATAAGCAAAATATGCCTGATATAAGGAATATTGATTTTCCCCTCCTCCCTCTACAAAAACAAGATTCTGAGAAAAATGTTTGTAAAAGCAGGTATCTGATCATTCAATACTTAAACCATGTTCTATGAAACAACATTCATTTACAAAAACACAGATTCTGAGTTTACAATTATAGTAAAACTACAGATGTCATACCATTCATCACACAGTACACACCTATCCTCTAAACTTTCAAGTGTAATTTCTACTAAGCACAGTGAGATGAATTCTCAATTATTGTCATACTGCTTTTTGTGATATTGTAGTGGGAGGAGAAGGGATGATTTCGTTACATGACAAGCAATGTTCAGCTTGATGTATTGAGTGAATGGCGCCTCACAGTTGGACAACCAAATCTAAAAAACGTGTTACATCCCCTTAAAAATCATTGTTACTACACACTTATGCAATGAGATGTCAGTTTTGCATCAGGGAATTTACACATGGAAATGATATCAGAGATGGTTTTCAATCAGCTGTTTTTCTCCATTCAACTTAAGTGTTTTATGCAAAGTCCCTTGTTCAAGAGCTTTCTAAATTCCTGTGCGCATTTCTTTGTTTGACTATGTCTTAACTGATAGCAGTATTTCCATTTCATGCTAATTTGAAATGAAGTATTTATATCAAAATTATGAACCTATTAAGCAAATCATCTGCAGGTTGATAAATATGGTAAAGAACCAGAGAGAGGGACTTCAACAACACAGTTTTTCTTTAAGTGTTAAAGATCTAATGAAATAATACATGGAATTCCAAGCAAATTCCAAAGTCTAACCACTTGCTCTCATACAGCTTTCTATTATATTAAAAAAAACTGGTACACATATAATCTGTGTGAACTATGTATATAAATAAACACTGACTGATGTAATCCCTTGATAGAGAAATAAGGCACGACACCTACTGAACAAATCAGAGAAAAAAACAAGATTTTTCATGTAATTCTCTACCCCACTGTCAAAGTTATACAAAATCATTATATTCCCCTCCACGAGATACAGTTTATTGTGTCTAACAGAAGGTCTTAGTCATCTCTAGGTACAGAGCTTGGTATACACTGTTGGTCATGTAATTGTCTACTCTAAGAACCCTCTCTCTCATGGAAGTAAACAAAACCATTAGACTAAAAACCTATTAGGATTTTAGAGCTAGAATAAAATCTTGTCTTTTCAGTACATGAATATTCAACTCTAAGAAACTGTCTTTCTTAAATATATGTAGAAGCTTATTAAACTATAATTCTTAAAACAAAAAATAAATGGGATTATAATTGTTGAATTTAATACCCTATTGACTTCAGGGACATATTGCAAAATGATGTCTGAAAATAAAATACATGTACTAGTATTCAAACAATAACCAAGGAACAAGATGTGGATGTTTTAGCTTTTAAAATTCTACAAAATCATGGGTTTTTTTTCTCTTTCAACTTTGGTTCAGTCTTTTTTTCTTTCTAATGGTCACACTATATATCATTCACTTCTTACTGTATGTGGTAAACAAGTATTGACAAGAGGCCCATGGGCCACATCGCTCACCTGAGCACATTGGCTAGGAAAAAAAAAGCAAAAATCAGTTAAGTATTGAATAGTTAACGGGGGGGGGGGGGGGGGGGGGGGGGTTTGAATTTTAAACTACCTGATGATGCTTTCATATCAATATAACAAATGGCATTGCTGTTCTTGAGCAGAAGATTTTTTCCCATATATTCATTTGTAAAAATTTGATCCCCCATTGGCCCCACCCTACCCCGGGGGTCCCTCATTTGAACAAATTTCATTCCACAGTACCCAAGGATGCCTCCATATCAATTTTACTAATCATGGCTTTTCTGTTCTTGAGGAAAAGATTTTTTCCTGTATATTTCTATGTAAAACTTTTTTTCCCCCATTGTGGCCCCACCCTACCCCCGGGGGTCATGATTTGAACAAATTTGAATCTACACTACCAGAGGATGCTTCCATATAAATATGACCAATCATGGCTTTGCTGTTCTTAAGAAGAAAATTTTTAAAGATATTTTCCTATATATTTCTATGTAAAACTTTGATTCCCCATTGTGGCCCCACCCTATCCCCAGGGATCATGATTTAAACAAACTTGAATCTACACTACCTGAGGATGCTTCCATATAAATATGACTAATTATGGCTTTGCTGTTCTTAAGAAGAAGATTTTTAAAGATATTTTCCTATGTATTTCTATGTAAAACTTTGATCCCCCATTGTGGCCCCACCCTATCCCCGGGGGTCATGATTTAAACAAATTTGAATCTAAACTACCTGAGGATGCCTCCATATAAATATGACCAATCATGGCTTTGCTGTTCTTAAGAAGAAGATTTTTTTAAATATTTTCCTATATATTTCTATGTAAAACTTTGATCCCCCATTGTGGCCCCACCCTACCCCCCGGGGGTCATGATTCGAACAAATTTCATTCTACACTACCCAAGGATGCCTCCATATCAAATTTACTAATGCAGGCTTTTCTGTTCCTGAGAAAAAGATTTTTCCTGTATATTTCTATGTAAAAGTTTGATCCCCCATTGTGGCCCCACCCTATCCCCAGGGGTCATGATTTGAACAAACTTGAATCTACACTACCTGAGGATGCTTCCATATAAATATGACCAATCATGGCTTTGCTGTTCTTAAGAAGAAGATTTTTAAAGATATTTTCCTATATATTTCTATGTAAAACACTGACCCCCCATTGTGGCCCCACCCTACCCCCGGGGCTCATGATTTGAACAAACTTGAATCTACACTACCTGAGGATGATTCCATATAATTATGACCAATCATGGCTTTGCTGTTCTTAAGAAGAAGATTTTTAAAGATATTTTCCTATATATTTCTATGTAAAACTTTGATCCCCCATTGTGGCCCCTCCCTACCCCCGGGGGTCATGATTTGAACAAACTTGAATCTACACTACCTGAGGATGTTTCCACATAAGTTTCATCTTTCCTGGCCCAGTGGTTCTTGAGAAGAAGATTTTTAAATGATGCCATTATTTTTTCACTAATTCCTAATTATCTCCCCTTGAAAGAGGGCATGGCCCTTCATTTGAACAAACTTGAATCCCCTTCACCCAAGGATACTTTGTGGCAAGTTTGGTTGAATTTGGCCCAGTGGTTCTTGAGAAGAAGTTGAAAATGTGAAAAGTTTACAGACGGACAGACGGACGGACGGACAGACGGACGACGGACAAAAAGTGATCAGAAAAGCTCACTTGAGCCTTCGGCTCAGGTGAGCTAAAAAGGATTGATTATAATAAACTCAGTCGAGATCTCTATAATCCTTGATAGATATATTTTAATGGTTTGATTTGAATGTGTTCACCAGAGAATATTTAACAAGGATACAAATAAATAGAAAACAAAACACTGATATTCTTCCACTGAACTATTTTTGTCTAGTGTTTGAGATGCGTGTACCTGCAAGATACACAGGTAACAACAACTCCTTTTCGTCATGCCGTGTATGGTTTGTAAAATTTGATCTACTTTTCAAAAATTCTGATGTTGTACATCTCTCTCTCTCCATAAAATGTTCAGTACCAAATATCTGACTTTAAAGTTTGCGAGTCAAAGAGATTTCCTATGCACTAGACAACTACTGGCAATCAAGAAGCTTCACACAGACTACTGACCTTTGCATTATTAATTCTACACAAAAAAAAGAAACTTTATGTGTGGAGATGTATATTACAGGAATCAAGCTTGGCAGAGATGAGATCATAAAGTCTGACCACTCTTTCACACTCACCTAAATGAAAACCTTCCAAACCCTCCAAAAAATCTTTTGTAAATAACCAAGTAATAAAACTATTAATGTCTACACATGTTTCTACATCTGGAATATCTTTTGCGATTTTTCCTTTATGTCTTAAGGTACTTCAGAAGAACTGAAACACTTGTAAATGCAACTGTTAAACTAAACATGGTTGTTACTACCTATAATTAAGAGAGAACTAAAAAAAAATAGTAAAATTAATGTATCTATTTTTATATATTAAAAAAATGAACAATGAAATTTTGAAAACCCCAAAGGTATTTGAATTCTTTTAAGTACATATGGAAACCCAGCAGTTTTCCTCCACTTGTCAACTTTCCAATACATTCCCTGCCAAATTAACTAAACAACCCAAGCCATAATGGAGACATGATTTTGATCTTTTCATTTGGTTTTTGGCAGGACCATCATTACATCAATCAAAGACACTGCTGAACACTACCCTGGCCTTCTTAGCTGTAGAGTTTATAAGAACTTTCATATCCTTTATTCTATGCATGTAAGTAATGATCAGTTTTTTGTTTTTGCTGATTTCTGAACACAGTCTTATGATCTTGCTTCCTTTTTCTGACCGATATAATCAACATCCTATTAAATACTGGAAGAATCTTCTTGCATAAATGACTGTGATTTTGCCCAGATCCCATCAAATTACTAAACATACAGAATGTAGATGGCTTAATTTACGGCTGGCATCAGGAAGCTTTTACACCTCCCTTCTCTAACACAGTTTGTTTGGAAATAAACCAAGGATGTGGAGATTGTCTAATGAAAAAATACCAAATAAATTACATTCCCCTGCTTTAAAACATCCCAATCAAAATTCAGTGGCTTTCCAATATTTCATTACTTGGTAATTTATTTCTATGGCACTCGATTTTATCAAAATGTTTCAATGACAAGTTCATTCAATCCAAATAAAATGTGCCACCAAAGAGTGCTTTTAGTGCAGTACTTGATGAATTTTCTTTACCTGATTATAGCAAATAATGAAGCATTTTTTTCACCAAGGTGATAGTTCATCAAATGATCAATGATAGAAATTATCGGGGAAGTGTGATGCAATTCATAACATATTATATATCATAATGATCCAAGTGAAAACTGAAAATTCTACTGATGTACTAGTATTTTATCCTTAACCTAATTGCTCAATCCTATCTACCTAAAAAATAATGTTTGTGAGAATATGCAAGTTTTTCTATCACAACCCATTTTTTTTTCTCTTTCAGTCATGCATCTATTCATATTTATACTTGTATCAGAAAACCAGAGATACTCTGAGCAAGCTCACAAAATAATACCCCCCATTAAAGTGCCCATTACAATTCTGTACATGTGACCTTGAATTTGCAAAAAGACCTTGCCAAATATGACACATCCTCTGGTCATAAGTAATCTTTTAGTGAAATATGGACATGCAATGCTTTTCCATTAGAAAATCATAGACCTATCATGAGTTTTTACACTTTTTATCCCAGTGACCTTGAACTTGCAGGAATAGCCTTGGGTAAAGGTCATCACACACCCTCAGGTCATATACAATCTTTGTACCAAATATGAGCTTCCAATGATCCTCCACTGCTAAGTTAACAAGAATTTTATACTTTTTCTGCAAGTGACCTTGAACTTGCAGAATGATTTTGGGTCAAAGTCAAAACACACCCTCGATCATAAGCAATCTCTGTACCAGTGAAGGCAAGATCATAGGGAAGATCAAGGTCAGGAAATTTTCACACAGTTGAAAAGTTCTCAACAATATGTATCAGTGAGTTTTGATAAAAACAAGAGGCCCAGGGGCCACATCGCTCACCTGAGCACTATGGCTAGGAAAAAGCAGAAATCAGTTCAGTCTTGAAAGGTTGAAAAGTTTAATATAAAAGTGGTTCGGGGGGGGGGGGGGGGGGGGGGGGGGTGGCATGAATTGAACAAATTTGAATCTACATTATCTGAGGATGCTTCCATTTAAATATGACCAATCATGGCTTTGCTGTTCTTGAGAAGAAGATTTTTAAAGATTTTTCCTATATATTCCTATGTAAAACTTTGATCCCCCATTGTGGCCCCACCCGACCCCCGGGGGTCATGATTTGAACAAACTTGAATCTACACTATCTGAGGATGCTACCATATAAATATGACCAATCATGGCTTTGCTGTTCTTGAGAAGAAGATTTTTAAAGATTTTATCTATATATTCCTATGTAAAACTTTGATCGCCCATTGTGGCCCCACCCAACCCCTGGGGGTCATGAGGTGACAAATTTGAATCTACACTATCTGAGGATGCTTCCATGTAAATATGACTAATCATGGCTTTGCTGTTCTTGAGAAGAAGATTTTTAAAGATTTTTCCTATATATTCCTATGTAAACTTTGATCCCCCATTGTGGCCCAACCCGACCCCCGGGGGTCATGATTTGAACAAACTTGAATCTACACTATCTGAGGATGCTACCATATAAATATGACCAATCATGGCTTTGCTGTTCTTGAGATGAAGATTTTTAAAGATTTTTCCTATATATTCCTATGTAAAAACTTTGATCCCCCATTGTGGCCCCACCCAACCCCCGGGGGTCATGAGTTGAACAAATTTGAATGTACAGTATCTGAAGATGCTTCCATGTAAATATGACCAATCATGGCTTTGCTGTTCTTGAGAAGAAGATTTTTAAAGATTTTTCCTATATATTCCTATGTAAAACTTTGATCCCCCATTGTGGCCCCACCCGACCCCCGGGGGTCATGATTTGATCAAACTTGAATCTACACTACATGAGGATGCTTCCATGTAAATATGACTAATCATGGCTTTGCTGTTCTTGAGAAGAAGATTTTTAAAGATTTTTCCTATATATTCCTATGTAAAACTTTGATCCCCCATTGTGGCCCTACCCGACCCCCGGGGGTCATGATTTGAACAAACTTGAATCTACACTATCTGAGGATGCTACCACATAAATATGACCAATCATGGCTTTGCTGTTCTTGAGAAGAAGATTTTTAAAGATTTTCCCTATATATTCCTATGTAAAACTTTGATCCCCCATTGTGGCCCCACCCGACCCCCGGGGGTCATGATCTGAACAAATTTGAATCTACACTACCTGAGGATGCTTCCACATAAGTTTCATCTTTCCTGGCCCACTGGTTCTTGAGAAGAAGATTTTTCAATAATGCCATTAATTTTTTGCTATATCGTAATTATCTCCCCTTGGAGGAGGGCATGGCCCTTCATTTGAACAAACTTGAAACCCCTTCACCCAAGGATACTTTGTGCCAAGTTTGATTGAAATTGGCCCAGTAGTTCTGGAGAAGAAGATGAAAATGTGAAAAGTTTACGACGACAACTACGCCGCCGACGCCGACGCTGACGACAGACAACGGACAAATTTTGATCAGAAAAGCTCACTTGAGCCTTCGGCTCAGGTGAGCTAAAAAATATCTTCATACTTTGTTACTGAGCAAAACACAAATGAGGGAAAAATGAGGACAGGTTCATAGGGAATGTCTATGTCAGAAAATTATGATACTGTTGAATAGGTCTCACCTATATGTATCAGCATATGAATTTTGATAAAAATCTCTTTAGCAGTTCCTTACATCCATACTGAGCTATATTCAAAGTGTGAAAGATGGATGGATGAACAGATGAAAAGACAGAAGAATGGAAGACAGACAGGACAGACTCCAGGCCATATTCCTGATGGGGCAAGATAAATCCTGAAAGTTTTACAAATAAAAGATTTTCCAGAAAACTGATTTAACTTAAAGTAATCTCAAGCAGAGCTGTTCATCACGTACAATGCATGTGTTATACTGAGAAATTAACAGATAGACATCAAAAACTACAAGCAAGATTTTTGCATCAACTATAAGGATATACCAGTGCACTTGACACTTGTGTTATCAGGCAGATTTATATTACAAGCTTAATTTTTCAACAAGCATGTAACATCAGAACCTGAGATTTTCTGATTTTTTGATGTGCCAGATAAGAGCCCCATCACATCAAAATAACTACCACCTTTTATTCCATCTAGTTATCAAGATCAAGGGTGATTCACATGAAGTTATGCCCACTTCATATAATCTTATATTCTCTTATAATTGTATTGAATTATTCATTTTACTGCCTCTGATCTAATAAAGCGGTGAGTGGTTCATAGACCTTGGACAGATTAAATGTCAAGGGAAGTAACTTTTAAATAATACTCTTAGAAAACAATCTATTTACTTCTACCACTGAGTGTATTTCGGATTTTTATTTTCAATGAACTGGAAAAAACAGGGAAAATTTCTTCTGATCCATAGTTTGTTACAATGGTTATTATAAATAGGATAATGATTACTTTTAACACCAAAAGAAAGGTTTCCTAATAACAGTCTTCTCTCCTTCCATTGACTTACCTCTTCTCTCCATCCATACTTACCCTGTCTTACCTTTCTTTCCATCCATACTTACCCTGTCTTACCTTTATATCCAAACTTACCTTATCTTACCTTTCTCTCTATCCATACTTACCTTATCTTATGCTTCTCTCTATCCATACTTACCTTGTCTTACCTTTCTCTCTATCCATACCTACCCTGTCTTACCTTTCTCTCTATCCATACTTACCTTGTTTACCTTTCTCTCTACCCACACTTACCTTGTTTTACCTTTCTCTCTATCCATACCTACCCTGTCTTATCTTTCTCTCTATCCATACTTACATTGTTTTACCCTTCTCTCTATCCATACTTACCTTATCTTACCTTTCTCTCTATCCATACTTACCCTGCCTTTAATCTCCTCTGACTTAAGTTTTCTCTTTATCCATATCTTCTCCTGACAGTTTTCTTTCTTTCTGTCTTTATCTAATATTTTCCTCTTTTTTTTTCTTTTCCTCTGACTTATTTTATCAGTTTCTGATTTTTCTCCTTCTCCCTGACTTACCCTAACAGTTTCTCCTCCACTACTACTGCTGTCTGTTGTCATGGTGGTTGTCATGGAGATCATTGAGGTTAGAGATCCTCTTCTCTCGATAGGTAGAGAGTCATCAAACGACACATCTTCTATATCCCTAGATAATACATTGCACAAGCTTGCAACACTACATGCTGTAATATTCAGTGTACATGAGGCAAATTCACATTTCATATTCTCTTTTATACAAAGAACCAAATCATATAAAATTCATATGTCATTGTTTAGATAATTCAACAACCTTTGAAAAACTTTGCTATTTTTTCAGATTATAAGTGGAAGCTAGCTGTCAATGACAGCAAACCAGGTTTTCTTTTGTATGAACAGTTCTAGTATTTCTCACATAAATTATAAAAACGTTCTATTCTGACAACTGTAGGACATGATATCCAAACAATATCAATGTACCCTATGAACATATCTTGCATAAAATGACTAAGTTCAACAGCTGCTACTTTCCCCATATATAATCAAAAATCAAAATCCAAGTTCCATGCATACCTCTAATTTATTTCATTTTTTACAATTGATCTGAAAAATAAGAACTTCTTATCTTGAAAACTGCAGGAGGATGCACCATATAAGCATTTTTTTTTTGCATAAAAATGACTAAGTTCCACAACTGGGTTTTTTCTCATAAATAATCAAAAATCAAAATCCTGAAAAAACTTTAGGAGGAGTTATCCGAACAAATGATGTACTATTTTAGCAGCTGCCCGCCTGATATTTTCACCATTTCAACAACAGAAAACCCAGTTAAATTTTTTTCGTCAGATTGTAAATCTGGGTACAATTGAAATCCTTTTAATTGAAAAATTCCCTATCACACGTACAAGACATGAAAATTAAACATTCTGCCCCACCTCTTTGGGAAAGCAAGAAGCTGTGCCTTGGTAGCCTGGAGTGGCTTGATGGTAGTGGGTTTGAACAGCATGGCTGGCTTATCCTTCAAGGCCTTGGGTATATATTGCATTCTCTCCGTCATTAACTCACGGACTTTCTTGACCCAGTTTTGTTTGGTATCCAGGTCTTTGGCTTTAAGGATGATTCTGTAGTCTGAGATAGGCACTCTCCCAGTCCACAGGGCAAACTTGGTCTCATCACCTTCGATATGTTCTGTGATGTTAATATCTGATATCTGAAACAAAGATTCATATATGTGATTGTAGTCTCATAATCCTATTTCATATGTTCAATGAACATACATCATAGCTATTGGCATATTTGCTTAATATTAAAAACATATCATATTTTAAAATATGTTTCACTTGTCAAAAAATATAAAATCTTGAATAGATGAAAATCATCAAATAATCCAAATTTTATGGAATATCATAGTTATATAAAGCCTTTCCTTGGTAATACCATTAATATTATTTCCACAAGAACAATTAAAGAATTATTAATAGAAAAGTAAGACGGACCACCCACTTACCATAAGCCTGAACTTGTACTGATATTTAGCCTTGCCATTGCTGTCCTTCATCTCTTTGGACAAAATCACACACATGTCAAACAGGAACAAGTGACGGTCTCTTCCCTTCTTAATCAACTGTTTAGGGTCCCACACAGTAAATTGATCCTGGAGGAAAACATCCCCCAGGGCTTCAGGTTTCTCTTCTAATCCTTCCAGTAGACTCAGATGCATGGCATCATTTGCCCTCTTGGGGACATTCATCATGACCTCTAACCCATCCTGTTGTAGGAGTAAAATTTTACAGGATTTACAAACACATAACAAAGCTGATTTTGTTTATAGTGTATTAAAGTTGACTGATGATTAATCATCTTCCTTGCAAAATAATGAAAGAATATTATTATGATGATGGGAAGTTGTACAATGATAATGGTCAAGTTAATATGAAAATGTAACACATGAAAACCATTGATAATCACTTTTTTGGCTTCAGTACATGATTACAGTAATAATGATAATATGACGATAACAAAAATGTAATGAAGTGTCTTGAATGTCAGTTTCAATCTCCTTTTCATCCTTTTTATTTCAAAGTAGGGTTTTTATTTCTTTGGTTGTTTGTTTGTTTCATTTGTTTTCTCAATAAACAACCCCCCCCCCCCCCTTCAAACTTTTCTGTCTAAAATTACACAATTCAAATCTTACTTTTCAGCAATCAATACCAAAAAGAATTTTAGAGGAAGGAGCTGATACCCATTTACTAAATCCAACACTTTACAAGTAACAGGAAATAAAACAATGAATACTTATGAAATATATCTTATTGCAATCCATGCAATTTGAAATTGGTTAGGCAATGGAATAATGTTAGTGATGAGAAAATTAGCATGCCAGTGAGTGTACCATTAGGGAAATTTATGATGAATCCTATTCCAATAGGGACCTGTATGTAAATGTTATAAATGACATATCAAGTCAGTGAGATTTTAAATATTATCTTTTTTTGAATGATTATGACATTTTACACTGAATCTGGTTCCAGAACTTTGATACTGAATAATACGTTATTTCACCTTCATTATGCATGAGTATTTTTATGTCATGAAAATTCTTCAGAGCCTACTCTTGAAAACAAAAAAAAAATTCCTTTAGGATATTTTTCCTTTCCATTTACAAATTTATGTAATCTGTGTATTTTCCTTATATTTTCTCAACACAATTATTGATATTATAAACATTTTTAACAGCACGTGAAATCTATGTACAGTAAAATATACTTATCGGAAATATACATATATATAATACACAGGTGATTTCCACTCTACATTTTTAAATTCTTCTTGAATTATTGGTTCAGTCAAAATCACAAAAATTGAAAAGAAAAATAATACAGTAATGTTCTAAATCAAATAGAATAACTGAATAGTAATTGTCCCTCCAAAGGATCAAATTGCCAAACTCTCAATCCGCAGAAATTAATTTTTACATGGTACAAATGAATTAACAAATGAAATACCAGAGTTGGTCTTTGTCTGGGGTTTTCTATAATTGTTCTCTACTGTACATTGATAAGGAAACACAAATATGGAGTTGGTCTGGAAGAATTTTCAATCTGACTGTACAGCAAAATACCCAGAGAAGCCACGCACTGCTTACCAAGAGTTCATAGTACCTCAGTGAGTCTTTTGTCTTGATGGCTTTTCTTAAACTATTGTAAGAGTTCTACAATTCATATTAGTACAGGCATAAAAATGCATTAATCCAACAGAACATAAATGTCTACATCATGCAGGACTTTTCAATTTTGTTTTTTATTCCTAATCAAAATGGAATTACATCTTATAAACTGGATGTATTCAAATCTGTTTATGTATGTCTTGGAAATGTGGGATGGCTTAATTGGGTTAGGGAAAATCTAAAATATTTTCTACCTGGGTAACTCATCTATCTTCCAAAGAATCTACTGTACCTGTACATGCTACATTTAGCCAAAGCCTTTTCAGACATTTAAATTCTTTAAATTTCATAGGACTCACATATCAACAAATTCAGGGTACATGTGTACTATGCATGCATGTACATTGAAAAAGACTATAAGTTTTATATTTTGAAAGTGAGTTGACATTCTGAATATCTTGGAACATGTAGGAGAGTCTTGCATGATGTACTTGCAAATCAACAAAACAAGAAAACCTATAAAAAAAAATGCATTATTATCAAATTACATAAAACTTGCAAATCACTAAACAAAAAGTAGAAATGCTACAGAGTTTTTCAGTAAAATAAAACACAAAGAAAAAAGGAAAAGCCATGCAATCATAATTCAGCAGCTGCAACCCTAAGGAGCCCCAAACCTTGATTTCCCCATTGTGACCCTCACAACAGGACAGCAGATCTTTGAGCAGCAGTTGATACTTGGTGATTCTTTGTACAGGTTTGATCAGGTAAGAAGCTAGAGGCTCATTCAGCTTGTGTTTGGCCTGTACCTCCTACAATTACATTGAAAAAATCTACTATTAATGTCAATAAATAATGCATTATTTGGTAATTCATGACAACTATCCACTATCAGATAAAGAATAAATCAGACAAATGTTTGGACAGAATTAGAATTAAATGTTTATCCAAACAACAGTAACCCTTGTATAGTCCACAATAACAACTGCATACACGAGTGAACCATAGAATGAATTTCTACATTTAAATTGGTATCAATTATCTGCATTCTTCTTATGAGAAGAAAATGATGTTGTTAATTTAGCATAGATAATCAACAATATATCATAGCCACTAAATAATTGATTAGTGAACTTATTTTGATGTCTAATTTCTGCTTTAATGCTGTAGATTTCAGTTCACAAAATATATCTATTGATGCAAATGTAGTTGTTGAAAACAGTTGTTGGAGGTTAAATGAAATATAGAAAAGTTGGGTTTTTCCCTTTACCTCAAAAAATGAGCCAGCATGTTCCACAAGCAGCTGGTTTGAGTCTGGTTTGTTTCTACAGTAGGTCACATAAATAGAGAATTTCTCAGCCTGTAGACAAACACAAAGATTTAACAAAAAGTTATCACATCCTCTCTACAATGTACCAGAAATCTGCATTTCTTTTTTCTGTAAAATCATCTATATGAATGACAAAAATGTAAGAATATGATTCACATCAACATACCCAAGTGACAAAACAATGGCCAACATCTTCTGGAATAGTCTCATATTTCTCCAATTCTTTCAAAAATATACTGAAATCAAATAATAAAACATATAATTTAGAACTTTCTAAATGGGATTAATACTCCTATGGAGCAACTAAAGAAATGGCATAGTTTAATTTGCATTTAAAAAACTGTCATCTTGCAAAAAAAAAAATATGAAAAAAACAACAACAACAAAATACATAATGCAAAATCCTGTAGCCACAATCTTTACTAAAAAGTAATCAGCTGAAGGTTGTAACCTCTGGTTGATAGTAATCTTTGAGTCAAGTATGAAAGTAGGACTCTTTCAAGGCCAAGAAACTTCTCACTGATGTGACTTTGACAAATATGCAAACAACCCTGGCCAAGAATAACATCAAACTTCTTTTTAAAGACCTTAAAAATTCGACACTTCTGAACTCTATGACCTTGACCTAGTCCAAATGACCTTTGTTCTACATCATGACACATATCCCGGGATCGGCCAAACATGATCTTCTTCAGATATTCCATTGCAAAATTATTTTACGGACATGAATTTTACTCTTCAATCACAGTGACATTGATCAAATGACAGGGTTGTTGTGTTCCCTCTGTTCACAAATGACCTATGTTTAATGTCTCTTTGCTTCAAAGATTTGGCCAAGGCAAAAAATTTTACACTTCTGAAACCTGTAATCTTGTCTGAATTACCCTGGTTTGTGTCATGACAAACCGAAAGTCATAAACAACTTTTATCTCAAATGCAAACTTCTAATGTTTCTCTATTTCAATTTTAAGGCTGAACAATTACTTCATACTTCTGTACCCAGTAACACTGATGATGTCCAAATGACCTTGGTACAGGGTTAAGACACACCTCTAGTTACAAACAACCTTTTAGTATAAGATTCTGGAGTTTCTTGGTTTTAAGGATACATCCAGACAGGAATTTACTCTTCTTATGCCCTTTACATTATTTCAATGAAACCTTTAATACTAGAAAGAATCTCCAGACAAAAAAATGTCTAAAGACAGACCAACAGATAGCTGATCTCAGTATGCCTTCCAAACTTGGGGGGCTGGGGGGGGTTACACATTATAAGGTTTAATATTTAATATCAAACAAAAAAAACCTGCCTTACTGCCTAAGTCATTATTAACAAACTTTATATCATTAAAAAATGCATTCTACCAAAATTTACAACCATCAGCAAGTCTTTTTTTTATTACAATTACTTAGTTAATACACTATCTAATTAACAAAACATATGTCCTCTTTTTCCTCAATTTCATATGCTCACTTTTTATGGAAGTCATAAATTTCTTCCAAGTTACAGAAAATGACTTTATGTTTCCCATATATACCAAATGGGACATTGTTATCTGGCTCCATAGCTTCACTCAGGTAAGTCTGGAAAATATAACAAAATAATATATATGACATGCCATTAACAATTTGAAAATGGTTTCTGTTCCTGCATCTATTTTTGTCAATTGTTTTTATAAAAGATTTTTAAAAAATTGATAATCATGATAATTAACTTTCAGCTTTCCATACCTTGATGCAAACTTCTAAATCTTTAACATATGTTCTTTCAGTTTGTAAAAGTTCAGCCATCACAAACCTACAAGAAAAAAATTAGTTAAGTACACAAAAATCATTGACAAGGACAAATATTCAAACTTATCATTTCAAATCATAAGGCATGACTTAGACTGTGTGCTGTCTGATAATGTTTTACAAGACGCCAATGAAATGTCAAGATCACTCAGGACTCCGATAAATGATTTTTTAAAATAATAAAAATCACTTTTCTTTCTCCTATATTCCTAATTTAAAAAGCCTTTCTTAATGTATAAATTAGTGTACACTCACTCCCTTTTCCTGGCTGATCTGCGTTTCTCTTCCGTCAGTTCCTTTGGAGCCTGGTTCAGGACCTTATCTTCCAGGGAGGAATCACTGTGTCTCTGTTCCTCTTTTTCTTTAGGTTCCTATTATACAACAGTACTCACTAATCTATCCTCCAATCAGATGAGGTACTTTATAACATCTAACAGATATTTCATCTTTAATTCAGTACGGCTTAACCTTTGATCCCAAAAATAATTCATGGAATTTCTATTATCATACTTAAAGCTACAATATAATAACTTTTACAACTTTGACAATGTCCTATATGTTCTCTCAATTTGTAAAAGTTCAGCCATCTTATCCACTAGAAATACTTTGTGACTGGTTACTTACAGGCACCTGTTCCTGGACTCCAAGCTTTGATTCTAACTTGTGTCTATATTTATCCATGCGTGAGGAGAAGTCCTTGTACCGCTTGTCCACTGCATTACACCATTGTCTGATGCTAGCTGCATGTAAATTACCCTTAGCTACAAATCCATCAGCAAGCTGAAGAAGTAAATTGACACTTTCTTTTGTCTCCTAAAAAAGGACAAAAACAGAATTTTAGAACTTAAATGCTACTGAACTTTTCTCAAGTAATTTTTCTTAGAAAAGATTACAAACTAAATAGATGGAAACACAATTTGTCCAGAAAAATACATTTGACTTTTTAGTTCAACTGACCCAGAAGACTTTCTGATTGTATTTTTTAAAATTTAAATACTAAACACCACATTCTCTTTTTTCACTTGTATTTATATTTCATTAATTACAAAGCTATTCGATATACCTTGGCTCTACTTCGGAATTCATAGTGTTCCTTCAGTAATGCCTCCGTTTCCTGTTGGTTTGCACCCAGAGTTTTGTGACTATCTAGGTAAGACTCTCCATAGTCACATATCCAATCTATGGCCTTGTAACAAAATAATAACAAATCAAATCATCATCTAGATATTTTCAAAAATATTTATCATGAAATAAAAAAAAAAAAGCAAATGCAATTTATTGTATTTCAATTAAAAACTAGAAATATGTCCATAGGACATGAATGCCCCTCCGAGGGTATATTAGTAATGCAACATGAAAATTTGTATAAGTGTATGAAATTTGATGAGAAAATCTTGAATAGTTTCTTTAAAATTGAAATTGAAATCTAAAAAGTTTGATATAGATGATAAATTCTCACCAAATTATGTATAAGTGCATAAGCTTACATAAATATATCTTAAATGGTTTCTATAAAATTAAGCAAAATGGGTGAATTAAAAAAAATGACCAAACGCATATTTGTCAACCCACACTAAAAATACAGGCAATGAAAATAGATTTCTATGTCTCAGCATATGTCTTTAGATAGTGTCTAAATACCTGCCAAATATCTCATTGATATCTCAATTAACAAAAAAGTTATGCCCAAAAATGATGCTAAAATTGTCAGGAGTGCAACACCTTTTTGTGACATTTTGAAATTTCAATATTTTTTTGGAGATCTGTGAAATAAAAAACAATGCTTCATGTTGAAAATAAAGACTTTCCTGATAATATTCAAAGTATTGAGCTTTAAATGTGGACTGTCATAACTTTTGTTTAATCAAGTTGTGGTCATGGCTGATGTTTAAAAAAATGTTATACCATGTCAGGAGTGCAACAGAAAAAATGTAGTGTTGCCAAAAAAACATCAATTGTAAAATTCTGATAGAAAATTAAGACAAAAAAGAATTTTGGAAGTGTAAAATAGTAACTGATATACATTTTAAAACTTAAAAATATTATATAAATCACAAGCAGCATTAACGAGAGTCAAGTATAGGTGCATACCCAAAAATGTCAGGAGTGCAACATTTGATGTTTTGCTCCCAAGCATGAAAAAACTATTATCATTATATGATTTTCTGATTTTTATTTTGGAAAATAAAGACACAAAGAACATTTTTACCAAATAGATTTATCAATTACAGGATCTGTCTGATCTTCAGATCCATATTTCTATGGTCAGGAGTGCAACACATTTTCTTAAAGATTCAAGTTGTGTGTCAAAAAGACTTCTATTCATGCTTAGAGGTATTCATTAATTAATAATGATCTTTTTGTATAATTTAATGCTAAATTATTGACAGTTTTATTATTAAAATTCTTTCTTTTTCAATTTTATCAATTCAGATGTGTTTTTATCTTTTTTGTGATTTTTTTAATGAACATTCAAAATAAACACACTAAAACATTGTCATTAAATTCAAGTAATTCCTCCTCAACTTCACTGAAACAACAGAACAAGTTCTTATGTAATTTTCACTTCACAATTCTACTTTAAAGGCCCCAATGCTTTTGGTCAGGAGTGCAACAAATATGTTAGAATTATAAATCATCCAATAAGAATAAAAACTAGATGCGATCTCGTTGCGAGCAACGAGTGGGTCTTCCGTCCGATTTTTGAGAAGATGAGATACGAATTTGACTGAGATTTTCGTTCATAAATATATAAATAGTGAAAACGTACAATTTCCTTCAGTTATGTTTTTGATCATTATGGCACCTAAAAACGCCACATTTGATGAAGATTTTAAAAATTTTATAGTAGCAGATCGTGAAGATGAACATTACTGTAAAAGGGTTATAGATGAAAGATTTTTGGCCCCTCCGAGCCCCTAATTCGAGGGGTCAGCCCCTTTTTCTTGATATCACATGAAAGGTCTTGTAATTCTGAAGACTTTTTGTTCAACAACTGTTCAGAAGTTTCGTTTCGTTTTCGAGATATGTAGACTTGAAATATTTAGGTGCCGTCTCTTTAAGTCCTTATAGGGGCTGTTTAGGAAAAATTAAAGGGATGCACATTGTTGAGAACATCATTCTAAATAACATTTGTTAAATATTGCTTTTCAAAATATTTCCCCTTTTCGAGATATAAAGCGTCCAAGATTTAGCATTCTGGTCCCTTATGGCCCCTAATTACGTAATATTTGAAGAGAATTTAAGATATATAGTTGCAGATTGTAAAGATGAACATTTTTGCTTCAATAATTAATATCAAAATATTTAGCGTTAAAGAGTTATAGATGAAAGACTTTCGTCCCCTCTGAGCCCCTAATTTGAGGGGTCAGCCCCTTTTTCTTGATATCAAATGAAAGGTCTTGTAATTCTGAAGACTTTTTGTTCAACAAGTATTCAGAAGTTTTGTTTCGTTTTCGAGATATGTAGACTTGAAATATTTAGGGGCCGTCCCTTTAAGTCCTTATAGGGGCAGTTTAGGAAAAATTCAAAGGATGTACATTATTTAAAACATCATTCTAAACAACTTTTGTTCAATATTGCTTTTCAAAATGTTTCCCCTTTTGGAGATATAATGCGTCAAAGATTTAACATTCTGGCCCCTTCTGGCCCTTTCTGGCCCCTAATTACGTAATATTTGATGAAATTTTAAAATATATCGTTGCAGATTGTGAAGATGAACATTTTTGCTTCAATAATTAAGATCAAATTATTTAACGTTAAAGAGTTATAGGTGAAAGACTTTTGGCCCCTCTGAGCCCCTAATTTGAGGGGTCAGCCCCTTTTTCTTGATATCACATGAAAGGTCTTGTAATTCTGAATTCTTTTGTTTAACAACTGTGCAGAAGTTTCGTTTCGTTTTCAAGATATGTAGCCTTGAAAATTTTAGGGGCCGTCCCTTTAAGTCCTTATAGGGGCTGTTTAGGAAAAATTAAAGGGATGCACATTGTTGAGAACATCATTTTAAACAACTTTTGTTCAATAATGCTTTTCAAAATGTTTCCCCTTTTGGAGATATAAATCGTCAAAGATTAAGCATTCTGGCCCCTTATGGCCCCTAATTACGTAATATTTGATAAAAGTTTTAAAATATATGGTTGCAGATTGTAAATATGAACATTTTTGCTTCAATAATGTATACAAAAATATTGCTTGTTTAAGAGTTATAGATTAAAGACTTTCGGCCCCTCTCGGCCCCTCATATGATGAGTCAGCCCTTTTTTCTTGATATCATGTCAAAGATCTTGTCATTCTGCAAAAATATTGTTCAATATGTTTTAACAAAATAATTATACTTTAAAAGATATGATACAAAAAGTCTCAAAAATTCACTCATGATTCGTGTCCTGAATTTCGACCCCTACCGAGCTTCCATACTAGGCACTTCCGGAAAATATCTAAGCCCAGGTGCAAAATGGCAACATGTCCTCTATCATCACTGAAAATTTCAGCACTCTAGCTTAAGCCGTTTTTGAGTTCCATCGCAGACAAGGAGGTCCTCTGAATTTTAATAAAAGGGCGATAACTCTCGACCGGAAGTAAATATCCCTTAACGGATTTGCCGGAATTAACTTCAGATGTCAACGCATCTACCTTGAAAATTTGAATAAAATCGAACGAGCCATCTCCGAGAAATCCTCTGCACAAATTTTGTAAGGAGAAAAAAGAATAATAATAATAATAATAAAGGTAAAAAAGAAACCTAAGAATAATAGAAGGGTCTTCCGCTGAAGACGGAAGACCCTAATAAAGAAAAAATGATGAGTAGAATTTTTCTGGTGGGTTACTGTGTTTGTCCTCTAAAGGAAAATATGCTTTAAAATATATTTTATCTTCTAAATATACATTTAAGCTAGTTTTTTTTGGCATAAAATAGGGTATAATTCCAGATAAAATGCGAATTTTAAATACTTTCATCTGTTTTAATTATGAAGTATTGGACTATAAGTATTGCACAATTTCATTACCACTTGATGTTGCCAACACTTTATGAATTTTTGTGTTCTATGGTTTTAATTTTCAACTTTACTGCAGTCAGGAGTGCAACAAAACTGCTTCATAATTACCGATGTTTTTTAACTACCTTTACTAAAAAATAAGTTGAAGAAAAATGCTTGATACTATTTGATGTTCAAAACACTACGTCTATCAACAAATTACAGAAATTTAACAGTCAATTCAGGGAATAGTTTTCATCATTTCACAAATATTTTAAATAAAATTTATACATATTACACTTTGCAAATAATCATGTTTTAAGGTCTTCAAAATGTGAAAAACCTGCTGTAAACGATGAAAAATATCAACACGACAAATTGATTTACAAAGTAAGAATGGGTTATTTTGTGTTATAATTTTTAAAACAATGTTAAATAAAATACATATCAGATGTCAGGAGTGCAACACAATAATGTAACATAGGGTCACTTCAAAATCTAGTATTTTTTGTGAGAGAACTCGTATATAACAATTCTTTTTTGGCTTAGATTTAAAGAATTGACTTGAACGGACAAAAAAGTGAATTTTGGGGAATTTTATTGCTTCATATTTTTTTCATATTAAAACTTTTCAAACCAGAATTGAAAAAATAATGTAAAATAACAAACAAAAAGCCAATTTTTTGTCACATGTACAAGAGAAGATACTCATTCAAGGTCTAGGTTTAATCATTTATACCCCTTTTACCATTTTGAAGCATAAAAAACTATAATTTCTTGTGATTATGTATTTTAGAAAGTCTTTTAAGGTGTAATGATATTTTCTTTTTTCAAATGATATTTTACTAATAAAAATTCTGAAACTTTTTAATCCAATTGTCTATTCTATTGCCACTTCAGAATTTTAAACTAGAATGCATTTGCAATATGATGATATAAGTGAAAAATATGTTATAAGTACTTGAATTTTGCCAAAAAAATTCAGTTTGGTGGTCATTTTTTTTTTAATTCACCCAAATGCAAATTTCAGAAAAGTGAGGTCAAGGTCCAAAAAAAGTTCAAGGTCAAACGTTTTTGCAGTTGAATAGTTCTCATAAATATGTATTAGCATATGAAGTTTGATAAAAATATTATGAATGGTTTCTTTAAAACTGAGTTAAACACAAATTGAGAAGAGTGAGGTCAAGGTCAAAGGAAAGGTCAAGGTGAAAAAATATTGATGCAGTTGAATAGCTTACGTCAGTATGTATCAGCAAATGAAGTTTGATACTAATTTAAGAAAAGTGAGGTCAAAGGAAAGGTCAAGGTCAAAGATTGTTGATGCAGTTGAAAAGGTTACATCAGTTTGTATTAGCATATGAAGTTTGATAAAAATATTATGAATGGTTTCTTTAAAACTGAGCTAAACACTTATTTAAGAAAAGTGAGGTCAAGGTCAAAGGATAGGTCAAGGTCAAAAAATACTGATGCAGTTGAATAGCTCTCATCAGTATGTATCAGCATATGAAGTTTGACACCAATTAAGAAAAGTGAGGTCATGGTCAAAGGAAGGTCAAGGTCAAAAAATGTTGATGAAGTTGAATAGCTTTCATCAGTATGTATCAGCATATGAAGTTTGATAACACTATTTTGAATGATATCTTTAAAACTGAGCTAAACACCTATTTAAGAAAAGTGAGGTCAAGGTCAAAGGAACGGTCAAGGTTAAAAATACTGATACAGTTGAATAGCTCTCATCAGTATGTATCAGCATATGAAGTTTGTTAAAAATATCTTGAATGGTTTCATTAAAACTGAGCTAAACACTTATTTCAGAAAAGTGAGGTCAAGGTCAAAAAGGTCAAGGTCAAAAAATGTTGATGCAGTTAAATAGCTTACATCAGTATGTATCAACATATGAAGTTTGATTACACTATCTTGAATGGTTTCTTTAAAACTGAGCTAAACACTAATTCAAGAAAAGTGAGATCAAGGTCAAAGGAAAGGTCAAGGTCAAAAAAATGTTGATGCAGTTGCAAAGCTCTCATCAATATCTATCAGCATATGAAGTTTGATAAAAATATCTTGGAGAGTTTCTTTAAAACTGAGCTTTGAACAGAGCTAAACTCAAAGTGTGACGGAAGGACAGACAGAAGGACGGAAGGACAGAGGGATGGAAGGACGGAAGACGGACATGACAAACACTATATGCCCTGGCCATATTCATGGCGGGGCATAATAACACAATTTTTTTTTGAACATCTGAATTTTTTTTTACATCAAAATTATGTTAAATATTAAGAAGTATTATCTCCCTTCAATTAAATGAAATGTCTTTTAGTTATAGTAGAGAATAAAGACAAATATGAGAGTACCTGTCTAGCGCTCTGTTCAAACAGGACATACTGATGACACTGTTCTAACTTCCTCTTCTTCACAGTCCAGTTCTCTATCACATGATTCTCCTGATGGAGCAACTGATCCAGGCAAGCTACAAAAGTCACACACCAGCTGATAGTTTGTTACAGTAGGAAAGGTCTGAGAAGTTCAGATTATTGGTGTTTTTTTCTTGTTTTTTCTTTTAACCTTTTTCTGTGTGATTACATTGTTGCGCACCTTACCTTTGACATGTTTTCCTGGATCTACAGTTCTGTACTTGATCTGTGTACCAAACGTGTACAGATTCCTGTTGACATACTTCAAGAAAGCCTCAGCGGTTCTCCTGGCCAGTGTACAAGCCTACAAACATCAAAAATCAGATTAAAAAAAACAGTAAAACACGCTTATAGCAAACACGCTTATAATGAATTGACACTTACAGCAAAGTGATTTTCATTCCCAGTAAATTTGAAATATATTGTAAACTAAATGGATATAATGAATTAGGCTTATGACTAAGCAAAAATGTCAGCCCCTGACACTTCGTTATAAGCGTGTTTTACTAAACATTACTACTATTTTGTTCATTTTACTAATGATATTGAATCTATTCAATGCTCCTGACAATGATATGATACATTTACTTTTCTTCATGGATCATTTTTGTTTTTTTCTTTTGACATTTTGTACCTTTTAAAACATTGCAAGAAAAATTGACTTTGATCCTTTTCTCTCCTTTTGACAATTTTTAACACATATATCCCTTAAGGGTGTAAGAACACGTTGATGCATTATGATACAAAGGGGGTCGATATGATGCACTGATACATAAAATGAAGAATCATTTTTCTCTCTCAATATTTTCAGGAAGTGTATGTTTCAAAAATTAGAGTACATGTACTTGTGTGTAGATGTAGAACTCAATAAAAACCAAAAGAAAAGTGAAATTTCTTTTTTCCTTAGAAAATGGAAAAAAAAAAGGTACAAGAGGCCCAAGGGCCTTAACGGTCACCTGAGTATAATACAACAATTTAGAAGTTAAATAAACTGACAGATGACGCATTGTTGCCCTAAAGCAAGAGAAGTAGGAAGATCAGGATCAACAAAATAATTAGTCTAGTATTCAGTATCAACTCATAAATTAAGTTTTAATCTGTCCCCCACTTAACACTATCACCATGCAGACTATTAACAAACTATTAGTGCTTCTGTACTATTTTTAAACCCATATTAAGACCTCTAGCATTGACCTCTCTTATGGTCTTTGAAGAACTTTTAATAAGATAAGTTACTTTTGTCTCATTTTTATTTGTCTATTACTTACAGGTCTACCTGATTATTAAAACTAAGAAAGTACTTTTTGAATTATACGATAAACATTCTTGCATAATTATCTTATTCTATTAACCTTTCAAATACATTATTTACAGTGATTAATTATCAAAGGTGAATGGAAAAGGGGAATAACTTCTCTCAGTAGAATACAAGTTAATAGAGCCCTGGCCAGGACCAGAATGCTTAGATGAATGGTCCAGATGTTTAAAAATCTGGTAGAAATACACTTACTCATATCATTTAAACTTTTACTCAGTTTGCTTCCGATATGCCCAGAAGCAGAGAAGAATTTCACAGGTACAATGCATTTTCACTACAGATTCAACAAAGCCTTACCCTAACACCAGAACCCAAGACCAAGGGTCAAGAAATTTACAAATTTGGAAGAGTTACCCTCCTCATCATAACTATGGACTTCAAAGAATTAACACTTTTCCACTATATTATCAAAAGCCCCCCCCCCCATTATGCTAGAACCCCTGACCCTAGGACCACAAGATTTAAAAATTCTGTTCAAAGTTTCCATTTTCATCATAGCTAAGCAATTTATTTATCAGCTCAACACAAAGGAGCAGACAGGATTAATTAATGATTAATTAATAGAATTAATGCTTTTTCACTATATAATCAATAGAGCCCCCCCCCCCTCCTCAAGAACCCCAAAAACTGAGGCCATATATTTAAAAATTTTGGAAGAGGCATCCTTGTCTATCATAATCATGCACTTAGTTTGTTTAAATAATCTCCAGTAGCAGAGAAGAAGATTTTCAAAGAATCAATGCATTTTCACTATATAATCAATAGAGCCCCACCCTAACACCAGAACCCCTGACCCTGGGGCCATGAAATTCACAATTTTTGAAAAGGCATCCTTATGCATCATAACCATGCACTTAGTTTGTTTAAATGATACCCAGGAGCAGAGAAGAAGATTTTCAAAGAATTAAAGCATTTTCACTATATAATCAATAGAGCCCCGCCCTAACACCAGAACCCCTGACCCAGGGGCCATGGCTTTCACAATTCTGGAAGAGGCCCACCTCCTCATCATAATTATGTACTTAGTTTATCACCTTAATGCCCAGGAGCAGAGGAGAAGATTTTCAAAGAATTAATGCATTTTCACTATATAGTTGATAGAGCCCCGCCCTAACACCAGAACCCCTGACCCAGGGGCCATGAAATTCAAAATTTTGGAATAGGTACTCTTGCTCATCATAACTATGTACTTAGTTACTTTATTTAATACCCAGGAGCAAAGAAGAAGATTTTCAAAGAATTAATGCATTTTCACTATATAATCTATAGAGCCCCACCCTAACACCAGAACCCCTGACCCTGGGGCCATGAATTTCACATTTTTGAAGAGGCACTCTTGCTCATCATAACTATGTACTTAGTTCCTTTATTTAATACCCAGGAGCAGAGAAGAAGATTTTCAAAGAATTAATGCATTTTCACTATATAATCAATAGAGCCCCATCCTAACACCAGAACCCCTGACCCTGGGGCCATGAAATTCACAATTTTTGAAAAGGCATCCTTATGCATCATAACCATGCACTTAGTTTGTTTAAATGATACCCAGGAGCAGAGAAAAAGATTTTCAAAGAATTAAAGCATTTTCACTACATAATCAATAGAGCCCCACCCTAACACCAGAACCCCTGACCCAGGGGCCATGGCTTTCACAATTCTGGAAGAGGCCCATCTCCTCATCATAACTATGTTCTTAGTTTATCACCTTAATGCCCAGGAGCAGAGGAGAAGATTTTCAAAGAATTAATGCATTTCCACTATATAGTTGATAGAGCCCCGCCCTAACACCAGAACCCCTGACCCAGGGGCCATGAAATTCAAAATTTTGGAATAGGTACTCTTGCTCATCATAACTATGTACTTAGTTACTTTATTTAATACCCAGGAGCAAGGAAGAAGATTTTCAAAGAATTAATGCATTTTCACTATATAATCAATAGAGCCCCATCCTAACACCAGAAACCCTGACCCTGGGGCCATGAAATTCACAATTTTTGAAAAGGCATCCTTATGCATCATAACCATGCACTTAGTTTGTTTAAATGATACCCAGGAGCAGAGAAGAAGATTTTCAAAGAATTAAAGCATTTTCACTATATAATCAATAGAGCCCCACCCTAACACCAGAACCCCTGACCCAGGGGCCATGGCTTTCACAATTCTGGAAGAGGCCCATCTCCTCATCATAACTATGTTCTTAGTTTATCACCTTAATGCCCAGGAGCAGAGGAGAAGATTTTCAAAGAATTAATGCATTTCCACTATATAGTTGATAGAGCCCCGCCCTAACACCAGAACCCCTGACCCAGGGGCCATGAAATTCAAAATTTTGGAAGAGGTACTCTTGCTCATCATAACTATGTACTTAGTTACTTTATTTAATACCCAGGAGCAAGGAAGAAGATTTTCAAAGAATTAATGCATTTTCACTATATAGTCAATAGAGCCCCACCCTAACACTAGAACCCCTGACCCTGGGGTCATGAATTTCACAATTTTGGAAGAGGCACTCAAGCTCATCATAACTATGTACTTAGTAACTTTATTTAATACCCAGGAGCAGAGAAGAAGATTTTCAAAGAATTAATGCATTTTCACTATATAATCAATAGAGCCCCATCCTAACACCAGAACCCCTGACCCTGGGGCCATGAAATTCACAATTTTTGAAAAGGCATCCTTATGCATCATAACCATGCACTTAGTTTGTTTAAATGATACCCAGGAGCAGAGAAAAAGATTTTCAAAGAATTAAAGCATTTTCACTACATAATCAATAGAGCCCCACCCTAACACCAGAACCCCTGACCCAGGGGCCATGGCTTTCACAATTCTGGAAGAGGCCCATCTCCTCATCATAACTATGTTCTTAGTTTATCACCTTAATGCCCAGGAGCAGAGGAGAAGATTTTCAAAGAATTAATGCATTTCCACTATATAGTTGATAGAGCCCCGCCCTAACACCAGAACCCCTGACCCAGGGGCCATGAAATTCAAAATTTTGGAAGAGGTACTCTTGCTCATCATAACTATGTACTTAGTTACTTTATTTAATACCCAGGAGCAAGGAAGAAGATTTTCAAAGAATTAATGCATTTTCACTATATAATCAATAGAGCCCCATCCTAACACCAGAAACCCTGACCCTGGGGCCATGAAATTCACAATTTTTGAAAAGGCATCCTTATGCATCATAACCATGCACTTAGTTTGTTTAAATGATACCCAGGAGCAGAGAAGAAGATTTTCAAAGAATTAAAGCATTTTCACTATATAATCAATAGAGCCCCACCCTAACACCAGAACCCCTGACCCAGGGGCCATGGCTTTCACAATTCTGGAAGAGGCCCATCTCCTCATCATAACTATGTTCTTAGTTTATCACCTTAATGCCCAGGAGCAGAGGAGAAGATTTTCAAAGAATTAATGCATTTCCACTATATAGTTGATAGAGCCCCGCCCTAACACCAGAACCCCTGACCCAGGGGCCATGAAATTCAAAATTTTGGAAGAGGTACTCTTGCTCATCATAACTATGTACTTAGTTACTTTATTTAATACCCAGGAGCAAGGAAGAAGATTTTCAAAGAATTAATGCATTTTCACTATATAGTCAATAGAGCCCCACCCTAACACTAGAACCCCTGACCCTGGGGTCATGAATTTCACAATTTTGGAAGAGGCACTCAAGCTCATCATAACTATGTACTTAGTAACTTTATTTAATACCCAGGAGCAGAGAAGAAGATTTTCAAAGAAATAATGCACTTTCACTATATGATCTATATAGCCCCACCCTGGGGCCAGAAACCCTGACCCTGGGGCCATGAATTTCACAATTTTGGTAGAGGGCTCAATGCTTATTACAATGATGCCAACAGTTTGACTGCTTGATGTCCAGGAGAAAAGAAGAAGATTTTTAAAGATTGCATTATTTTTGGTGGTTTTAGCCCCACCCCTCAGGCCCCGGGGGGGCAGGGACCATGAAATTCACAATTTTTGTTCCCCTTCACCCATAGATGCTATATACCAAATTTGGTTGAAATTGGTTGAACGGTTCTTGAGAAGAAGTTAAAAATGTTCAAAAGTTAACGCACGACGGACGACGCACGACAACGGACAAAAACAGATAGCAATAGGTCACCTGAGTGACTCAGGTGACCTAAAAAACTAACTTGCTTTAATCTTGCTTTTAAAAAATTCTAAAGACAGAATAATTTTTTTTTTTTGAAAAAGGAATGCTGAAGTCGACATTTTCTGTTCTAAAAACCAATAAATAATTATGGAGAAATCTCTAAATTTAAAAACTAAACATATGACATACTGTGATATTTTACTGAAATAGTGTGATGCATCTTGATACTTATTTTCTTCACGATACACTGCCCTAATAACCCTACATAACAATGTACTCATATTAATCTATATCTATCCTATAAGACTGCAACAACAATTATATTAGTTCATCCATCTTTATTTTGAGTTACACTAACATACTGCACCTTAAGAAAAGCCTCTTTCTGTTCATTATGTTTGTTAATGAGCTGTAGGAGATAGGCGGCCTTGTCTTGAGCTGCGACTCGCTCATTAGAACACCAGTCTTCATCTCTCCTGTAGTCTCTCTCAAGGCTCTCCAACACAGACCATACCTATAAAACAAAATTACATACATTAATCTACCTACCTACCTAGTTCTTGTTGTACCCAGAGGTATGTTACAACACACTTTGAAAAATTACACACTTTGCATATTTTTAGCTCTACTGGTCAGAGACCAGAAGAGCTTATGCGATAGTAAGGTGTCCGTCATCCGTCCGTCTGTCTGTCTAGCTGTCTGTCTGTCCGTCTGTCTGTAAACAATTTTTCAAAACACTACTCCTCCTACAGTTTTGGTCTGATTTCAATATAACTTGGCACACAAGTAGACTACACTAAGATACATAACTTAGTGCATCGGTTTTTGATTTCCACGAACGGTGTTGCCATGGTTACTAAAAAATAGAAATTTCTGTGAAATTCCTTTAAAAGGCTACTCCTCCTACAGTTTGGGTCTGATTTCAATATAACTTGGCACACAAGTAGACTAACTAAGATACATAACTTAGTGCATCGGTTTTTGATTTCGATGAACAGCATTGTCATGGTTACTAAAAATAGAAATTTCTGTGAAATTTCTTTAAAAGGCTATTCTTCCTTCAGTTTGGGTCTGATATTAAAATAACTTGGCAAACAAGCAGATTACACTAAGATACATAATTTAGTGCATCGGTTTTTGATTTCGACTAATGGTGTTGCCATGGTTACTAAAAATAGAAATTTCTGTGAAACTTCTTTAAAACACTACTCCTCCTTCAGTTTTGGTCTGATTTCAATATAACGTAGCACACAAGTAGACTACATTAAAATACATTATTCTATTTATTGCTGCGTGTTGCAAAGTTTCAAATTCAAGTGCTACTTTTCCTTTGTTATATGTACAGACCAGTAGAGCTACAGTCTCATCAGAGACTTCTGGTTTTCAAAGTGCATTAAATTTGGGACCAAGTTAACATAATATTTCTTTTCAAGGTGCCTTAATATGGACCATTTGAATTGCATGGCATTTCATATCCTGTTCTGACAAAAATCAAATGTTACATGTGTAATGCCCGATGACAAAACATTCAGTAAATTTAGAAAGTTATGGAAATGGAAAAAGAACAAATTTTTAAATTACTTCATAGATTTTGTAATAAACAAACAGAGGAATTGCTGAAAATGAGACAAATTAATGACCATTGAATTCATGTATGTAATAAACTAGTCATGTTTTGCTATGCGTGTATACACATTGAAATCTTCGACGTCGAGTCTCAACTCTGATATCTTGACATCCCAGATATCTCAACAGTTTCTGATAGTTCCACCAATGTTGACATACAGAAGTTTACCTGTACATGATTTTGACTTTTCTCACAAAGCAATTTTTGGGGGCAGTTTTCAAAAAAAACAAACATTTGACTAACTATTAAATCTAAATCTAAATGTACATTGTGACAATATTGAACTTTAGAATTGTCCACCTTACCTGTTCGGCAGTTTTGTACCAGTTCATTGAGGCCATCACTAACTTATGTCTCTCCTCTGTGTGGTACATCAGCTGTTGCCAGGCGACGGTCACGTTCTCTGCTATTGCTCTCACCAAGTCTGAGTTATAATGGTTGTTCTGGATCATACTCTCAGCTCGGTTTGTCACTTGAGCCATACTTATATTAGTTTTCTAAAATTAATGAAAAAGAAATGCTGAGATTTTTGTTCAGAATAATTTTTTTTCTGTGTTTAACTTTGATTGATTTATGAGGTGCTGTTTTTCTTAGATGAATCAAGAAGCATGAAGAAAATCACCAACTCTTAATATGACATACTAAATTTTTCCTGTAAATATCTTGAGCACAGAAAACCAGTGCATGTATTAAACTCAGACCATCTTAAGAAAATTCATACCCTTGTAATACTCTGAATAAACTTGAATTTTTGCATTCTTATTCAGAATGTTTCAAATATAGATACTGCAAAGTTTCTTTCCTTGGTTTGAGAAGGATTTACTGACCTCAATGGCTAACATAAACTGCTCATGTTCCTTCCTAAGCTGATCTGCCTCCATTAAGGAATTAGGACAAATAAAGCTGCTAACCAACATTGACTTCCCGTTCTCTATCCAGTAGATCACCTACAATTCAATTTGAACAAAACTGCTTTGACTGCCAAAAGCAAGCTGCTTGTAACTGTATTCACGCTACCCGCCAAAATATTATGTACTCAATATTCAGCTTTTTCAGCCAATCACTACCTACTTTTTCTCAAACAAAAAGCAAGCCCTCCTTATTGCATTCACGCTACCCGCCAAAATATTACATACTTAATATTCCGCTTTTTTAACCAATCGCTGGCTACTTTTTCTCAAACACTCTCTTGCTTAGTAATGTCAGAAGAAATTATTATTACTGTAAGCTTCAGAATTCCTTTCAGCCAAGTAATTTTAATGTTGTAGATTTAGTTTGCCCGCCAAATCTACATAGCAAGTGAATGCTCATTTTTTTCTGCCAATAACTCTAACCTTTATTACTAAGCATTATCTTCCATGTTTTGTCAAAAAGAATTTGGTATGTAGTAATTGTCAGTGTTTGTGAACATATCATTTTGGCGCTCAGATCTTACTGATGTGCTTTAATTTTATACATGTGTGTTTTCTTTCAATCAACACTTTACTTTATGGTAATTCCTATGAATGTTATTTATTTAGATGTCAAATCTTAAGATTTCTATCAACTTTTTTCTGATATCATCTGAGATTAAATAGAAATATGATATTTTGCTTCCTTAGAAACAGATTTTCCCTCCAAAAATTAAAAATAAATTCAGGAAGTATCTAGCATAAATTCCTCTCAAAAATCTCCTCTGGAATTCTGTTGGTGTTTTTTGGGGGGTGGGGGTGGAGTGTGTGTTAGAAATCAATTGATTTTTAAATGCTCTGATAATTGAGGTTTCTTAGTTTACCCACAACTCTTCCTTGCTTATTAAGATGAAAAAAAAAACCTAAACTGTATCTTAAAAAATCATATGACTTCTACATATGATAATTTACATGATCCTCTACCCTACCTGTCTGGCCTCCACCTCAAAATTCTGTAGCTGTACCCCTTGTTCCAACCTCTGTCTCTTGGTCTCGGCTATGGTCTCTAGGTCAAGTTCCCGTTCCCTGAGGTACTCCATCAGAGCCTGGATCCTGGAGGGAGCATCGTACTGAGTGTCGGCCATCAGCTGGATCCCACTGCTCTCAAATATCTAGTAAAAGACAATATGTCACTGAAGCTTGCACAGTTATATGTGTATTAGATAAAATATCCTGTTTTTTCATTCTTCTGAAAGCACATCGATGTACCTACTGAATCTGTCATATAAATGTCTACATTATAATGAGCACTGGTGGAAATCTCAAGTGAAATCATGGGTGGGGTGTATTCAGATTTTCTGGTACTTAAAAATTTCACTTGCCCAGTAAGTTGCACCAATTACCTCAAGTATGATGACACACAGTTTTGAAACTTACTTGGTCCAACGTACATTTTAAAAAAGTTCAAAATCTAAAAATGCATTCACTATCAGCTGATTACACTTTCTGCAATATTACTTCAAGATTTACTTTTTTTTTAAAGTAGGCAATTGATATTCTAAAAATGTGAGAGCCTCATGTTTATTAAAATCCCTATTGTTTCATTTTCAGATACTTATAGAAATCTACATAAAATTCAGTTTCAAAACATGCACAACATGCTATCCACTGCCTCATCTCAGCAGTCTCCCACATTTGCTGTACCTGGATTATATCCTGTCCCCTCTGTAGAACATCATAAGTACAGTTCTGCATGTGAAGCACGCTGTCGTTATGAATCTGGAGTTGTTGTTCGGATTTGGCTCCGTCTGACATCAGATCCTGATGCTGGAGTTCCTCCGCCCAAAGTTCCAACTGGGAGGATACCTGCAAAGGAAGAAGTATGATCTTGTGTCATACAACACTGATGTCATGCAAATAATACCTAAAATGTTATGATAGAAAGACTGTCAATGCAGACTGTATTTTAAATATGCCTATCTCTTTTATACCCTACTTTTATACCCTACATTGTAAGATATGCAACAATTCATAAGGAACAAAACTAAGAATACTAAGAATAAACTTACATGGTCAAGCATAAATGAACAATTACTTATATCTAGAAGATAAAAAAGAATCTTTCACTTTTAAATAACTAGGGGGGTACATGAGGAAAAGATAATTTTTTCTAAAGTCACACAACACCTAAATCTTGTCATACATTCCATACACAACAATGAATATGTTTAGCAGTTCTAAGCTTTTGTCACAAAAAAATGCTTGTTAATTTTTTTTAAAGTACATGTAATTTACCAAAAATATGCAGTTATCAAATTAAAAAAATAAATAAGCATTAAACTTTAAATTTTTACAATTCAATATATAATTTTTCAAGTCCAATCAGCTTAAACAAAATATTTTTTTTTTCATATTAGTATTTTACTCTGACAGATCAAAAGATGCTATGTAGCTACTGTTAATCAATCCAAAAGAAAAAAAAATATGAAAATGTTTAAATTTACAATTTATCAAAGAGTGGCGATTTCAAAAGGCCCCACTTTTAGTGAAACAATAATGCAATTCAAAAATAGTGAAAAACAGACTCTGAACTTGAAGTTAGAAACTCACCTTGTCAACACACACACTCTTTTTCAAAGGACACTTTTTGGGTGACAAATGAATGAAATTATCCCAGAAAGATAGATAATATCCTTTAGACAAAGAATTTAAACAATATGTCTTGTTTTGACCTTGACCTTTGAGTTCGAAACTTAATTCAAGGCTACTTCACACCCTCAGTGAATGACACTTTAGGGTGAAATATGAATGATAAGATGATATAGGGAGAGAAAAATACCACAGATAAGGAATATCATTAATTATCAGTTTTGATCTTAACCTTCCAGTAAGAGACTTGATTCAGTGTAACTCCAATACCCTACCCAAGGACATTCTATTGAAAAAGAATAAAACTGGCCAAAGAGGAGAAAAAATATGTTCTGTACAAGCAATTGTAAGACAGATGAATGAATGGATAGACTTTGAGAATAATCACTGTAAGCTACTTGCAGAGTGGGACTCTAATAATAAAAAAAGCTCCCTTTATAAAAAAAAAACATTCTCAGCAGAGTTTATAGATACTTTACCTGTTATATTATATATTGTACTATACAGTATTATATATTGTACTATACAGTATTATACATTTATTGCATGATCGTGAGGGGAAGATGAAGATTTATTCAGCCAAGAGAAATCATCTTCCCGGAGGGCTTTGCCCGAGGGGAATATGATATTTCTTGACTGAATAAATCTTCATGTTTCCCGAACATTCATGCAACAAATTGTGTATTATACTGAAACAAGCAAAAACTTTAAAAATAAACATAAACTTCAAATTTGGCACAGCTCTTAAATTCACTTTCAATTAACGTAGTGTTTCTGTTCAAAACAATTTACGGATTTGTGAAGTGAACCAGGTTATTGTGACGTCAACTACTCTTGCGGTTTTCATTCAACGAACGATAACTATTGCGGAAAAATGCAGTTAGGTCTCCAAAGAGGTTGAATATGATGAAAAGCATGACGATGACAGAGAAATATTAAGTTTTATGGCCCTGTCACGTGATAATCTAGAACCAATGAGATAACGTGTTGTATAGATTAATCATAATGAGGTATAATAATATATATTGTACAATACAATATTATATATTGTACTATACAATATTATATATTGTACTATAAAATGTACCTCTAAAGCATCTCTTTCAAAAAGCCTGAGTTGTAAACACAAGTCCAACTTCATCTTTCTGTTGGCCCACAATTCTTCTAGCTGTGTCCTGCTGTCATTCAATTGTCTTAGAACACCTAGAACAAATCACAAATATCATCATGATCAAATTAAACTGTCATATCTACTGAATAGAATTTTTATTTAAAAGGTTTCCTGAAGGATGTTGCAAATTATTTGTCTCCATCTCAAAGTACGGTACAAAATCATTAAATAAACAAATGTTTAGATTTAATACTTAAATCACTCATTTTCAAGAGGTCAAATTTTCATGGTTTGAGGAAAAATTATTGGTTCAAGAGAAATTGATTTCATGGTTTAAGGGCACATATTATTTATTAGTAAGAAATTTTAACATTTCGTGGTGGACTTGAATTTGTGGGTCTTTTCATATCATGAAAAACAATGAAAATTAACCCCCCACAAAAATTAATGATTTCGCAGTAGTAGAGAGGATGTTTGTAAAGTTCCTCTTTCAATATATGTAAGAGGGATATTGATCACTACATATGACCTTGTCCAGAATATATCTTGACCTTTGCCTTGAATATGAAGTCTATCAAATAGTTAAAAAGTAATGGGCATAGTTACACATGCAGAGAAACTCTTTAAACTCAAAGACATCTGTGCAATAATGAATAAAGCATTCTCCGTTGACCTGCTCCTTCCTTTGCTAAAATAGTCTAAGAATACATAAAGTGTTTACTCAAATGCCTTGTTTGATATCATATCAATCAAAACAAAGATGTGTTCAGTAGAGTATGCATGTGTTGAAGTAACCAGAGAGATGTTACATTTGCACAACAAATTCAGAGAAAGTGAAATGGGTTATCAAAACACTGTATTTACTACATAGATATGTATTGCATATTTCATCTGAAGAGTGAAATATTTAAAATATATGAGGTTGTTTACAAACATCTGTTTTAAATTGATGAGATCCAGGGAGTGTAGTATCTGTGTAGATATAAAGTTGATTAAAACTTGAGACAGAATTCCATTAATTTGTCACTCATCCATTTATCTCCCACCCACAGAAAGGTTTGGTTTACCTTTATCAAAACACTTCACTGCATTAAAGTCATGAAGGATGGTCTTAATAATAAAGGCATCCTGCCAAACCAGGTTACATAATAACCTAAAGATAGCACTTCTTTGCATTTTCCCCAATGCTGAACATCTGAAATCCACCCCCACCTTACCCCTAAAAAAAAAATTCCTTCCCAAAACTCGTAAAACAGGGATGCATGGGCCCTAATGGTCACCTAACTTACACTGGCCCTGCTGTTCCCGAGGAAAGAATATTTTTTTATATATATATTTTAAGAAAGTATTGTCTTTTGTGGCCCTATGGTGTTGAGAAGAATGTTTTTTTTTAAATGATGCCAACAATTTTCACTAGTTGGAGGAGTTGTAACATATAACATTAAAATTCATCAATCTCAAAATGGATTATTGAAAGGAAAATTGTTTTGAAAGAACAAGGAGGAATAAGGATTAGAAGTGCTTCATGCAAATCAAATCTAGATTTTGAGTTGAATGTTTACTGTAAATCACTTTTTATTCATGAGAACTTTGTTCACGTTATTACGCGAGTCTGTTTGCTCACCAAAGTTTTTATTCTCACATACATTTTGTCATGTTTAAGATTATATATAACAACTAGTAGACTAATTATTCTCGAACAATTAGAGGTCTTTCCACCTTCTTTAAATTTCATATATTCTGCATATTTAACTCTCTACCGTTTATTTTTATACAAGAGAAACCAGAAATGGCTTGAAAAATGGAAAAAAATGAAAAGTTTGAAATTTTTAACATGACCTTGACCTTTGACCTTGAACAAATATTCAAGGTCAAAGGTCAAGGGTCATATTGCACTTGACCCCATGCTTCTACGACTTTTAATTTTAAAGTTATAAAGTTTAATAGTAAGCGCAAAGACGTTAAAGGGCAATAACTCATTTAAGGGGTCATCGGATCCTTTTGCACTTTATAGATTGAAGTTGTGTCTAAAGACCCTGAAGACATTAGTGAAGGTTTTGTGTCTCTGCGGTTTATGGTTTCGGAGAAGTAGCTATAACAAGGTTTTTAGCACAAGGGGCAATAACTTTCAAAAGGGTTAAGCTTAGGGGACAAGAATGAAATCTTTGAAATAGATTTAAGAGTACATATTAATGATGCAAAGACAGATAGTATGTATTGAAAGACAAAAGAGCTGTAAAAAGGGCTAAATTTCTCATTTTGATTGTATTCAATGTTTTTGGTATTATTTCATTTGAAAGGCAACGTAATAAAACGAAATGTCGGTTGTATGAATTGATCAGAGTTAAAAACTAAAGTAGAAAGATGGATGCTAAGTGATATAAAACTTTGAATTTGAATAGTGTTTATTTGAATTTGAATAGTGTTTAACGATATTTAAGAGAATTTTTTTGATTTATTGATTGAAAAATGTCTTGAAACAGTAAGTAAATATGATGATAGTTAATTATCATGTCATTTAAAGAAGCCTGAAAAGCAAAAACGAAATTAACATAAGATGTGGAAAAAGAACACAGGCATACGTTATGTTTCAGCATAATGTTGTTTTTTTTTAGAATTTTAACTGACCATGGTTATTATAATAGTCACTTATTATAAAGTTTTGGCCTGACAAATAAACTATGATAATAAACGAATTGTACTGTACTACCATTTGTCACTCTCACCATACAGACTTAAACAGAACAATATTGCTTGAGCACATTACATTAGCCTCTCTTGGTCTTTGAAGAACATTTGATGTACAAAGATAAGGTACACTGTATTTTGTCTCATTTTTCATTTGTCTATTATTTACAAGTCTACCTGACCATTGAAAATTATGAAAAGTAATTTTTGTATTATCAGGGTATGTATTAAAAATTCTTGTATAATTCTTTGTTCAATTCACCCTTCAATTACATTATTTACAATAATTAATTATCATGGGTGAATAGCAAAACGGAATAACCCTTCTTCGTAGAGTACAAATTTCCCTACGAGATCAATTAAGTCCTGCCCAGCACAAGAATACTTGACCCAGTGGTCCAGAATTTATGAATTTGGGAAAAATATCATTGCTCATTACAACTATGTACTCCATTTGCCTCTTAAATGCCCAGGAACAGAAAAGAAGATTTTCAAAGCATCTATGCATTTTGATTTCAAAGAAATAATGTACTTTCACTATATAATCAAAATAGCCCCATCCCACCACCAGAACCTCTGGGCCATGAATTTCAAAATTTAGGAAGAGGCATCCTCAGGGCTCATGATTGTTTGTCTACTAGATACCTAGCGACAGAGAAGATTTCCAAAGAATTAATGCATTTTCACTATATGATCAACAAAGCCCCACCCTAACACCAGAACCCCTGCCCAAGGGGTCTTGAATTTCTTAATTTTGGAAGAGACACCCTTGCTTATCATAACCATGCATTTAGTTTATCTGCTAAATACCCAATAGCAGGTAAGATTTTCAAAGAATAAATGTATTTTCACTAGAGCTCCACTCTAATACAAGAAGAACATAACTTGCTCATTATAGCAATGCACTTTATTTCTTTGCATAGTACCCAGGAGCAGAGAAGAAGATTTTCAAAGAAATAATGCATTTTCACTTTATGATCAATAGAGCCATGTCCTAAGACCAGAACCCCTGACTCAGGGGCCATGGATTTCACAAGTTTGGAAGAGGAACCCTTGCTTATCAGAACTATTCACTTAGTTTGTTTTCTAAATATACAGGGGGAGAGAAGCTTTTCAGAGAATGTATGCATTTTCAATATATTATCAATAGAGCTCAACCACAACTCCAGAACCCCTGACCCAGGGTCATGAATTTCAAAATTTTGGTAGAGGGTTCAATTCTTATTACAATCATGCTAACAGTTTAACTGCTTGCTGTCCTGGAGTAAACAAGATTTTTAAAGATTGCATTAATTTAAGTGGTTTTAGCCCCACCTCTTGGGCCCAAGGGGGTAGGGACCATGAAATTCACAAAAGTTCCCCTTTATCCATAGATGTCATATGCCAAAATTGGTTGAAATTGGTTTAGCTGTTTTAGAGAAGAAGCAGAAAATGTTTTAATGTCCATAGATGTCATATGCCAAAATTGGTTGAAATTGGTTTAGCTGTTTTAGAGAAGAAGCAGAAAATGTTTAAATGTTAACAGATGATGATGGACAAAAACAGATAGCAATAGGTCACCAGTCACTCATTTTGATTTTAAGTTTTCATTAGTAAGACAAACACTTATTAAGCCACTAAGACATACAATTCCTTAGAAGTATTGGCATTAAACCTAGTATGGAAAAATTATGTTAGAGTATGTGGAAAAAGTTTATTTTGTCTACTTTGCTGTGAACATGCTATTTAATACAGGAATATTTTCATTATAATGGAATTGTTGCTTACTTTTTATATATTTTACAGCAAATATAACTTTATCTAATATAGGTATTTGAAATTTCAATATAAATTTCACTGTGGTAGAGTATTTACTTTTCAATTTTCTCATTTTGTTCTAATCATGGACATTTATCTTAAGACTTAATTAGCTATGTTCTTTCCTTCTTTGAAGAACATGCATATTACATTATACATAATAAATATGTCTCTATGCCCATGTTTCATATGACACTCAATTATTGATTACCTGCCTTTACATTGGCCTTGCAAAATCAGACTAGAAAACAATACATGTACCAATTTATCAGGAGAATGGACCAAACTATTGATTAACTGTTAGATTAATACTATAAAGATACTGCAAAGAGGAACTAATTGTGGTCAGTGTGCGCTGGGTTGGATCTAATTTGAAATAATAAGGAAACAAGGATATGAAAGTGAACATAATAAAAAATGAATAAAATAACAATTGAGTAAAATAACAGTCTGGAATCTAATTTAATTCTTCCTAATGTAAATAAATTTCCATGCATTTTTATGAGTACAGGTTTATCCAAAATCTTGTGCAACTCTGAGTCCCTCCATCTGACTTTCAGTAATTCTGCTATCAATGTCAATAAAACTGATTTAAATTTATTACAACAGCCCCCCCCCCTCCCCCCCCCCCCCCCCAAAAAAAAAAAAAAATCTCTGCAACTGTACTACAAAGTACTGACAGTCTAGAGCTACAAAACTTTGAAAATAACTGAAATTTAAAAAAATCTTGCCAATGCAATTAAATGCAGCAATACATAGACAGGGATAACATTGTTCTACATTTTTTCTCATTTCTGCCCAGCATCTAAACAGCATTGTAAACAACAAATGCTCTCACATTGAGTTCAACTTCAAAAGTGAATGTGTTAGAAATGTGTGGATTTCACTGTTGGAAAACTGCAAGTGCATCTGAAAGTGATTAGGGCATATTCTCAAAAACATAACACTATTGCAGCAATACTTTTCTTTAATTAAAACCTTTGGGATTGTTGTACAAGAACTTACAGAAGATGTGGGAAAGACCTTGACCTTTAAAACCAAGTCAATTTGTCTGACATACCTATAACAGCCCAGACATTTGTTTTGCACTTGAAATAATGCATAATGCAAGTGGGAATGTAATACACTTACACTTAAAAGTCATGGGTCACATTATCTCTACCAGACATCATCACATATACATGCATATTTCCTGAATACTCAATTAAATATAGAGAAAATAACCTTCATTCAATTTAGAAAGATGATCCATTATGGACCACAGGCTAAAGAAATCCGCAGTGATAAGATAAACCTGGTACAATGTACTGGTAATTGGATTTAAATGATGTCCATTAAAGTGCCATCCTGAGGAGTTACCTTAGTCACTTGTCAATCTTTTCAGAGATGTTTACTTTCATTTCCTTGGCTGCAACTGCCCAGTATAGATGTGGGAAAGGGTAGGACTTTGGGGTAATGACGAAAGAGACATTTTAAGCTTTAAACAATAGTATAGAGTTAATAACTCTGTAACCTACAAATTCTAGACCTTTTTATCCATAAAATTCCCAACACCTTTATACAGTTGAACTCATTTAATACAAACACAGATGTAGCGAATTTACGGATATTGCGAAGTTGTTAGGAATCCACGGCAAAATTCTTAACAATTCCTTGTAAAATTTTAGGGAAATAACGAACCTGAATATAGTGAAACTACGGATTTAATGAACTAATTCCAAGTCCCCTAGAAGTTAAAAATAACAACATTTACTTCTTTAACATATTTTTCACAGATCTTAATTTTTAGAATACTAAACTGACATTATTTTTGTTTCTTTATGTGAAATTCATTTAATCCGAAAACTTTTGAACTCATAGATCACTTTTGCATTTGATACTTCCTAAAATACATTTGGAAGTTGTGCTTATTAAAGGGAAAAAAAATCTTTCTTGGGAATTCACTATATGGTTTAGTGAATTTGTTTTACAGATATAACAAATTACGGATATAGCAAAGTAAATTTGCAGGTCCCCAGGAATTTGCTATAACTGAGTTTTACTGTACTAGTATTTCATCAATATTGTCCTTTCGGTCCTTAAATTTACTAAATGACTTAATAATCCATTAATGAGGACTGGCTATGGGGTACATGATACACCTGTCTGGAACTATTTGACTAGGTATATATAGCAATATAATTCCAAAATGAATGAGTAGGACACAAATTAATGCATCCAACAGACACACAGACAGACAAACAGGAATACAGCAGCATATAAATTGTGTGAGACAATAGCAATAATATTATCTTGTACAAATATAAGTAGATTTAAATTAATCTTACTTACCTTCTATATGAGTGTAATCAGCATTCTGGTTAATTTTGTCAGGTTCAGCACTGAATACCCTACGAAAAATGTAAACAATAATTTCACAGAGTTTCATTAACTTTATCCACATGAAAATACACACAACAGCCACAAATCTTAGAATTTTGGTCACAACAATTAAAATCAGCAACACAAAGCTAAAAATCTTCATCACAGTAATGTGTAAGGATTGGTCCGGCATTTTGTCAAAGAGTTTGCTACGCCATTGTGTAAAATTGACCCTTCTCTGAGAAGGACCAGTGGCCCAAGAATGTCGCCATGATGCCCTCCAAGAGCGCCGCTGACGTACTGCCACACCCTCAGAATCGGACCCTGAACGCCTCCTTTGGACAGGAATGTTGGATGGCATTGTGGAATGATTATATTTTAAATCTCCATAATCTCTCTCTTTAGTAAAGTGTCAGAAATTCCCAAAGTATCTGCACATGTTGACATACAAAGCACCTAGCCATGTTTACATCACACTACTATCTTGAAGCACTTGTTACAAAAACACAAGTTAAGCACAAGACTCTGTACAGATGTCTCCTTGTTTCCTCACACGCCATCGGACACAGAATATCGAGATGAAAAATGACTAATTTCCTTTACATGCTTCTAGCACTAGACTAAAAGTATGTGATTTTTCCCCATGTGATTAAAGCATGTAGCAACAGTAAACTCTTGCCACAAATGTTCACAATCAGTTGGGCCGAATATATATATATATCCCAGAATGTTTATAATCATTACATATACACAATAAACACCACGGACATTTAACCCCAATGAATGGCCAAGCATAACGACTTCATCTTATTTCTTAAGCACTTCCCATAGCACAGTATACCACACAAATGCATGAGAATTCAATGGATCAAACATTTCTGTCTTCTGTCCTAGCTTCTATTGAATGATTACACATAATAACTCCGTAAACTCCATATTACAGTCACACACCAAAATTTATTAACTGAATATCACCAACACTCATAATTTCCAAAAAAATTTCAACTATATGTTTACACCAAAAAATGCAAACAAAATAAATAGAAAGGGGGAACACATACATCAAGGAAAAATGAAACAAGTATTTTTCTCCCAGTAATCAATATAAACACTCAACTGTCTACAGAGTATACCCTCTTCCAAAAACACAGCCCTCACAAAGAATGTGATTAATCACTAAATGTTATGTAGGCCTGTTTATAATCATCAAATCATTACAGTTCAGTTTCAATCTGCCTCTCTCATGTACAACACAAAATGAGTCATTTTTCCAATAAGTGAAATCCTATATAGTTGATAAATCCTAATACATGAAATTATGTTGCAAGGATAGTCTCCCTTACTCCAAATCATTTCTTATAAAGACATGACATAAAAAGTGATCCAAATTCTTTTTATTTCTACAAATACTAGTACTCTGTGGCAGGTCTCATGCAGGTACTTCAATGTATCATTAATTCTACTAACAAATTAAGCTGATTAGATTTTAATTACTGACATTCCTTTCGGCTTAATGTCTTTGATAAAATTCTTTTCAAATTAAAATCCACACAAGGTATTTTCTCATCAGCTAGTCATCATTTCATAATCAACAGCCAAAATTTGAAAGGTTAAGATTTATATAGATCTATAGATAACAGGCAAATTTTTTTTATCATTGGGTCAATTGCCACAGGGAAATTAATATCAGTCTTGTTGTGACACTGATTCAACAACCACGATGAAGATAAATTCAGTCACCTTGACTTTTTCTACAAGGATTGTATAAAATTTTTTGAATTACTTTCATTCATGTTATCTCTGGTGTATGCATATCTGTTATAAAATGCACCCAAGGACTTGAAAAGCAATCATATTTCAAAGCTCCACCTTATTTTCATATTGTTATCTTATCTTCTCTCAGACTATCTCTTCTAAGCAGTTGTGCAATGGCATAATTTCTGATATACCGTGTAAACACCTGTGAAAATTCGTCAAAATTTCGGAATACAGATACACAACAATAGGCAGCAATTCTCGGGAAAATATGTCAAGCAGAAACCTGAATTCAAGTGAAGCATGAAATGAGAAAAAACCCCATGTAACCTGCTGCTGAAGTTTGTGCACTAACTTAATAAATCCAGTGGAACACTTACTGAGCTAAACACATTAAATATGTTCATGTCTTATAATAAATACTTGTATTTAATACAAAATTTCATCTGATCTTTGATAGTTGTAAATTTTGAGTTTCAGTCTGAATACTGAATATTAACAAAAAAAAACTTTCTTAGGCTTTGAATCAAAAATCCCCATAATTCATGAGAATTTACGTCCAAAATGTACACAAATCTGTAAATCATTTCAAGATATAATTTCATCACAAAGATATACAAATGACAAAAATTATTATTTATGTCCATGCCAGTCAAAACCTTCTTTGGCATAAGTTGCTAACCTTGACCTTTGACAGTGGAAATCAATACTTATCTTCCTAGTATCATATTTAATAAGGTGAATGCAGGGTTCGACACTAACGTTAGTCCGTTAGTCTCAGACTAATACATTTTAATTCGGACTAATAAAATTTGTGGCTAATTAGTCCGAATGGACCAATAAAAATTCCTGGAAAACAATATTAATAATTTACCAATGTCCGATTCTCCACAACTTTTACTGGAAAACCCCGCATTTATTTTTAGCTTTCTAGCTTCTTGGTGGGTAGTAGACATGAATAAGTGCTTAATTTTCAGACTGATTGATATGAAGTAAAACATTTTAGCTATCATAATTTATATGACACGCAAAAGAACGAGGTCAGACATTTTGGATGTAATGTAAAGAGAAAAAGAACGAGATCGGGAATACGTTCGTACTCGTTGAACGCAAGATTTCAACGAATCTGTGCTGTGGAATAAATCATTTCACGTGAATGCTTTGTTTATTTAAAAAAAGTATAAAAACTTAAATTGAAATATTTATTTTTAAATCAATGTTACAAAACATTGATGTTTCCTTTTATTGATGGACTCATAAAATTGCATGCGGACTAGTAAAAGTAAAGAAGCACTAGTCCGGCCGGACTAAAGCCTAAAAAAGTTAGTGTCGAACCCTGGTGAATGTCAGAAAGAAATAGTTCATTTTTATTAAATCTCCCTTTTTTCAAATAATTAACCTGACATTAAAATCTTTTATAGTTCAAACATGTCTGGCAAATTTATGAACAGTGACCTTATAACCTCTAATCTTGAGAACCAATAAAAACAAAAAATATCACTTCCACCCCATCACCAAAACAATTTTTTAGAAAAATACTGACTAATGAAGAAACCCAAATAAGGAACAACACTATGAGCCCCTTACTTTTCCAGCATACAACTTCTCTCTCCTTGGCCTATAATCTGCTTCAGACTGCACCTTATGAATTAATTAGGGCCCGTGGAGATGCATGTATATACTTCTCAGCAATATTCTATACATTCTTTAGTATGAATTAAGGGGTAAGGGATATAAATTTGGAACACCACAATTTAAGTGCTGTATGATGATTTCTTTTTCTCAGCAGGTTGTATGCATGTGCACCTGTAATAGTCACTGCACAAAATGAAGTGCAAATATAAGTTAATTTTTCAAATCTAGACATTATCTCAAATAGTTTATCACTACTTCCTCATATTTTTTCTATACTATGTCACATTTGTTCTACATTCCGTTGACACAAAAAATGCAAGTAAAGATTGAATTAACAAGGATAACAACAGTGGTTCTACAACACCTGTCCTGAGTCTTGACCATTTTCTTATTGAATTATTTGACCTATAAATTTCAACCCTTCTAAGTGCTTGTTTGTTGTATATAAAAATGTACATAAAAAAAATAAATAAATGCTGAACTCTGACTGGAATGTGGTACATGTATATTATGACCTCTAAACACAAGACTATAAAACCCTCAGAAAGTAATATTCTGGCTATATATCTAATTATTGCCCCTAAGCAGAAACAGATCAAGGGATGAACAGGGGACCATATCTGCTTGCATGTAAACACCATCAATGCTTACTTTCAAGTGTGTGTCTAAATCCCATAAACAGATTAAGGGCAGAAAACCTTTTTAATATTTATCATCTATGTTAGCCTTTGACTAATCTTACAAACACTTGCATCTGATTACACAACAGCAAGTAAAATGTAGTGGGGAGGTTTCCCTTTTGTCTGTAGCTGAAAAAGTTCATTTGCACTGCAGGCATCTTGAACAGAATCCAGGATCACACATAAGATTTTTGTTGAAATGTTTCCAAGCTACCAATGCACTGAATTGATTCAACAGAGTAAGCAAATTTACTACCATTACCTTCTTGTGTTGACAGAGAGATTGCATTTCTGCCAATTAAGAGAATGAAATGTGAGAATTATGATTTCAAGCCACTAATTGGTTTATTTCTTCCTCCTTACAAATAAATAGTTAAAGCTGAAATCTTCAATTTACAACTCTAAAGGGTACAACTAGCAACAATAACATTACATATCCTTATTCCATTAAATGTCTTTCCAACATTTCTCTGAACAGCTGATATTTTCATAAATCCATGGAAAAGAGTTCTAGAGAAAACAATGCACATAAAATGTTATCTAAGAAATTCTTTTAAAGATGGGAATCTGAGGGACTGGAATGTGAATTCTATGACTCAAGTACAAAACACTAATGATGCAAATGTCTCCTCTGTGAACAATCCTGTCAGAATTGAAATACTTCTCTATTAACTATTTCCACTTGCTCAATTACAGCCAACTGTTAGCATCAAAAGGTATCCTACGTACAGCAAACACATGGAATTTCACACATAAAACTGTCTTGTTGATTTGTGTTTACCGTTTATCTATAATAATTAAGCAAAATACATATTTTATACTTTACAGTACTCTTAAGGTCTTTCTTAATCAAAGAGACATAACTCATACTCTTACATTTCCCTTCCTGGGCTATTACTTAGTAAACTATTACCTTTGTTGCTGCCAAACAAAAAATTGTGAGGGGTGTTTTTTGGTAATAAAAAACAAGAGAATTTGTGTAGGAAATAAAACTGGCCTGTTCATGTGTAAATACTTATGATACTCAGGCAGCCAACAACATACTGTTTTATGGGCCTACTATTTCTTATTTGGTGCCATAAAAGATATGGTAATCATGAACTAAATCAAATTACATGTATTTTCAAAGATTCCAATAAATATTTAAGCCATTATTATATGCAACTGGAATTGCAAAGAAGCAAGAGTTTTGGCAGAAAGTAGATAATAGATTCATATTTTCCTCCAAGATAAGAACTGGGTGTCTCAATCTCCAGATTTACTAAACCAAGAACTTAAAATCAGTTCCTCAGGATACTTGCCACTGGTGTTTATAACTTTTATGCTTTTATTTTGCTCTTACCCTTAAGATTTTCCATCCCTAATAGAACCAACTGCTCGATCCTTAAATGTTCATCAGGTACATAATACTCTGATATTGATTTAAGGCATTTTACAGTAGAAAAGGATTTACCAGGAGATTTAACTCAGTAGTAATAAATACTATGATGGAAAGATGCATTAAAACATTAGAAATAAAATGACAATTGAA